>NC_081368.1:63636868-63946834 GCF_030684315.1 Stegostoma tigrinum
TGCAAAACATGGTTTAGGAATGAACATCTCACAAGTTTCACACATCATATAATATTTTTCTTGATTTGTCGTGACTCAAGCTCTTCGATGATGCTGAAACCATTTTTCAATCACAATACTTTGACCCCAGCTTCTCACTCATACCAATTATAATGTGGGAATTGATGTCTCCATCTGTCTATCAATACTTGCACAATACTTGTAACAACGTCTCAATGTTTCTCTCCTTCCGAAGGAGAATATACAAAACAGTGAGAATGTGCCCAGGCAATTGATGACAGAGATGTTTGACATATGGAGCCTGGCTTACTTTAAGGAGCAGGCTGTTGAGCTGGCAGACTAGCAAGGAGAATGTTTCTGTAGTGATGGTAAGATTGGACATCCAAAGCCATCTAGTGAGAAAGTGTCCAAACTGCTCCTCCCATATGCACATCAAGGCAACTTAAAAAAAATAAAGCCTTGAATAAGACTGGTGTTTTTTGACACTAAAAAATCTCTATTTTTTTCTTTGCAGCCTGTGGGTCCTGCTACCAGGACAAAAAAAAAGGAAGAGCCCAAACCCCACACCAATTTCTGCTAGCCCCTCAAACCATTCATTGGTCTTTGAGGATGCAGTGTCAGGGTCTTCCTACATTAACCCAGAAGCATTCATTTCCATGATAATATAACTAGCATAAACTTGGGGTCACTTCTGGTGATCCAAGCACTGACACAGGCCTGCAGATACAGGAAGAAGAAACAGGCAAACAGAGGGCAGAGGAGTCTCGATCATGTGCCTGTACCATGCGGGTCCATAGCTGCTTCCCTTAACTGGGTTGCAGCTGGCATGGAGATCCATGTCCAGCAGAAAACTCAGTGACTGCTGAATAAGCATTGGGACCTTCACACCATCAGACAGGCTATGGATGTATTAATTGACTGATTAGTTGACAGGGCTTAAGGTGCCCCATCTCGTCAAGGGGTTAGGCAGTGACATGGCACACCAACAATCAATTACAGCAGGTGACAAGAAATATTAAGGAACATTGAAATAACTTTGGGTGCATTGATGGAAATGTACGACATTACACTTGACACAAATGCATCACTTTGTATGGAATGTACTGTGATCTCTTTCAATTCATTAGGGCTTCTGACTATGTATTTTCCTCATTTATTCTTTTGAAGGAGCACTAATCACCCTCGACACTCAACATGAGCATTATGTGCAGCAATACAAAGGTCAGAAAGGTTTTTATTTTCTGCTATCCTTTGGAAGAAACATGACTTTTGGAGGACAGGAAACTAAACCAAACGTTCAGGTTTTGGAAGTCAATCACACAGTTAGCCACCCTATTTCTCAGTGATAGATCAATACTCTTGTGCAAATGAAAGCATGAAGCATATTCCTGCCCAGGAAATAACCTGCTCCTGCTACTGTTTTCTCTCTGAATAATAACTGACCCTGGAAAGGTTGGTCCAGTCTTTCTGATTCCCTTGAATCTTTGAAGTAAGGAGTGCAGATCAAAGTGAGTGGAGACTTTTGAGCGAGGTAAAGGCCAAATGAATAAAACTGGGAATGTGGTTCAAAGTAGGAATTCAACTGGCTACATTTTCCAAGTTCAGTTTTAGAGTTGTCAGATTTGTAGTATAGTACTTAAGTAAGTTAAAATAACTTAATTAAGAGAGACAGTTGTATGGTAGCGGCCCTTAGCATTCAAGCACCTGAAATCCTTTGTCTCAATGAAATGTGGATCACTGTAGCCAAGAATTGACTCTGAGCAGAACCAGATAAGAAAGGCATATTTTGCATTGCACCGTTAGACAGGAGCATGGTCAGTGCGAGTGGAGACAATTCTGAGATTGAAGTCCCAGAGTACCTGACAGCTCCAGCTTGCAACTTGCTGCTGTAGGTTTATATCTTCAACATCCCAGGTAATTGCTGCCAATGAAACATGTTCTGTAATCCCAACCATGGAGGTTGGCATCAAGTGTGCACAAGCATGTCTACATCAGCATGAAACATCTCTGATTCACCTTATGTCTACTTGGATGCTCACAGCATCTCTACTTCAACTTGCCATTTTGCTCTCTGACAATGCCTCTAGAATTTGCAGGCTCACTGTACTTCTGTTTTGCCTTCGAGTACAAACACAAAGCCAGGAAGCTAGTTAAGATTGTCAGCAGTCATTAGTCAAGGATGTGGATATGTTGCTGTACAGCATTGTGTTATTGTCAATGTCACATGGCAAACAAATGAACATATTTTAGACAAATGGCCATGGTTCAAAGTTAAAGGGGAATTGTCCTCAGTCAAGTTAAGAAGGACAGATTGTCAGTCAGGGATTCCCACCACAGTCAGTGAAATATATCATTTTGTCCCAGTCCAGGAACTTGGATGTGGATAGTCAGCTGCTTTGCATAGTAAGTGTCAAGGGCGCCATTTCGTTACAGTCTGGGGAGTGGGCTGTGGTTATTCCTGCAGATCCAATGAAAATATCAGTCAGGGGTTTGATCATTCAGCAATTGAGGCCATTCTTCAAAGTCAGTAAGGTGGGAAGCCTGCGGTTAGCCCTGAACAATGACAAGATGTTAAGTTGTGCTGGGCATTAGGGAAAAAGTAGCATTCCCTTAACTGAGTTCCAACGTGGTACAGCAGTAAGGACAGGAGTCTCCATAGCTTAATTTTTGTACGTGCAGTTGCAATGATGGTGATGATGTACAATAATAATACACTTCCAAATGGGAGCTTCTGTTTGCTATGAAGTATTCTTGGAAGGTTTTCTTTTTCAGTTCCCTCCCACTATGTGTACTGTGAAGGGCTATTCCTGGCTGGTAGCAATTGATCTGGTGCATAGTTAGCTTTTAAATATGGTAGTAGCGGAAATCCTAGAAGGTCCCAGCAGTGTCAAATATTTTTGAGCGCACTATATCATGAATGCAGAGCCACAGTGTTGTGGTGCGGGCACACTGAGGTGACCAATGAACAATTGCATGAAATGGTTCAGTAGTGTTCATGGAAAGAAACCCTACATAAAACATCCAGGAATAGACATGAGTCAAATTTGATAAACTTCAGCCCTTTGATAGCACACTCACATAGCATCTGTAAACTGCCTTAGACCTTCTCCCCAGGTCACTTGATATTGTCTCATTGTTGACAACAGCCACCTAATTGGTATCTGCATTTAGCTTTGTTCTTTAATAGCTGACTGCCTCTTAACTGATATGATTCTAACTTTTTGGTTTGGCATCCTTGTGTCCCCAAGCTGCTAGTCTGTATCTTTCTCCATTTAAGGTCTCTGCATTGTTCTTCTCCATTGTACACTACAATCTAACTGAGCGTGTTTGGGGCATCAGAGCCATGTTTATTAACAGGGACGCTCTCACTAGTTCTGAAGCATGACTGAATCAGTCACTATAAATTTCTGATAGTGACGTGCCATAAAATTTTCCAATCATTTGTAGTGTGGAAAGGCTGTATTCGAGACACTTATTTTCTTAGAATGAGACAAAAGAATAAAAGAAAAGAAGTTGAAAGCTGGGCAACAGAAATAGTAAAAACTGCCAATGCTGAAATCAGAGATAACACGATGTGGAGCTGGAAGAGCACAGCAGGAAAGCTGACATTTCAGGCCGGGATCCTTCTTCAGACTTCCTGCTCCTCTAATGCTGCCTGGCCTGCTGTGTTCCTCCAGCTCCACACTGTATTATCTATGAAAGATGAGCAAGTTAAGTATTTGACAAACACATGCAGAGAAGGCAAAACTTGGTGGCTACAGGATTATCAGCAAGTAAGCTTGACCAAGACTGAAGTAACATTGAATTGATTATTTGTACAAATGATGCCCTATGGTAGAAAATCCAAACTTTAATAGTCTGAGTCCCTGGTATTGGAAAATGTGCGACTCTTTCACATCTAGTAAGAACTAGTTTAAGATGCTCATTGTTAGCAGCCTAAGACAGTTTAGGCAGCTGTTGCCCAATTACTCAAAATCTAATTAAAAGGAGTATAATTGAAAATGAAACACAAAAAGCACTTTAGTGTCAACCTGAAAGTGAAATGTGATGAGTCTGATTGTACATTACGAGGAAACAAATCCCTATCAGTTTGCCTTAAGACAACATGGCCATCAACTTTTTTGAGCTATCAATATTCAAGGTTAATTTATAGAATGAGTTGATCGATTTGGCCAATATTTTTGAATGTAAGTTTATAAAGGAATGTTGTTGCTGTAAGAAAAACACATGAATGAACTTTAAACCCAGAGAAAATGCTATTTGAAACATAAATAATTTACAGGGCAGTGCTCAGAGTTCAACAGTTGTTCTATGATAAATATTGCTGTCATTTTTTTTAAAACAGCGATGACTGCTCAGACAAGTTGCAATGTGTTGATGAAGATAACCTTCAATATGCTGTAGAAATTCAGGAAAAGAGTCAAGATAATGTTCTGCACTGTTTTGGTCTGCACTTTCCAGGTTTATAATATTGACCATTAAAGGAAAATGTAGTTATTAAATTTAAAACATTTTTGTAATGGCATAGAAATCATTTAGAAGCACCATATAATTCATTTTCAATTTTCCTGTTTCATTCTTATCAATCCATGGTGCCGTACTTTTCTGACCAGTATACTTCAAAAACATCTCACGAAGCTGTTATGAACTACACTGTAGAGACGGGATCATGACCAGCAGAAATGATCACAATATGTTTACCCAACATGTTGGTTGGCTCAAATGCGTTGTGGCAAAATATGCATCAATATCAGTTTAGTTTGTTGGAAGGCAAAATATGTAACAAAGCAAAACTAATAGCAGTTCCTGTCAATCCATTGAGTATGTGTTCAGAGCATTCCATGTAGTTTAAATTGTTAAATAAAAATTACTGTGTTAAAGATGTTGTTTGTGTGAGTATTTGCCGAGGGGACACCAATAATAGAGTGTGCAAAGGGAGTTGATGCTGAGATCCAACGTTGTGGACAGAATCAGTCAGGACCAGACCATGGCTTGGAACCCTTTAAAATTTACACCCTTACTGCAGATTTCCAGCATCTGCTGTATTTTGCTTTTGAAGAACACAATTACTTGCACTTATGCAAATTTTATAAGATGATAGATAAATTCAGGGTACAAAAGTTGTGTTTGCTTTTATATAATTCCTTTCCTGTCCTTTCAGGATGCCAGAAGGCACCAAGCTGCCAATTGATTTTCAGTACATTAAGTTATCATTCATTTGAGGCCTGCATTGTGAGTAGTCCCCCTTCTCATTTTAGTCGTTCAATATAATCTTTAAAAATTGATCTGTTAAAGTTATAAGGGATCCACTTTTTTTTAATCTATGAGCATCTATAAGCACCAGCAGCTATGTTCCAACAGTTTATCAATCTTGAAGAGCAGCACTGAAGGTCAAGCAGGTTGATATGGTTATTACCAAATTTGATTTAAACCTTTTTAAAATATATGCATTTGATTAATGCTTTTTAAATTATTCTTGGAGAAGAAACTGTGCAGTCTCACATGAAAACTAGGCAATGGGCATTTTAAAATGATTTACAACATTGTGCTATGTTGATGAAGAAATAAGAGGGTAGATCTTATCAAGACTAGCACTCAAGTTCCTGCCCCTGCTCTGCACTGCAGTGTTAAATACTGAGCTGGTTTTTTGCTACACTTAAGAATGTTGTTGAAGCTCTGAAAGGTTTTTTTTCCACTGGATGACTCCTGTGGATTTTTTGACAATGCAGGTTATTTTTCCTAGCTGCTCGGAATGAACGCCAACCTATACTCCTGCTTTGAGGCCTCTCCTTGTATGCCATTTTTTATCCATGAGCTTACATTAAGTATAGGGCAGGAGTGACTAGCCTATCAGTGTGACTCGATAGTGGTGGATCCAGTGCAGTGAAAAGTTTACCAATATTATTAAGAAGAAACAAACTGTCCTCACAAATGTAAAAAATATTCGTTGGGAAGACTTTAAGATCACATTTTCTTCTTTCCACAAATGGTTTCACAGGTTTACAGTGCTGTATGATGCCCCCAGCCTATCAGTGATGAGAATTGATTTGACACTGTTTCCAGAATTGTAAGTATGATAATTCATCATCTTCCCCTCATTATCCCTGAATTAATGTTAAAGGGTCAGTAAAAAGTGGTGCCAAGTTCTTGACTGAAGGTGTTGGATTTTGACCCCTTCTGCCTGGTGGAAACAGGACTCAAAATGTTCCAAAAATGTTAAGCACTGACACTGTGATTTCTGCAATCTATCTTAAGTCTTTTTTGCTTTATTCATTCATGGGATGCAGACATAATAAGCAGGGACAGCATTTGTTGCCTGTTCTTAGTTACTCTTGAAAAGATGGTGATGAACCGCAGTCTTGAATTGCTGCAGCTGAGTTAGTATAAATAGATCCACACTACCTTTCAGATAGGAGTTCTAGGATTCTGACCCACTGAAGGAAGGTGATTTCCAAGTGAAGGTGATGAGTGCTTTGGAAGGGAACTTGCAGCTGGTGGTGTCCCCATGTATCTGTCACCCTTGTCCTTCTAGATGGTCATGGTTATGGGTTTGGAAGGTGCTGTCTAAGGAGCTTTAGTGAATATCTGAACATTGCATCATGTTATCGAGCAATACATATGATGTAGAATTGTCACACACAAATAAACTACACATCAAGACCACAATCCCCAATTGAAAATCATTGGCACAAACGAGGGACTAGGGCCAGTTTTAGCAACAACAGCATATAGGACCCAATCTCAGAATCCTTTAAGAATTCCTCACACAGCGTCTTGATTTGATGATGTAATGTTTGAAAACCTGTTGACATCTCATCCCAAATTTCTGGCAACAGAAATATAGTCAAAAATATGATATTCCACATATTCTTAACATTTGGCTACAGGTAGATCCACTCTTGCCCTGGTTCTTTCAGGTCATCATGTTTGAGAGAGAGAGTACCTGCTGACTTACTTTTCCCCTTTAATCTGCCACCATGCTGTGAATTCTGCCTGTAGCAGGACATTATTTGATACAGCAATGCTTCAGGGATAATATTAAGCTATTTGCTCACCAGCAGTCACGCATTTCATCAATGTATCATGCTTCATTTAACCCCAATTAAGATGGAGTCTGTGAATTTGATACCCTCAGGTTACATGATATGATGATGTCATGTCTCTTAAATGTGCACTACATTCTAACTCTGAGACGTAACCATTTGGAAATAAAAATTCTAAAATCCAAGTTAAAAGGCAACAAAATTACTGTTGAATTCAGCTATCAATTCATTTAGACATAACATAATTGTAACCCTAACCTGAAGTACCACCATGATAAATATTTGTTGCATATTTATAAAGTACAAAAGAAAACAAAATTGTATCAAAACAGACACCCTAAATCAAGTTGCAATCAACAAAAATCTTTTGAAATTTAGACCTAGAAGTTTGCCAAGCTGTCGAGATTCCACAGACTCCAGCTTGATGATTGGATTTGCGAGAGGGATTTCTCACCCCCAGTTCTATCAGCTACCATTTCTTCTGATGGGGAAAGAGCTTCAGTGTGGTTAGCAAGAATGAAAAGAAAACACAGCAGGGCATTTTAACTCAATACTGAGTTCAGACAGATCCCAATTTCATCGTTGCAAAGTCCTTAACCCACAATGTAGGAATTATGAAATTTTATAGTATTCATACATGCCATTGTAGGCAGATAAGACTGTAGAACAGTTAAGCTGTGAAAGTATTTCAATCCTAAAATGTTTAATAATTAAATATAGCTGCCTGTGTCAGTGAGAGATAAAAAGAAATCATCAGCCACGGGGCCATTTAAATCCCCAGAGCTGTATAATGTTGTAAGATAGGCTGGCTGTATCAGCGAGGACTTAAATAAGTTTGCTCTTGAACTTACAACAGTTTTTGCTAACATTCCCCATTATCTAATTGTTACTAACTGACTGTTTTCACAACCACAAATGTCTCCATTTGACTTATACCTTAAAGAAATTATTAAAGGATTAACTGTCTCGGTGGGTTATGAACACGTCTTTTGACTTTATAAAGAATTGTGTACTTGAGGAGATCGATATGAAATTTTTAAAAATTATATCAAAGGCTGGAGCCGATAATAGATATTTAGAATTTTAGTTTGTTTCATCTCAACATGGCTCCTGATGTCAGCCCATGGTGGGTACTGGCAGAATTGCTTGGAGAGCAAAAGGATGGTGGTTGAGTTGTCATGAGTTGGCATTAATTCGGCATATCTGTAAATGATCATGAAATGGTTAGGAGACGTGGGTTGGCATGAGTTGGCGTGAATGCGGCCTAGAAGTGTTTGAAGAGGATTGGGGACCTGGCTAGTGGATATGAAGGATGAGGGCTATCAAGGGCGACTCATCCAGTTTCCCAAACTAAACCAGTCCCATATTCTTGCAATCTAACTAAGAAGCAACAATATGAGTAGGAATCACTATTGTAGGAGTAGCATCAGGAGATTTGCAAACAGCAAACTTCCGCAACCACCATTAAAATCAATTTTATCTTTATATTGTAAGTGAGAATTCATGGAGATTGAGAAATAATCTACATTTGTTAAGCATCTTTCATGTCCTTAGGACCTCACAAAATGCCTTTCAGCCAATTTGTGCTCATAGTTGTAATGCATGTCTTTATATAGCAGCTACTGCTCTCAGCAAAGTCCCATACACAATAATAAGTTGTCTGACCATATAATTGATTTTAATTGATGTTGAAACAGAGATAGCAGGGCACCGGGAGGAGACCTAATCTTGGAACAGTGTCATGGAGGCTTTTACATCAACCCAAGAGGGCAGACAATGTTCTTCATGGCTGGGAATTTAACAGCAGAAGTCCACTTTGTCTTAGTTACAAATCTCATTCATATTTATTCAGCAGAATGTTTAATTATGGAAATATCTAGAAAAGAGAGCCAAATTGTTCACTTACCGGGTTGAATATACATTTATTTAAACGGCATGTTACTGAAGAACAGTAAGAGCAGAATTTGGTTTTGTTTTGAAGTTTAATGTTAGGCATTGTCCTTTGCTATTGCAGAATTTGAAGTGCAGAAGACTCCTGGCAAATGGGGCATTGTAAAGGAACCCTTCTATTGGCAACATCCAGGAAATGAACTGAGCTACAAGACATATTATAGTATGAATTCAAAAGGAAATATGAAAGATAAAAATAGGACCCTACATTGTAATTTTTTCTTATATACCTTTCTACAATGGAAGTTTTAAAAAGATTCTGAAATAAGGTTCAATACTTGCCTCTCATTCACGATAAAGACTTTATTGAGTGCGTGTTTATTTTGGGGTAATGTAATATTGCAAGTTTAGTAACAAACAGCTAGAGCATGTCGACAAAGGAATTAATTTTGTTAGCCATGGCATGTAGGATTGACTTCAGAGAAGTATTACACTTTTGGGTAGATGTATCCAGCTCTGTAACAAAGGGTGGAATTACACAGTGCACCAGATTCCCTGTTCGCTAATTCCAGTAGCTGCCCAACAGCAACACTGGGAGCAGCTTTAATTGCTATAAGACCAATTTCTCTGGAGAAAGTCCCACCTAGATATCTGCTGTCCACTGGATTGGCTAACAACTCTCTAGTCTCTATTGTGAGCCAGGAGTGGTGGTTACCGCTGGAACTACAGGCAGTCCCACCAACTGAAGGAGTCTGGTTATATCTTGAGAATAGAGACAGGGAGTAGATGCAGGTGGTGGTGGTAGGGGTGAGGTGGATTGGTGGAGAGCAGGGTTCAAGAGACCAGAGAGAGGGTCAAAGTGGAAACTGTGCCTTTGAGGGGTCTAGAGGACTCACATAGGAGATCCACCACCCTTTACCTGACATGGACCCACGCATCTATACTTGCCAGATTTTCCCCATGCTGTTGGTCCCTCCTATCCTATGGAGATCGATGGAGTTGAGATGAAGCCCTTAGGTTGCCATTAATTGACCAATTAAGGGCAATAAAAGTTCAAGAATGTCTAGGTCTCCCTAGGCTCCTGCAAAATTTCAGGTAAAACATGGGCAAGGAGTGGTGGGAAGGACACTTCACAGAAGGAAAGTCTTATGAAACGTGCGAAAGAGGCATTCTGGTCCAAGTCATCTCGTATTCTACATAATGGAGATCCAGAATGACCACTATAAGTGTTACCTTTTCTCTCCCTTTGTGCTGCTGCATTTTATGTTCTAGCTCCACCACCAATCTTCAAACCCACCAGCAGAGTAAATTCAAGCCCAAGTTTGTTATAGCAAACCAAGCTGATCACACAGGGCTCCAAACGTTGATGATGCTGAACGTTCTTTCACACACAATCTTGCTGATGCATTCAGAACAGCTCCTACAACTTTATGTATTAGCTGTAAAATAATTAATTTCTGCTATTGGCTAACAGTCATGAGAGTAGCTTTCAACCAAATGTAAAACATGAATGCCGATACATTTTTTTTAACATAAACAGGATAAGCAGTTTCCCAGCATCCCCCCTTTTTACAATGACAGCTCAGGAAGGTGGGCATTATCAAACTAGAATTGAAAGTTACACAGCACCATCTTGTGGGATAGAGATGCCAATTCCACAGTTCTTTGTTTTGTAGTGTTGGTCTTACGCGACCTGCTTAGTTTTGTGTTTTTTTTAATTCTCAAAGGCCACATATCTCTCACCCTCTGTAATTTTCTCCACTGCTTATAATCAGCTCGATCATTCTGTTCCAGTGGCACTGGTCTCTTACGCTGCTTGTATCCATCATTAAAGTCTGTAATGTTTGCCTTGGGCTTAATCGTGTTTCCAAATTTGCCTGAATTACTCTGCCTCTCCAGCTGCTCTTAACACCCATTTCTTTGACAAGGTAAATGATCACCTTACTCAAAATCTTTGAGATTCATTATCTATTTTTCCCTTTATCTCTGTGCAATAGCTTTGGATTTTTGCCCCTCACCATATAAGTTTGTTGCTTTGTGTTGTTTATTTTTCTTTCCCCATTTCAGAGTACAGACTCACAACAAAAAATGAATTGGTACCAAGGAAATGTCAGGCCTGTACAGATGCCTTGAGCTCCTGCACAAATTTCACTAATTTTCCAACTTGCAACCTCTATAAAATTACCTGACATTTCCTTACTATAGCTGTTCAACTGTTCAAACCTTTAGATAATTATTTTGTAACTACTAGAGTAAATGAATCCAACACAGTCCTTCCTGATCTCACATTCTACCATTTGTAGGCATGATGTCAACAAATTCTGCCCATTTCTTAACTTGAAGCAAGCTCCGTTCCCTTTTTCATCCCTGTACTGATTCATCTACATTGGTTTCCAGTCAATTGATGACTTGATGTTAAAATTCTCATCCTTATTATTAAATCCTGCCAATGTGTCACTCTTCTTTGTAGTCTCCTCCAGCCCCACAACCTTCCAGAATGACTGTGCCTCCTTCAGTTCTGGCCTCTTGAGCATTCTCAGTTTTAACTGGTTCATTATCATCGTCGCATGTTCGGCTATCTTGACTGCAAGCCTTGGAATTCCCTCTCTGCAATTTCCACATAACTTGCTTTTTTCTCTTTAAGGGTTGTCTTATGAGGAAAGGTGGGAAAGGCTAGGTTTGTGTCTACTGGAGCTTAGAAGAGTAAGAGGCAACTTGATTGAAACAGAAGATTCTGAAGGATCTTGATAAGATAGATGTGGAATTGATGTTTGCTGTAATAGGAGAATTTAGAAATAATGGCCACTGTTTAAAAATAAGGCATCATCCACTGAAGCCGCATTGAGGAAAAAATATTTCTCACAGAGGGTCATGAATCTTTGGAACTCTTTCTGTGAGAAGGTGGTGGATGCAGAGTCTTTCAACATTTTAAATTCAAAGATGGATAGATTTTTGGTAAATGATGGAGAGGGTAGGTAGGACAATGGATTTGTGGTTACAATCTGATCAGCCATGTTCTTGTAGAATAGCAAAACAGTCTCAAGGAACTAAATGGCCTACCGCTGCTCCTTGTTCACATGGTCTCATGTTTGTATGTCCTTCACGACTTCCTGTTTGATTTTGTTTTCTGAAGCTTCTATGAATTATCTTGGAGTATTGTGTTACCTTAAAGCTGCTATATAAAGATAATTTCGTGTTGGTATAAACATAGGTTGGATTGAGTCTGTCAGTTATACTCAAGCTGACATTGGAATTGTGGGGATGTTTTGACAATGAGGTTCAGGATAAAAAGTTTTCTTCTGGCAGTATAAGTAAAATGATCTTTTATCATGTACATAATCAGAGTGGATAATGGGGAGGGCAGCCAACCTACCCTTTTCCCAGGTCACTATCATAAATAGGTCAGAAATATGGTGCATCAAGATTCTACCCTAAATTCCTACTGTCCCCCTATCCTGTCCATCTTTCATCCCCAACTGTCCTGAAATTAAAGAACAAAATGATCTAGTTATAAGGATAATATGAGCACCATAGTGTGCAAACAAAAATTCAAGTGACCTGTGGTTTTAACAGAAAGTCACTGTTTACATATGTGTTGACACCAGCTAAGCATTTAACAGAGCAAAAAGAATAAACAAGGACGATATGCTTTTAATTAGTGAAAGATCTTAATCTCTGCAGCTAATCTTTTTGTGCAAACCATGGAACGTATTCATTTTTGAAATTGTATTTCTAAATCATTGATACTGATCCATTCTTACAGCTTTGCAAATTTCACCAGTGTCCTGTCAATCTCAGACAGAGTTTTGCATCCTGCAGTGGGAAGAAAAAAAGTAGAAAGTGACTTACGATCAAGCTGTACGATGTAAACCTCAGTATATTTTCGAAATATCTTTGCTTATTGATTTCATACCAGATAAAGCCAATGCTGTATGAAGCTCACTTTTTAAAATTTGAAGCACACGTTTCACTCCTTCTTCACCCTGTTGTGAAAGTGCAAGAAATTGTTAGTTTTTAATGTCACCTTTCATTTGTCGAAAAGTCCTGTCTTCAGGCTGAACCAGGATGGCAGACAAGTGAATTTTCAACTGAATCTGTGAAAAGTATCTCTCCCACTAGTAGTTTTTATAAAAAAATATATTGGCTCAAATTAGACTGAAAATGGAAACTTTTGTATTTGTGTTATAAAGTGTTGTGACAATAGAATCTAGTTTCTGTGGCCTTTCTTTCTGCTTTTAAAAAGTGATTTGTTTTAAAAAAGTGCTAATTTCTTAAATTGGCTTGGAGGACCTGATATTTAAGAGATCAAGGTCAATTAATGTACACAATTGAAAAGACAAGGTCACTTACACCATGGATCAGTATTTGTATTTGAAGGTATGTTCATCCACCTGGTCATAGTCCTCCAATGATTTAATAATTTCAACAAAAGTATTTCCATTTCTCCTACCAACCACAACCCATGGCAGAATTAGATAGAAAATTAAACAGGAGAGGGGAAAAATATCAATTGTAGTCCTTCATAGAAATGTGATCCTCACAGATCAGTCTGCATCAAGCTGAAATAGCTGTTGGTTGCAATTTTGATCTCCTTCTGCACTGGCAAAAAACTGGGACACATGTCACAGAATAGCAAGCAGAGCATTGACCTCCATTTGCCAGTTCCTGATCACACTTTAAGATGTGGCCATCATTCTCCTAACCTTAGAAGGGTGAAAGGCTGAGTTAGCTCAGATTGGAATCAAATCAAAGGCCCAGTGCCCTCGCAGATAAGGCTTTGTATCTTGTCATATCTCCGACAGGACACTTGTGGTTTTGTTTTTATTAGAATACTAACTTTTTGTGACACATCACAATATAAGGTACAACGATAGTAAGAGAATTGCACACTGGAAGAAAATATAAAAGAACTCTTCCTTAAGACACCACAAGAGATTTCTGGGCACAGTAGCAGTGTCTATATGATTATGAGAGTTGAATTGCTAACTATGGATCAAAAAATAGATTAACATGTCAAATATCAACATAAACTTTATCAGTAAGTGAAGCTCATTGGCTACACAACTATGTTAAGGACCTAGTGGATGCATGTAGCATAAACAAAAATAAATATACTTCCTGCATCGTCAATTCTTGTCTCTCATGACTACCTTTCTTAATCATATAGATGCATATCTACAAATCTGTCACCTAATACTGAACGATGGTAGATCGTGCTCTGATTAGGTGTTTTGAGAAGGGTCTGGACAATTCAGAATGAGCCAAAGGTTACTTTTTTTCAGATAAAGCAGAATTGATTGGCTGAAAGGACACCCAGCTTTCTGTTAGGCAGCAGGCCGAAGTGCCCTGGAGCTAATGGGCAATGTTGCTGCTAGGCATAAGAATTGGTTTATGATGAGGTAATGCTGCACCTCTTAAACTAATATGAACATAGAAATACAGATGGATTACATTCATTCTGAATAACATCTATATCCAGGACGGCAGCAATATTGGTCCTTTCATTTCTACTGTTAGAAAGCACACTTTTGAAGAAGTGAGAGAAAATACTCCATCCAACCCAAAGGAGACAATATGTTCATTATGCCTAATTTGTCTCAAAAGAGGGTAATTAAATTGTCAGAGTTTCCAGTAATGCTGACAAAATAACAAATGATCTGCCCCACAACAGCATCTTCTAAATGCTCCAGTGCACACTGAAGTCGAAGATTGTACAAGATTCATTTTTTAGTTGTTAGGTGACAGTCTGAAAACAGTCTCATGGAGTGTTGAATGGGACAATTCATCTGTAACGTAGATGTATTGATATAAATCATCATGGTATGAAGCATGTTAATTTCAGATTACACAGGAAGTAGCAGTTGCCCATTTAAACTATATTCAACAGTCAAACAGATTATGGCTGAACATCTACCTCTAAGCCATTTTTCCATACTATCCGCATATCCCTTTAGGTCATTATAACATCATTTGTTTGGAAATGTTGTTGCTGGAGATAGTGCCTCCCGAACATAATTTTGTGCAATTCAATTAGATCATCTCTCATGCTTTGAAACTGTAGAGAGGACAGGCCCTGATTCCTTCATCTCCTAATAGGGCAATCCCACCATCCCAGGATTAATCTGGTGAAACTCTGTTGCATTCTCTTAATAACAAGTATATCCCCCCTTAGATAAGAGACTAAAACTGTGCATAATACATAGCTATAGCCTTATTAAGGCTCTATGCAATTACAAGGAGACATCTACTCCTGACTCAAATCCCCATGTGAAGAAGGCCAATGTAAACATTTCTAAATGCTTGCTGCACCTGCATTCTGGCATGAACAATGTAACCCAGGTCTTTTTGGTCATCAACACTTCCTAATCTCTCACGATTTAAGAAATACTGTGCCTCTCTGTTTGGTCTACAGGAATGGATACCTTCACACTCATTTAGATTTCTTCCATCTGCCATATTCTTGCCCATTCTCTCAGCTTGTACAAATCCCCTTGAAGCCTCTTCGCATAATGTAAGTGAATAGCTGTCAGCTTGTTCTGCTGCTGAAACAACTACATTGTTTCACAATATCAGTATATAAATATTTCCTTTATTCCCTTAAAGTTTGGCCGTGAAGTACATGATTGAACAGTAGACTCTGCAACTTGTTAAATATTAAAATGCAGCCACCCCAAATTACCCATATCGAGACTCAGCACAGCAGGAACTTGTCCTTTAAGAGCACCTTCCAACTGCATAACTGTAAACAAGAATGACAAGGGCCATAAATGCATGGGGTCATCATCAACTGCAAGTTCCCCTCCAGGACTCAAACAATTCTGACTTGGAATAATATCACTTTCCTCACTGTTATTAGAACAAAATCTTGGATCTCCTTCCCTAACAACACTGTAGGTGTACCTACACCTCAAGGTTTGCAGCAGTTTAAGAAGGCTACTTCCCACCATTTTCTGAGGGCAATTAGGGATGGGCAATAAATGCTGGCCTACCAATGAAGCTCACACCCCATGAATGAATTAAGAAAAGCTTCAATCTGTAAAAGCAATCAATATAGCATCAAAGCACAGCATTCTCAATTTAGACTTTCTACAACCATTAGATTGTGTAAGTGTGTCTTATAAATACTATATTATAACTGTTCAAACTGACTAATGGGCAAGACTGAAACTGAATTGTATTAAATTATTAGTTACTGAAAAAATATTCAACAATTACGTTATGTGTTTGCTCATTAAGTTTAAATTTATGCAAGTTAATTCTGCTTCCTACTGGTCAGCTGATATTTGGAAGGTTCATAATGTTGCTGAAAAGAATTATGATATAATACAACGCTTTTTTTAACTCAACTGATTGTGATTCATTTATGAATCTTTGAGTGAATGTTGATATTAATTTCTCTTTCCAAAACATGCACAGGGACAAGCAGAATCTTTATAGGTACAAGATTCCAAGTGAAACAAAACTGCCAAAATGGAAAAAAAATGTATCATGTAAGTGTTCATTGTTCTCAGCTTATGGCCCACAATTCACAAAAGAGCTTTAATAGAAGACAAGCAATTTGATAGAGAGAGATGTCAAACTCTTATAACCCAAAATGCATAAGTCATTCAATCCCTTCAAATCTGTTCCACTGTTCAATAAGATCGCGACTAATCTTTAATTCCACTTGCACATCTTGGATCCAGATCCCTTAGAATTCCTGGCCCCAAAATGCTTTAATTTCAGACTTTAACTTACTAATTGAGCTAGAAGCTACTGTTTTTATTGGGTACAGCACCACACATCCAACAGCTTTCCCAAGAAGATGTGTTTACAAACCTCTCTCTTGAATGTTTTGGCTCTGTCCTAAAATCCTCCACTAATGGGTAAGTTAATCTCTATCTACCCCATCAATTGCTTCAAACTCAGAATACCTCAAATAAATCACTCTGTCTTTTCCATGGTACATTTATTTAAGCAATTTCTCCTTGTTTTGTCCTTGGAGCTCTGGTTACATTCTTGTGAACCTACAGACAATGATGTATGGAACAATAGTGAGGCCACAAAGCCAGGATGTCATACCATATGTGGTAGAAGGTATGCTAGCCTCCCACTGGCACCTCCATTAGGCAACAGTATTTGGGATTATGTTGGCCAGCGATGCTTGCAGTATATTGATTTCTAAATTGAACCTCTTGGATATCTAGTCTTTATTGCATTAGATTTTGATAATTTAATCCACACCCCCTCCATCTCTATCTCACTGCTGATCAAGAGCCGAATCTTTCCATCCCAATTGCAACTAATTCAGGGAAGTTAAATGGGTTCAATGACATTGATATAAAGAAGAATTTGTCGTACATCTCTTTTAATGAGAATTTCTTAATTAACTTTGTGAAAGTTTACTTATAACACCCAATATCTTGTTATATTGATGGACTTTATATGAAATTACTTGGTTACGTTATTTTACAAGCATAAAATTCAAGAAGCATATTGGTAAATTACATTGGCGTCTGACTTCCTTATTATTGTATTCCAGAAACACTCAACTGGGTTGCAGGACTTGGTGAATGCATTTGTTTGCAAAGTGAATTCCTGGTTTCATCAGCCTCACTGCCCACACACTGCTTCTGTTACAATCGAGCACAAAACATGATATAACATGGTTACCTTTAAGCAAATCTTGCTTAACCCCTGGGCATTGATTGATAGAGGCCTATGACCCTATCACCTCACTTGGAAGGACATACGCTTCAGGTAATAAATGATGGTGTGTGTGTGCGTGTGTGTGTGTGTGTGTGTGTGTAACCCTGAAGAAAGATAGAAAGAGGCAAAAATTAAGTGACCCATCAAAGATTTTGTACAAGCATTATTTCTCAATCAGTAATATTAAAAGCAGGAAGTAATGGAAATAAAACAACATTGAGGATAATTTACTTTGTAGGTTAATCCCCAAATCGCTGGACGGCCGATGAAAACACACTTCGCACCAACTGCTAAAGCTTTCAGGACATCAGTTCCTCTTCGAATTCCACCATCCACATAGACTTCAATACAGTTCCTCACAGCTTCGACAATCTCTGGCAGCACTTCGATCTGCAATGGTGCAGTACACCTACTTGAATGTCAAATCAACACTTCTGCAAGCACATTACTGATAACAAGGAACAAAGAACAACTAAGAATGTGTTATTTCAACTTTTCATGTGCCATATTTACCACCTCACTAAGTGGGCATTTAATTTACATTTTCAGGTTAAAAAAAGTGTTAAGGCTGGATATCTTGAAAACAAAACCTTCCTTTTAAGCAGAAAAAAAGTTTGAAATGTAACATTTCAGGGAGCAGCAACAGTGTATTAGAACTAAAATGCCAATACGTACAACTCACGACAACACACGCAACAAACACAAAACTATGACAGGAGTGAAAAGGCCTGAAAAATTAGTCTGCTTTACTGAAAAACACTTTATTAATATGATGCACTTAATATTAATATAATGCACTTTTAAATATGATCCCTGCCCAACTGAGACAGGTCCTGATCTCTTTTGAAAGAATAAGAAGGATTGGGTAACTTGCTGAATTGTGTTTTTGAAAATCAATTTAAGGTTGATATTTGTGTAGACTTAAATTAGGAATTAATACAAATGCATTGTTTAAACATCGCTTTGCAGATTTGGCATCAAAGTCATTCTAATTGCCCTCAGAAGATGTAGGTGAAGTACCTCTGAACTAGTGAAGTCTGTGTGATATGGGTACATCCACAGTGCTATCGAAGAGGGTGTTCCAGAATTTTAGCCCTGCAACAATACAGCATCATAGAATCCCTAAAAGCAGGCCATTCGGCCCGGTGAGTCACAACACCCTTCCAGACATACCCTCTACCCTATCCCTGTAATTACCATAGCTAATCCACCTAACCTGCACACCCCTAAACACTACAGACAATTTAGCACAGCCAATCCACATAACCTGAGGTTGTTGACTTGCTCGCCGAGCTGGCTTGTATTTGTTCAGACATTTTGCCACCATGCCAGGTGACATCATCAGTGGAGCCTCTGATGAAGCGATGTTATTCTACTCCAGTTGGAATTTATACTGTCTGGTCCATTATGGTGAGTAGTGTCATTTCCAGTTTTAATCTGTATGGGTTTGTACATGGGGTCCAATTCTACATGCTTGTTGACTGAAGTATAGGTGGAGAACCATGTCTCTAGGAATTCCCATGCATGTCTATGTTTGGCTTGTGCTACTATGGTTACTTTGTCCCAGTTAAATTGATGGCTTTCATTTTCTGAATGTAGCAATAGTAAAGAGAGTACATCGTGCCATTTTGCTGCTGGCCAATGTTCATGTATTCTGATGGCTACTTTCCTTCCTGTCTGCCCACATATACTGTGCATGTTTGTACTGTGGGAGGAAACCAGAGAATCTAGAGGAAACCCACGTAGACACGGGGAGATTATGCAAACTCCACACAGATAGTCGACTGAGGCTAGAATCAAACCCGGGTCCCTGGTGCTGTCAGGCAGCTATGCTGACAACTGAGCCATGAGAAATTGGAACATGTTTCCAACTCAGGATAATACGAGTCTTGGAAGGAGCGATAAACTTCCTTTTTCTAAAGCTCCCCTCTTTGCTACTTTAGTTGAAAAATTAACCTGCTTTGCCAATTTCAGGACTCCGAATATCTAAGTCATTCCTACCCATTGGTAAAGACATCATTGTCTCTTTTTCATAATCTGACAGGTGCATACTTTGTAGGAAATAAGTGGAATCTTAAAGCAGTTTATGTCTAAACTTACTGTTGCCGAAACACCATCAAGCTGTCTTCCCCCATGATTGGACACAATGATTCCTTGGACACCATGCCTTACCGCAAGCTCAGCATCCTCTTTTGTCAGGATGCCCTTCAGAATGATCGGGAGATCAGTTAGAGAGCGTAGCCATTGGATATCCGACCAGGTTACTGCCGGATTCAAAACATCGTTGCAGAGAGGAAGATTGTTGTTACGACCTTTATCTTTCTATATCACAAAATGATATGAGGACTGTATTACATAGGTATGAGAATGTATTGCTTATTTCTGATATTCAGCACAAAGGTCACTGCATCAAAAATATTGTGATCATAAGTTTACAGCAACTGTGGGCAGTTACTTAAAAAATCTAAATTATCATAATTATTTTCACGTATTTATACAAGCTATAGATGCCAATAACAAAGACATTACACCAAGACATCAGTTTGATTCTTTCATTCCAAAGTGGAATTTTTGCAAATACTACAATTGCTCAAGTTTCCTAGGGAATGGTTACCCATGATTCTGGCTGTCCAGACGTTTTTATTATTCTCAAATGCTACATCACAAGTGAAGAAATTCAAACCAGATTCCACATGTCTTGAGGCATGATACTGGCTCCAAAGCTAATCTGCAGGTACTGCATTGTATCACTTGAAAAATTGAAATAGGTGTTTGACATCTTAACAAGAGAGTTGCTTTTCATTTGGATATTATTCTCTAAAATGAATTGAACTAAATCAAATATTCTTGTTTCAGATGGAGCTAATAAACACACTGTACAGTATACCAACCTATGTCCCTTTCTTGCCCTCAGATACTCTTCAAAGATGAAATATTTTCTATTATATCTCACAAATAATTAACGCACATACATCAGTTCCTTACGTAATACCTTTAGAGCAATAATTTGTTTGCTTATTTTGTACTGATATGTAAAATAGGCGACACTGTTCCAAAATGAGAGGTCTCCCTTATTAGGCTGATGTGAGGAGATTCTATTTTTCTCTCAGAGGGCTGACAATCTGTGGAACTCTTCTTAAGAAAGGGGTGGTGCCTGATCCTCCTCCCAGTGCCTGTTAATTAGAGGCTGGCAGCTTGCCCATTACTGGCAGTACCACTGGTTGCAGACCATTACTGGAGCCCAGGATCAAAGTAAGTGGGGCATCCTCAACAGGTTCTGGTAAACAGGTGGGAGGAGAAAAATTGTAAAGGCTAAGGGGTATATTTCCCCTACCTATTCCTTGGCTATGCAAGTACTTCCAAATACAATGCAGAGGATATCCATGGAGGAGGGAAAGAACCAGGCTGCAGACATGTCAGCCAGGACTTATCTAGGAGCTTACTCAGTGATATACCCTTATGTGGCATTTGGACAGAATGCCATCTCAAGATTTTTGGCCCCCAAGCCTATTTCCAGAGTGGGGGTCAGGGTGGGGATGAAGTTCAGGAAGGCAAGGGGTTCTCCACACTAAACCCTTTTCCCACCTTTACAATTCCTTACCTCACGATATTTGAAACCAAACTATAAAACAAAGTAGCAGTGATGGTGACACCCATCCAAGAATAAAATTGCATTGGGAATCATGAGATGAAATCAAAAGAAGACTTCTATAAAGAAAGAATCATTGATTTACTTCGGTAAGAAGCACACTGACAATAGGTAGAGGCATCAGCAGTCATTGCCCATTCCTCAGCCTTCTGAGAACCTCAGTGGTCTACAGAGGCCTGTGCGGAGAGTTGTGGAAAGCTCAATTTTGGAAAAACTGAACAGCTTTGGGGTTGCTTGCCAAACAACGGAAACATCAAGTATGGATGTTTCTGGATGCAGTGAGGTCCTTTGTAAATGATAGGGGATCACAGAGATCTCAACAGATTTTGAAGCTCCTGAACAGCATTTGCTGCACGCATCAACTTGCTGACCCAATTAGGTTAGCCAGTTGTGTGAATGTGGTGCACTAAAAATACTCATTTGTGATTGTATCGTGATTGCAGTGCACGTTTAAATGCTGTCACATATTTTGCAGAATAAAGACACAACATTTGAGCAAATAGATTAATACGCTTTGCAGACTGAACTGAGCACTCAAAATGGGCTACTATCCATGGAAATACAGAGACATTGACTAAGTCTGTTAGATAGGTAAAACCAATGGCTGACTCACTCAAAATTCTAACAACCATAGTAAAACTGGACCCAGAAAGAAACATAGAAGGCAAAAGTGCTGAGTGGGGAGCATAGTGTTTCCACTGCAGATAGACGGATGCTTCAAAAAAACTCCTCAAATTGAAATACATAAGTAAAGGAAGAATGCAACAAAATGTCTTTTAAAACCAGAAAGTTCAGGTAATTTGGATAGATAAATACAAATTTCTTAGATGGAGTGAAGATTCATGAACAAAGATTTTGGTCAGTTACTTCATTTGCTAAAGCACTCAAAAGAGATTTTAAACTTAGCACTGGTTCAGGTGGTATAGTCTTAGTTGACCATTTGAAATGGGTCAAACCACCATTATAAGTCCAGCCATCTAGAATTTTATTTCAAGGTCCAGGTGGCACAAATTTTCATGTAAAAATATCCAATCATTCCAATATTTAGCCACAAAGGTCTCTTCTAAATTTAATGTGATCAAAGGACATCTCTACTGTGGAAGCTCACATTCATACAACTCAGATACTCATAGATAGCGCAACATAATGTCATTTTCCTAGACTTTCTCACAATCTTTGAACGCATCTCCAATAAAAGAATATCTGATATCTTTCATTGTACCTAGAACCTAGTTCCATCTCCATGTGCACTCAGACCCTGAGAGCACCCATCCCATTATGAAGTACTGTCAGATCACAAGCCCCAGTCGCAATGCTCCCAGATGTCTAGGCTGCCCGCAGTGTGGTTATGTCAATATGATTATGTTATTTCCCTGTTCATTTAAAGACTTTGGTTTACTGTGAACAATACCTCAGGAAACTGGCTGAGTCACTGACTCCTACAACTGAATCTTTGAAAAGTCATTCTTGGGTTGGGGGCATCGTTGCAAAGATTGGCACTAATTGGCCATTTTATTTGCCCCGAGAATACTTCCTTGGAAGCGATTTGGCAAACTAAGTACTTGGTAGCTCACACTAAAGATGTCAACTGAATTGGTGTGGGGCTGGTATTATGCATATACTAGACTGAATAAGAACAGCAAGTTTTCTTTCTAAAGGACATTATAGAGTCAGTTGAGCTTCATAATTATCTGGCAGCTTCACAGACACTTTTAATGAAACCAATTACTTTTAAGAAACTGTAACAACTTCTGTCACTTAACACATTCAGATCAGCTATCCAGTGTTTCATGTGTGGCATATCATCACTGGTGTATCACTTGCCTTAAATATTTCAAAGTTCTTCAATTTTAAATGGGCAGGTATCTTGAAGTCGTTCAACATATCTTTTCTCCTCTTGCCGATGTAAGGCACATCAACTGTCACCACAAGAGCCTTGTACCCCAGGCTCTTGACCCGTTGCAGCAGCCTCTCAGTAACCTCATACCTCTTGAAAACATAAAGCTGAAACCAGCAGCAGCCGGAGGAGGCTGCTACAATATCCTCCAGGGAGCATGTTGCATACGTGCTGGCAATATAACATGTCTTCATGGCATCGGCAGCTGTAAGGAATAGTTCCATTTTAACTTCAATGTTGGCAGAAATGGCAAGAACATGATCTTACCTCCAGGCAGGATCATGAGTCTTATTACTATGGCACAGGCTAGAGGTAAAAAATGTAAATTGGTCCCCTATATTGGCGAATGATCAGAGAACTCTCTGCCTGCTTAGGACATGTGTGCTTCTCCTGCAACTTCAAATAGGATGTGGATTTGCCTTAATATTGGATTCAGTCAGATTGGGAAAAGAATTTCCAAGTGTCCTGGTTCAAATTAAATTATCAACCCCCCACCGCACCACACCCCCCCACCCCTTCTCCCCACACCATGCTCTACCCCTACATGGTTCCAACCCTGGCTGGAAGCATATCAAATTGCCACCAAGGTCAGACAAGTGGAGCTGTGCTAGAAAATCATCTGTGTTCTCAGTGAACTGTGCAGACCTGAGGGGGCAGTTAGTCTAGGCCTACTCACACTTCAGATGTTCCATTGACATGAACAGCAACAAGCAATGCATTATATTTTCTGGGATTGCAAAAGGAAGTATCGAGAGACTGAATGCTATTGATTCAACAGCTACTGTTATAGCATTGCAAAGACCAGCAAAATAAAATTGTAGGTCATCGTTGTTCTCAGCATGGGAAAGGAACAAGCACCTTAGTTTATGTAGTGGACTTTCATATCCCAAGGACATCCAAAAGTGCTTTCCAACCAATTGGAAAATTGTACTGGCAGTCCTTTTACTGCAGTGCTAGGGGCTGTAACCTGAAAATGGTCCTGCAATCCCGAGGAAAACTGAAGTGTGAAAGTTCTGTTTCTTTTCTTTGTACAGAAGGAGTAACCAAAGCCCAGCTACAGAAGTGCTGAGGATCCTTGAGAATAAGAATTCCTGCCCCCACATGTATTACCTCCAATCTTTGGAAAGCATGTTTCTGGCTGTCTCAGGCTTCACATGTGCATGACTCCATTTTAAATGGCCTTTGGTATCCTAGCTTGCCACAGGAAGTCAGCTTCAGTCAATTTATAGTGGATAGCCAGCATACCCCCATGGAGGTAAGAATCAAACCTTTAGATATGGTCCCAGGACTGCTCAGCGGAGGAAGGGGTATCAGGTACCCTTGCAGGGAGGGTCAAGTATCCCTGGAGGGTGGAAGTAAATAGGAAGGTGCATTATAGCAGATTAAACCATTGGAGCTGTCAAAACAGTGAAAGAACTGTCAATATCTTCAAAGAACTTTGAATGCAAATGTTTGTTTTCATCAGGTGATTACTTGTAAGATTTTCAATGTATTTTTTGAATTAGTAAGAATTTTTTTAATAATACTGTCATTGCCTGCAGTTGGTACGAGATATGGAGGCCAGAGGTCAATGGGTGTTGGATGAAGGGCTTGGGTTGCTATAATTTGGCAACAGGTTGTCACTGGGACTAGAATGGGCCAAAGGCAATGGGCACAGGATCACATGAATGTCATGTATATGTGAACTTTGAGAGTGGGTTATGTAATGGGGTGTAGGGTATGAGGGTAAGAGGAGCTAAGAGGGTGGTAGAGAGACCCAGGGTAAAATGGAGAGCATGAGGTAGTGAGGGGTAGAAATGTATAGACATTGATGTGGAGAGGGGTTGCAAGGATGAGAGCTGGAGGGATGTCATTGATGTAATTCTGTTTTTTTGAACTGAGGTACAGTCCCAGTGACACTGTATGTCCAAGTCTGTATCCACAGTCCATAGCCTCCACTCTAGTTCAGGGTTTGCCTGGCTCACCTCTCAAGGAATGCTGCAAATTCCCCTCACTGTGTTGGGCATGTGGCACAGATGGTATCCCAGCTTTGTTCTCCAGACCCAGGAATGAGAAACAGAGCCCCTACACACATAGGACTGCTCTTTTATCAAGTCACTTTTGATGATCAAAGAAGAGGCATTCGGAATGTGGTGGCTCAGTGGTCAGCATTGCTGCCTCACAGTGCCAGGTTCGATTCCAACCTCCGATGACAGTCTTTGTGGGATTTCCTCTGGGTGCTCTCGTTTCCTCTCACAGTCCAAAGATGTACAGATTAGGTGGATTGGTCAAGTTAAATTGCCCATAGTATCGAGGGATGTGCAGGCTAACTGGGAAATGTAGAGTTATGTAGATGGGTGCGATACTGTTCAGAGGGGTAAATGGGCTTGATTGGCTAAATGACCTGCTCCTACTCTGTAGGGATTCTAAGCTAAATTCTGTCTTCTCCCATAAAGTTCCAGGGTTTTTAGCTCAAGATACCAGTATAGCATTTGATTTTTATCTATTCTGAAAAATAATCAAAAACCATCCTCCTTGGTTTTCCTGAACTACTGATGGCTGAACAGCTGACGGACTTTGTATCATATGACAGGAAATTTCTTTAGAAATCAGATGCGGTGCTCAAGTAATTTTTTTTAAAAGAACACTTTAAAATGTGTTGTCAATTGATGTGAAAAATTGTTTCATGGAAAAATATGGCATTCTGGGTTTGCATTATGTATTATGAGGCCAGAACGCACCAAACTTCAAAGGAAAGTATTACAAACATGTGAATCAGGTTAGACATTAAAAACCAAAGTAGATCTAGTAATATAAGGCTATTTGATCAGATGGTTTTAAAGTAGTGTGCCTAGGTGTGCTTTGATGAAAGGAAACTGTACAAATCTATAAAACGAGAAACAGAAAAAAAAGGAGGTTGGGAATAGGTAAACATTTACACAAAACCACCGGAATTAAGAATATGCAAGGATGATCGCCATTTCAGTTAAATTGGAATGCCCCTTACATCTGATTATCTTTACATGTTAATTTCTTTATAATTTTATGAATTTTTACATCTTGATTCAAGGGGTCAGATTTCTGCTCTGCACATTAAGACAGATAAGTCGTCTGTGATAGAGTCAAAGATGTAAATTTGTGAATTAGTCAGACATGCTTGTTGACTGCTGAAGACTGAGCATAGCAATGCCTTGAGATTGCTAAAACAAAAAGTCACCTCTCACAATGACTGTGCTAGCTTTGGTTCAGTGATACGTTTCTGCTTCTGAGTCAGTCATTGTGAGTTCAAGTCTTACTTAAGAGGCACAACATGTAGATTAATGTACCAGTGCAGTACTGAAAGAGAGCAGCACTGTCAAATGAGACATTTTCTCTGGAGATAAGAGCAAGTGAGTTCTTTCTAAAGTCCCAGTCAATTATTGTAGTTCAATGGACACCAAAAACAGATTATCTAGTTATTGTCACTTTTTAAGGGATTTTGATGTGTGCAAGTTGGCTGCACAACATAAATTACAACAGTGACTACATTTCAAAAGTGTTAAATGTGGCAAAAGTGTTTTGACATGTCTCAGGGTGGGGAAGCCTTCTTATCAAGTTTGACATATGAGGTGGAAATTATGCAAGCACCAGAGAAAGAACATATTTACTACAATCTAAAACTTGCTAACACTTACCTTTGGCAATGCATACTTCCCCATCAGGGCAGGCCATACTGGAAATACCAGTTGGAGCAATCCCTACAGGAAAGCTGATCCCAGTGCCCTGAATAGTGGTTCTCATATCTACTGCTGAAACATCTCTTAAGACTCGAGGGCGGAGTCGGATCCTGCAAAAAAGGCAAGCAAAAAACCAAAAAAAATTAAGATGCCATGGATTTAATATGCATGAAAATAAGAAAAGAGAAGAATCACTTGATAATTTAAAGAAATTAACAAAGATTATTGTCAAGAATTCAATAACATACTGTACAACAGATGACTGAGTTCAGAACATGTATAGTCAAGGAGCAAGTAAAAGCAGGCAGTAAGCCAGCTGTGAGGTTTGCCATGAGGGAGGCGTGGTGATGACGTCCCCATGTGTACATTTCCCCTTCCTACTAGATTGTAGATCTCTTAAATTTAGAATACATCATCAAAAAAGCTTTAGCTAAGTGCTGCTGTTCATCTTGAAATCATGACAGACATCATGCACCAGTGGTGGAGCGGATGGATGCTCAGGGTGGCGACTCAATGTCTGATCACTTTTTCTAGTTTGTCCTTGGGATCACCCAACTTGAAACTAAGAAGAGCTAAAGGAATGTAAGGCTCACTCTCCTTTTTGCAATCTTGTAGGATATGCATTTTCTAGTGATGCATTCAAAATGAGCTTCTGCAGCATTGCTTCCCTGCAGACAAATTCCCTCTCGAACCGTGAAGCACATGGTGCAATTTTGCAATGTATGATGATGGTCAGTTGCAAACACACCATGAAATGAAGTAACAGAGGATTTCTCTTCAGTATCCTGGACTCATACTTAAGCCTCATCCAGCAGCAATAAAAATTGGCTCGTATTCACAATCTAATTGTGATTCACAGGACATTTCAGTTGTAAATTAGTTGCCTTGTTTTCTACATTACAGGAGTGGCTACACTTCAAAAGTAACTGATTGGCCATTAAGTGTTGCGGCAAGTTCTTAGGTCATATAGTGCTCTGCCGACTTTTGCCAACATTTACTTTTGGCACAATTTTTCATAATGAGGGGTAAAGCTTAGGGAAGTAGTGCGGGAAAATTTTAGATACCAATGGTGGTGGGTGCCTAGAATACACTGCCAGTGTAAGCGGTGAGAGCAGGCACGTTAGCTATGTTTGAGGCATATTTTGATAGACACATAAAAGGGAGACAAACAGAAGGATAGAAACTGCCCATGGGCAATAAGTAGCATGTCTAAATAAAGATTAAGAATCAATGCAGGCTTGGCCTGTTCCTTGCTGTATTGAATTGTATTGTTTTGTGTTGCTGCTCTCTCTATCACACAGCTTTACTGAAGACCTCGGGACGAAAATTACCCCCCCACATACCCCCCTGTCCACAAACCCAGCCATACATGCCCCACATCACTTAGGATCCTAGGGAAGGAAGAAAAACTTGTATTTATAGAGATAGTAGGAACTGCAGATGCTGGAGAATTTGAGATAACGAGGTGCAGAGCTGGATGAACACAGCAGGCCAAGCAGCATCAGAGGAGCAGGAAGGCTGATGTTTTGGGCCTCGACCCTTCTTCAGAATAACATGTGGGTCAGTGCAGCACTGGAATATTAGCCTCGATGATCATTCTCAAGTCCTGGAGTGGAGTATGAACATACAGAAAAGCTGGAAATCTGGCTTCAGCATTTTCGGCTCATTTTCTCCTACTTAGCTCCCCTATTATCAGCTTGTCTTTCTCCCTGCCTTACTGTTATTCACCCCTTTGCCTGAGTAACTGCCTATGTCTCTCTCTGGGCTCTATCTCCAACTACCCACTCACTCCCACTCCCACCATCCTGTCCAACATCTGTGCCCGTCTTTTCCTGCTACTAACAGTTTAAAGATTGCCTTGAAATGTTGGCTCTTCTTCCTGTTCACAGATGCTGCCAGGCTTGCTAATTTCTCAGGCAATTTCTGCTTTTATTTCAGATGTCCAGCATCCATGGTTCCATGTTTTATTGTAGGAATGGACAAATTGCTGTCTCAGAGGCAAGGGATCCAGAAATTGAAGCCAGGGTTGACACAAAGATTTCTCTCTATTTATCAGTGGCTATAGCTCTTCAGTCACTATTATTATCATACTTATAGACTTTTAAATTCAGTCCCTTCCATTTAAAACCATATTGTGATGTGCACTTGATTTGCCCATTTATGTGACAGATGATAAAATACATGAAGGGAAGCCTTTGCAAGACTATCGCCCTGAACTTTGACCCAACTGATTGGGACAATATTTAAGGGAAAAGAGAAAGCAAATAGACTCAAGAGTTTATTCAAAATCTGCAAGTGGATAAGGAAAAATTACCTGGAATTACTAGAGAGAAACTGTGTTTGAAGAGGGATTCTATGAAAATGCCTATGCTATTTATCCTGTAAAAATGACATTGTAAGTGGCTATTCCTTTATTAGTGTCATTATTAAAATTAGTCTTACATTCACACCAATGTGAATGGTAAATGTAATCGATCTGATTTGATTTGTTGTTGTCATGGGTACAAATATACAATGAAAAGCTTTGATTGCAAGCAGTACAGGCAGATCATAGTAAGCAAGGACATGCAGATCATAGGATGTTTAAACAGACTGAGGCTTACAGGTTATAACTGCACAGGAGGTGTGTGAAGCAAGATCATCATTAACAAGATGAGCATTATTTGAAGTTAGAGAGGCCACTCAATAGTCTAATAGCAACAGGGAAGAAGCTGTTCTTGAACCTGTTTGTGTGTCTGCTCAAGCTTCTGTTTCTTCTGCCTGATGGAGGAGGTCATAAGAGAGCATTACAATAGTAGGATGGGTCTTTGATGATGTTTGCTGCCTTTCCAGGGGAGAGAGAAGTGTAAACAGAGTCCATGGATGAAAGTTGTCTTCCATGACGGTCTGTGCACACAACCTTCCATCGTTTCTTATGATCCTGGACAGAGCAGTTGCCATACCAGGCAGTTATGCACCCGGATAGAATGCTTTCAGTAGTGTATCTGTAGAAGTTGGTGAGAGTCCTTATGGACATGCTGACTTTCCGAAGTCTCCTGAATAGGAAGAGATGTTGAAGTGCCCTCTTGACACACCCATCTATGTGGGCATTCAGTTATTGTCACTCCTGGGAACTTGACACTCGTAACCTCCATTCTGTTGATGTAGATGGGTACGTGTCCTCCTCCTTTGCTGACATTGAGAGAGATGTTGTTATCATTCACAACAACACCGAGCCTTCAATCTCCTTTTTGTATTCTGACTCATCATTGTTTGAAATCTGTCCTACCACAGTGCTGTTATCTGCAAACTTGTAGATGATGTTTGTTTGGAATTTGGCCACATACTCCTGGGCATGCAGGGAGTGCAGTAAGGGGCTGCGAATGCGTCCTTGAGGGGCGCTCCAGTATTGAGCATTATTGTGGAGAAGAAGCAGCTATTTATCTCCACTGATTGTGGTCTGTGGGTCAGGATGCTGAGGATCCAGTTGCAGAGGCCAGATCTGAGACTTAGGTCCTGGAGTTTTGAGATCAGTCTGGAGGGGATAATGGTGTTGAAGGAGGAGCTGTAGTCAATCAGTAGGACCCTGACATAGGCGTCCACATTTCCAGATGTTCCAGGGTTGAGTGCAAGGCTAAGGAGACCTGTTACTTCAGTAGGCAAATTATAGGGTATCAAGGCAGACTGGGAGGCTTGAGTTGATGTGGGCCTTGACCAGCCTCTCGAAGCACTTCATGATTATGGAGGTCAGATTCACTGGGCAGTAGCCATTAAGGCACGTTGCATGTGTTTTCTGTGGTACAGGGTTGATGGTGGTCTTCATGAAGCGGGTGGGGACTTCAGCTTGTAGAAGGGAGAAGTTGAAGATGATAGTGATAATGCCTGTCAACTGATCTGCACAGGATCTAAGTTCATGGCTGGTGGCTCTGTGTGGGCCTGTCGTTTTCCTTGGGCTGACTCTCAGGAAGACCGATCTGCAGTGGCGACGGAGGGAGCAGGCACATCTGGGGCTGTTGGGGCAGGTGTCACTGCGCTGCTGGCATTCTGCTTGAACTGAAAATGGAAAGCATTGAATGCATCAGGGAGGGGTGTGTTTTTGTCCACAATCTTGCTCTGCTTCGTTTTGTATCCCACTATGTTGTTCAGGCTTTGCCACAGGCGGCTGGTCCTTGCGTGGCCGGTTTGGGCCCCTAACCTGGTACGATACTGTAACTTGGCATCCCTGGCGGCATTGCAGAAGGCCACATCTGGATTTCCTGCAAAAGCCTGGGCTGTCCGACTTCAATGCTGCACATCTGCTCTTTGGTAGGGAGTGGATCTCCCGGATTGGCCGAGGATTCCGGTTGACTTCTTTGACACACAGTCCTCCACACATTTGCTAATGAAGTCCACAATGGTGGTAGGGTACTTGTCCAGGTTTTCTGCTGACTACTTGAATACAGTCCAACCTGCCCATTCCAAGCAAACTCGGAGATGCTCTTCCACTGCCTTGAACCAGCATTTAATTACTTTCAGTGAAGGATCCTCCTATCTCAGCTTCTGCTTGTAGGCTGGGAGGAGGAACACAGCGCTGTGGTCTGATTTTCCAAACGGCTTTGGAGGATTGAGGGGTTTGGTATCTTTGAAGGCTGTGCAGCAGTTGTCCAGAACTTTCAGCCCTCAAGTGGGAGTCCGGTTCTTTGATGGTTGTGTGGCAATGGTCCAGGATATTTGATTCTCCAATGATAACACTAAATTGCTTGATATCATAGAATCCCTACAATGTGGAAGCAGGCCATTCAGCCCATCACGGCCACACCTTCAAAGAGCTTCCCACCCAGACCCACCTAATCCCTGTAACCCTGCATTTGCCATGGCTAACCCACCAGCCTGCACATCCCTGGTCACTATGATAAAGACAATTGCCTGAGGCTGAAACTGAACCCGGGTTCCTAGGGCTGTGAAGTAGCAGTGCTAACCACTAAGCCACTGTGCCACCCATAGGCAGTTCTGGGGGTTGCTTAGAGGATGCGGAGGCTGACCATCTTCACGTTTAAATCAGTGTTCTTGGGTGGATTTTGACTGAGTTGATCAGTGCTGGAAAACAGGATTAAACTTGTTAGGTGGTTATTTCTGACTGTCATAGACTCAGTGTGCTGTAGGCCTTTTTCTGTGCTGTAGACCATAATGACTCTATGAATTAAGTCTCACTCTAAGTGCCAGTAATAACACAATGCCACCAGCAGGAAGCTACTGTTTATTTTAAACTTATAAATAGAACATGAAGTCCAAGGTCGGGTTTTGAATGAGAGTGGGAGCAATGTGGCCTCTCCCACGTAGAGGTGAGCTCCATTCTGCAGATGGCAGGCAAACAAGGTTTGTTACTTGTCTGGATTCAGCCGCGACAGTCTGGAGATCATTTATCTGCAAGTTTCCAAAATGTAAACCAGACCCGCATACAAGCCAGTCCTGTAGCAGGTCACGTGTCTTCTATTTACTGCTCTGTAACATTGTGAGGAGCCATGCATTATTAACATTTATGACTGATTTTCTTTTGATTGCATAGCAAATGTCAGAACTGAAACCACAACACTCCTCCTCCTAACTACCATGTCCAAGGCTTTTATCTACTTTGCCTAAGTTGGCACTGGGTAATAGCTAATCTCGGTCAGGTAGCTTTAAATGCAACTTTAGTAGGATTCTGTTGTGTGTCTGTCTGCCTTTGAATACTTATATAGTTTTTGCTAGACCACCTAGAAAGTGGCAGATGTGATGGGCTCATTCTAGCTGATGTGAACCATTCACAGCTGCACCTGACAAGTGGTTTAAAAGGCAGTTAAGCTGAGGACAATGATATACTTAACTATACCTACTATACAGAAAGGAAACTGCTTATTATATAATTTTGTGGAACAATCTACTTCTCATTAACTTTCCAAACATTAATTTCCTCATTGGTGTCCACGCGCATAGCAGCTGCAGAAAATCACCAAATGTTCCCGTAATACAGGACTCTTAATCCCTCGGGTTATTCAATAATTAAACTCTAACATTCTCAGTGAGGTTGTCTCAAATTCACTTAATGTGCTTATTACATAACAGTTAAAAAAGGACATTTCATATATGGGCCTGAAAATTAAGCCAACACAGATTAAAAGCTGTGATCAGTGTAAGGTTAAATGTTCCCCAGAGTGATCTGCAATTCAGTGGAAAATCTTCATTAGACTGGAAGCAGAACATATCCCTCACCCCCTCATGTAATGTTCCATTCTATGTCAGATATAAAGTGCGAAATTTGCCTTCTTTCAGTTCCAATAGAAGTAAGTTCTAATCAAGGGTCACTTAGCTAATTCCGAGTCACAATATCAAAATAGAAAAGTCTAAATTGCTAGATTAAAATCAGGTTCACGCAGATTTTTGCCAATAGGTTTTGCTAAAAGTGCTTTTGTAACAAATAAACAAGCAGCCATGTAACAGTCTGTGTAAACATGGAGAATGGTTCCTGGAATCATTTTCCTAGAGTTGAAATGTCTAAAACTACAGAACATGCATTTAAGGTGAGAAGAAGAAAATTCAAAAGAGATATGAAGGGCAAGTTTACACACAGAGAGGGATCGGAGTCTGCAACAAGCTGCCAGGGGTGGTGGTGGAGACAAATACGATAGGGGCACTCAAGGGACTTTTAGGTAAGTACATAAGTATGCAAGGAATGGAGGGATATGGACAAAAGGCAGGCTAACAGGATTGGTTCAGTTTGGCAACATGTTCGCCATATCGTTGTGGGCTGAAGATGCCGTACCTGTGCTGTATAGTTCTATGTTCTAAGCAGGAGTAGGTCATTCATCTCCTTAGTTCCACTGTGACTGTCACTACAGTGTTGTTGACCTGAGATTAGGGACAGTAGCAGGAGCCAGTTTGTAGCTGTTCAGTTTGTGCCAGGGAAATGCCACCTAGTGTTTCTGGCTTGTCACTTTAGCATGGCAACCCCAGCCTTGAGAGTAACCAATTTATAAATTATGAATACAGTCTTGTAACTTTAAATATCAAATATACAAATATTTCCTACACTAAGAAACAGCTGCTTTATACTGTCCTGCATTGTGTTCTGACTTGCATACAGAACACACTCAGGGACAGAACCAGGGACTGCCTATGCTTATTACCGCGCCAGCACAGGGAATAGGGTCATTGTCATCACCACACTCCTGTACTGCAGTGAGAGCTCTTCATCTGACAAAGAGTCATCTAGACTTGAAACATTAGCATGCTGTCTCTTCGCGGATGCTGTCCGATCAGCTGTGATTTCCAGCATTTATTGTTCCCATCCAAACAACTATTGGATGGATGATCCCAGAGTCATGAGGGTCCAAGGCAGGAGTAGGTGGTCGAACATTTTTGAACATATAAGCAAAAGTATTGATGACGTTGGTGGTGATAAGTTAGGAACAACCTTCACAGAAGTAGAACTACGAAAAGTAGCTTGGAGCTCAGAAGACAGACCCAGTTAAATGACTTAAGCTGGCCAGCGATCCCTCACCAGTGTGGGTAAAACTTAGGTCTCAGTTGTGAGTATAACACAGCTTTGGGTTGTAACCTGATACAACTTTATGCTGCAGTGTTAAACTGACTGGGTGATGAATAAAGAATTAGATTGTAGTAACAGTGCTGGTTGTGATCATTGTGTTCACCAGCATTGATCCAGAGAAGGCCATGTCACTCAGGCCCTATTAGAGTCTGTCCCATGTCTTAATGATGAAGCAGAGTACTGCCAGAGTAGGAAAGCAAAGAAAGCACAAATTGGATCCCACTACATTATTCTGTCCCACTTGCCAGAGATCTGTGAGTCAAGAATCAGTCACATGAGCACCCCATGTAGACAACCACGAAACTGAGTAGACTTTATCCTCAAATTGAGGAGCAGCCGCCATCGACAACTTTAGACCTCCCGCAAAACAGAGCATTCCATTCGGCAATTCTTGTCCAGCTAACGGAGCGAGTTATATGTTGCCACGAATGGAAGCCAGGGAGTCCAGCAAAACAAAGGTTAAAACTGTGAAGGTTCAATGGCAGAGCCATCCTGTGGCTGGTAAGACAGAAGATGATCATGATTGACAGGAGCAATCCTCACAGCCCTGGGAAATCGCTACAGGAATTCCTTTGAATAGCTCCTCAGTCTGATCTGTTTTTGGTGCATAATTTTATCATCAACCAGATTAAAAACTGTTACCCCTCACCAGGGTAATGTGCTCAAGCTGAAGCTCTGCTGTTCCCGGAGTCATCGCAAAAGTTAACAATTTTATAAAACGACACACAACTCCCCAATTTCCCTGTTTGTTAGACCCAGGTTGACAGAACACACAGACCAGATTTCTGCACTAAACACAAATGACTGTTTATTACAAATAAATAAATTCCATTTGGGACAGCATGGTGGCTCAGTGGTTAGCACTGTTGCTTCACAGGGCTGGGGACCCAGGTTTGATTCCACCCTTTGGCAACTGTCTGTTTGGAGTTTGGATATTCTCTCTGTGTCTGCTGGGTTTCCTCCAGGAGCTCTGGTTTCCTCCCATAGTCCAAAGAAGTGCATGCTAGGTAGATTGGCCAGGCTAAGTTGCCTGTAGTGTTCAGGGATGTGTAAATTAGATGAGTATGGGTGGGATGTTTGAGGGCCATCTTTTCATAATTATGGTTCATTTTTTTCATAAAGGGAGAGGTGTTGCAAAGTTGGGGCACAGGTCTGGGATCTGGCCAGTTATTTGTTTTATTTAACTACTAGATGTTGTTGAAAGGCAGGTTGCACCTCTTTTCACATTCCTTTTACAGATTATAGGGTGAGGCTCACCTCTTTGGGTGCGTCAGTTTTAGCTTTCAGAGGTGGGGGGGGGTGGTGGAGAGTTGAATCTCCACTTTATAATAGATGGTTCCTAATGGTTTATTCATAGAATCCCTACAGTGTGAAAGCAGGCCCTTTGGTCCATCAAGTCCACATTCATTTTTATTTCCTTTTAAAATCTTAATTCCATTATATTGCTGGATCCTTAGCTCATCAACCTACAGTTATACATTTTGTACTAATTCTGTATACATACAACATTGAGCACTATCCTATACAAATGTGTTTCTTTTAAACCAGCCGTGAAGCATCCATGATAATACTTCCATGATTTGCTACATGTACAATTTATAAATTAACTGCTTGTATAAGACTCAAACGAAATAACCCTACTCATGCCCTTACAAAACTCCCTGTCCACACATATAGACAGACACAAAAGAAGTAGGGCTTGGGAAAGACTGGGAAGACAATTCAATAGACCCTGGCCACAGGGTTCACTAAGATGATACCTTTAGCCTGACAGAATGTGCAGCTCCTTAAACTTCCTTCTTTCACTTGCTGATGGGAAGTGACTGGTTTACATTTACAAAGTCTCTGATTCGTAGATAAAAGCCACAACTCACAGCAACCAATGAGAGCAATAACGAAACGTGAGGCTGGATAAACACAGCAGGCCCAGCAGCATCTCAGGAGCACAAAAGCTGATGTTTCGGGCCTAGACCCTTCATCAGAGAGGGGGATGGGGTGAGGGTTCTGGAATAAATAGGGAGAGAGGGGGAGGCGGACCGATGATGGAGAGAAAAGAAGATAGGTGGAGAGGAGAGTATAGGTGGGGAGGTAGGGAGGGGATAGGTCAGTCCAGGGAAGACGGACAGGTCAAGGAGGTGGGATGAGGTTAATAGGTAGGAGATGGAGGTGCGGCTTGGGGTGGGAGGAAGGGATGGGTGAGAGGAAGAACAGGTTAGGGAGGCAGAGACAGGTTGGACTGGTTTTGGGATGCAGTGGGTGGGGGGGAAAGGGTGGGCTGGTTGTGTGGTGCAGTGGGGGGAGGGGACGAACTGGGCTGGTTTTGGGATGCGGTGGGGGAAGGGGAGATTTTGAAGCTGGTGAAGTTCACATTGATACCATTGGGCTGCAGGGTTCCCAAGTGGAATATGAGTTGCTGTTCCTGCAACCTTCGGGTGGCATCATTGTGGCACTGCAGGAGGCCCATGATGGACATGTCATCTACAGAATGGGAGGGGGAGTGGAAATGGTTTGCGACTGGGAGGTGCAGTTGTTTATTGCGAACCGAGCGGAGGTGTTCTGCAAAGCGGTCCCCAAGCCTCTGCTTGGTTTCCCCAATGTAGAGGAAGCCACACCGGGTACAGTGGATGCATCCACTGTACCCGGTGTGGCTTCCTCTACATTGGGGAAACCAAGCAGAGGCTTGGGGACCGCTTTGCAGAACACCTCCGCTCGGTTCGCAATAAACAACTGCACCTCCCAGTCGCAAACCATTTCCACTCCCCCTCCCATTCTGTAGATGACATGTCCATCATGGGCCTCCTGCAGTGCCACAATGATGCCACCCGAAGGTTGCAGGAACAGCAACTCATATTCCACTTGGGAACCCTGCAGCCCAATGGTATCAATGTGAACTTCACCAGCTTCAAAATCTCCCCTTCCCCCACCGCATCCCAAAACCAGCCCAGTTCGTCCCCTCCCCCCACTGCACCACACAACCAGCCCACCCTTTCCCCCCCACCCACTGCATCCCAAAACCAGTCCAACCTGTCTCTGCCTCCCTAACCTGTTCTTCCTCTCACCCATCCCTTCCTCCCACCCCAAGCCGCACCTCCATCTCCTACCTACTAACCTCATCCCACCTCCTTGACCTGTCCGTCTTCCCTGGACTGACCTATCCCCTCCCTACCTCCCCACCTATACTCTCCTCTCCACCTATCTTCTTTTCTCTCCATCATCGGTCCGCCTCCCCCTCTCTCCCTATTTATTCCAGAACCCTCACCCCATCCCCCTCTCTGATGAAGGGTCTAGGCCCGAAACGTCAGCTTTTGTGCTCCTGAGATGCTGCTGGGCCTGCTGTGTTCATCCAGCCTCACATTTTGTTATCTTGGATTCTCCAGGATCTGCAGTTCCCATTATCAATGAGAGCGATAAACTGGCTTTCTTCCAGCTTGAAGTTTTTTTTACCACAAAGGAAAATACAGCCCCTTCCTTTTCAGAAGGCCAACAGCTTGTAACCAAACATCCAGCTGCCTGGGAAGCAATCATATAATTATTGGTAGGCAGAAGACCTGTGCCATTACCAGTCCGTTACCATTACACAGACCAGTGAGATACTTGCCACCATCTGAATCTCCCTTTGTTCATACCCCTGGCTCCAGCTGATTTGTAGTAACATCCTGCACTGCTTGAACAATGTGTAAACAGCACTTTCAAGGGGTGTCAAGTAACTTGTTTTAAAATAGTGCAGTAATGCCTTTCCACAACTTTGGCTTTCAAAACAACTGTCCCATTTCAGTCCATCATCAAAAATACAGAAAAATTTAAAGATACATTCTTTACCTTTAGCGTTGGCCTCAATCAATGACTTTGACCACCATGCATCCCTTTTCACAGTGTAACAATGTGTTAGACTCTCTTTGGGGTACCTTACAACAATTTTGTAAATTTACTTTAAATATCACCAATTCCCCATCTTTTACCACCAAGAACAATGGCGGCAGCGACTTATAGGAATAGCATGCATCAAATTACCCCAAGGCAGACACCATCCCAACCTGAACATATATTGCTTTCCCTTTCTTGACTGTTGTGTCAAAATCCCAGAAAGTGCTCCAGTGTGGGACTGTCCTCAACACACGGGCTATGACAGTTCATGAAGAAGGCCCATTACTGTCATCGCCAGGCAATTAGGGATGGCCAATAAATATGGTCTTGTCTTGTCAAACAAACAAAACAATCAGAATTGCCAATATCTCAAAGGTAGCAGCAGTAAGAAAGGAAACAATCTTGTTCTGAAGCAAGGCAGAGTGGAAATATAAATGTGGAAATTCCTGTGTAATTTTATTCCACAAATAGTTAACACACTTGTATCAAATTCTTCTCTCAGTAATTTAATGTTGCTGATCACCCATTTAACCAAAACTCCCAAGGCAGGTGGTGAAGGCTACAATTCCAAGTTCTCATGGTATTTTAAACAGTTCAGCTCTACTCATGCAGAGTCTGACATCAGATAGCTTGAATTATAGTCAGACCTACATCCCAGATGTGTGTTGTTATAAGCATTATGCATAAATCCAGCATCCTTATGCCAGAATTTTTCTAGGTTACTGCATTGGATGAAATTTGATATTTAAACAAAATGGCATTATTAGTTAGCCACATTGTAAATTTTCTGGCCCAGCAGCTAAAATATTAACTCTAATCACTGACTGAATACAAGCCTTCCGACACTCATTCTCCCATGTTTTTTTCATTATTATATAATATATTCCCAAGATGTTCCCAATGTCAAACTTTATATGAATTTTCACTCTATTCCTTGTTTGATTCTTCCTGATACGTTTTCTTCAATCCTTACAATGACAAGTCACTTAGTGTCTCCATTTTATTTGGTAAGTTGTCTAAAATATGAATTGATGAAACTGGTCTGACTTTTCTTCTTTGTTTATCCTTTATTTGTTCATTAATCATTTGCAGCTGGTGAGCTACAACTAATAGTAGTATATGCTCCATAGACTTTGGGTACATTAAAGATATTTCACATGTGCAGAACCTTGAAATTAAACCAGTGAAAATGATTATATAACTGTTACTTGAGAGGAGACATGACTCAATTCAGCAAATGAGTTAGCAGTACAACTAAAACATTGTAAGAGCAACGTGAGGTATTCTCCATCATAGAAAGAAAAGCATTACTTCCTCCCTATTCTGGTACTGTATATTATATTGATAAAGGGTGAATGGGTGCAACTTCATCCCCTTATCTGTTCAGGGTTGTGAGGAAGGGCATTAAAGTTATAAAATAAACAGTTCAATGATAATAGAACACCCCATTAAGAAAATAGAGAAATGCAAAGAAAGGTAATGCATTCCAACCTAATTAAAGACATTCAAGACGGAGTTTAAATGGGAGCTTAACTGAAAGTTGTCAGTATTCCTAAACCAGTGGAAAGGGGCAGTCACACCACAGCTTATCATTAGGGAAGGTGGCACATGGGCCCCATATGATGATGTGATAGGGCTAGTCTTTTTACTGCAGTCTCTGACAATGCAACTGCTGGTCTGATGCCTGCAGACATCTCCCTTGGCAGCTCAAAGATCCAACTTCTTGAACTTAATTGGAAACTGATGAAGGCTGAATTACACTACCGTAGACAGAATAACATTAACCTTACTCCATTCCAGGTTGCTGTGAGATTACTCAGAATAATACAATGGTATCTGATTATAGTTTTTGCAGTGCAAGTTTAAGTTGTATTATTGTTTCATTTTCCCTAAAAATTCATTGTCTTAAGAGCATTTTACAATAAGTATTGCATTTTCCCAAGCTCTGTGCTTTCCAGGCAGTGTACAGACAAGTTTACAATACTCTCCATTTCGTTGTCAATCATTACCTTTTTTAAATCCAAGTGATACTGTTCTTTTGAGCACTGACTTTGAAAAAGGTAAATTAATCCAATTTGCTAATTCAATGAATGCAGAAGCAGTAGGCTTTTACTTATGGGAGTAATAAGGGCAATGAATTGTGTGCTGCTTATAGTCCATGATGCCAGATCTGGCTGCTGTTGAATTTTTTTTATACTGTCATGTGCTTCTCACAACCTTGGTTTAAAAATCAATGGGCTTATTCTGTTAAAATGCCAAGAACGTCATTAGCTGCTGGCCCACATTCTAATCTGCAACTTTATAAACTCCTTGCATCTTTCTGTGGAACACCACTTTCAAATTGCTGTCCTCCGCCTTTCCCACTGTGACAACAGCAACTTTCACCTTTTAAGTATCTGACAGTTTGTGCTGCCGTCTTAATTACCAACAGGACATTTATTAATTACTTTTATAAGCATGCAGTTGTTTTTTAGACAGCCTTCTTAAATATTCTCACTGCATTGATTTGGGAATATCGCCTTGTTGCCTTCTCACTGGCTGTTTTATCCAATTTTAACTTAAGGAAGTGATGGCCTAGTGGTAGTATCACTGGCCTGTTAATCCCAAGATCCAGATAATGTTCTGGAGACCTCGGTTTGAATCCCACCGTGGCAGAAGGTAGAATTTGAATTCAATAAATAGCTGGAATTAAGAGTCGAAAAATGACCATGAACCCATTGTCAATTGTTGAGGGAAAGCCCGTCGGGCTCCCGAATGCCCTTTAAGGAAGGAAACTGCCATCCTTACCTGGTCTGGATAACATGTGACTTTAGGCCTACAGCAATGTGGTTGACTCTTAACCGCTGTTGGGGCAACTAGGGATGGGCAATTAATGCTGCCTAGCCAGTGATGCCCTCACCCTGTGAATGAATAAAAGGAAAAACAAAATTCCTGGAGGCAGCCACAGCATTGTGGTGAAGGGAATTAATTTGTCATGAAATGCTGGAGGAAGAGAGAACCTTCACTTTGAAGCCCTCTCTCCCTCATTGACCCAGTATTGCAGCCTGCTGCTGCTGCTAATTGCAAGTTGGAAAGCCTCTGTATGCCCCTCCAGTTTTCGGAGTCTGCCACCTCCCCTTATTGGATGGTAAACATCCTCCTTCTCACTGCTCATGCCCATGAGTCATGCCCATGACTGTGGTTGTCAGGACCCACAGCTGGGTCTGACCCATCTCCCATACTTCTAGTTGCTGCTGGGAAAGCTGAAATTTTTTGAAGAACAAACTTCGCTAGTGGGAAACTAAGACAACTGTGTTCTTAAACTTTGCAATTTAAGGGAATCATCTTGAAATTCACACATTGGTATCTTAAATAGGAGAACATCCCAGATGGCCACTGTTATCAAAATGGGTCAATGGTAGCGGCTGTGGCTATTATTTCAGGGTCTGGCCATTCTGCTGATGATCCACCTATTAATACCTAAAGATTCTCAAAACCTGACAAAAATGAGTGTCAATCACAATTTGAATTGATAAATGACATTGGTATATTTTTTCTAAATGTGAACAATTTTTCATAACATACCTTTTGAAAGCCTTTTCTTGTCAGAGCAGTTAGTAGTGTTAATTGGTGCTGCTTCCTTTACTTGTCTGGAATTGAAAGTATTTCTTTATTCATATCCAATTTCCACCCAGCCTCACCTTCACCTGCTCCATCTCTGATTTCTCCGTTCCTTCCCTCGACGTCTCTGTTTCCATTCATGGCAATAGGCTGCCCACTGATTTCTGTTACAAACACACCGACTCCCATATTAAGCGGAATATACATTTTCACAGCCTGCTTCCAGTAAAGACTCCATCCCATTCTCCCAGTTTTTCCGTCTTTACCACAGCTGTTCTGATGGTGCTGCCTTTGCAGCGGAGCCTCAGAAATGTCCACCTTTTTCCTCAAATGAGGGTACTCCATGACTGTGGTTGTCAGGACCCACAGCTGGGTCTGACCCATCTCCCATACTTCTGCTCTCACTCCTTCTCCTTCTTGGCCCTCGCTTTCTATCCCACCTGCCTCTGTGCTCAAAGGACCATAAACAGCCATTTCCATCACCTCCAACAGAATGCCCACACCAGGCACATATTCCTTTCTCATCCTTTGTCAGCATTTTGCATGGAATGGTCCCTCTGGGACACCCTGACCCACACCTTCTCCATTCCCACCACAGCCCCTCACCCCTACAGTACCTACCCCTGCAATCACAGGAAGTGTATCACAAACTTGTTTATTCCTCCCTCCTCAATCCCTCCTTCCCAGGTGAAGTAGCAATCTACCTGCTCTTCACCCAGTCCAGTCTATTGTATTCACTACTCACAATGTGGTCTCCTGTAAGATGGGGAGATGAAACACAGCCTTGGTGACCACTTGATCCATAAAAATGACCCCAAGCTTCCAGTTGCCTGCAACTTCAATATATGACCGTGTTCTCACGCCAACTTTTGTGTCTCAGGCCTACTGCAGTGCTGCAGTGAAGTTCAATTCATGCTATAACAGTAGTGTGCCATCTTCCACTCAGGAACCTCATAGCCTTCAGGACTCAACACTAAGTTTAACAATTTCAGAATGCAATCACTCTCCTCCATGTTGGTTATCCATCTCCATATATCTAAATCCTGTTGTATATGGTTTGTTCTCTGCACAGCCAAACCATTTTCAATTTTTCACACTTCTTGTTTTATATCCTGTCTATTGTTTTGTCTCTCTTGGGTTATGATCAGATCTCTCTCTGTTTGCCTATCCCCTTTTTTTCTGCCTTTCTGTCTGCCTTTCTGTCTTTAGCCTCCATCTGTATTTACTCTATTCATTCCCTCATTATCATCAGCATAATAAATACCATCCTTTCCAGTTATTTTCAGTTCTGATGAAGGGTTACTGGACTCACAACATTAACTCTGTTTTTCTCTCCATGGATAACAGACCTGCTAAGTTTCTCCAGTATTCTGTTTTTGTTCAAACTACAAGTGTTAATTCATGCTGTAATTGTGCTTATGGTTTCGGTGTAGAGTGCTGCATCATTAGAGTAAAACTTGGCATGCATTCAAAGAGCAAAACATAACACAAACCTTTTAAAGGCAAGCAGGTTCCTGTCTCTTGATTCACAGTCATCTGCACCTCCAGCATAGAAATCCCACACTGCTGAAGGTAGGAAAGATTCAGCGTAGGCCTCAAAATCATCCAAACAAATCATAGACATTACTGGGTTGGATGAATCTTGAAGAATAAAAACAAAACAAAAATGCATTTGTTCACACACTAATAGCAACTTGCAGCTAAAATTTCAGACAAAATTCTAAAATATACTGTTTAATTCTGCAAGAACACATAACACAAGGTGGAACAACCTTCTGTGAATGTGTAGATTGGTCTCTGATTGGGCCTGTTCTGCTGTTTTAACTGATGAACTAAGTTCATAGAATACCTGCAGTGCAGAAAGAGGCCCATCTTGCCAATCAGGTTTGAACCAACCCTCCAAAGAGCATCCCCATTCCACCCAAAAAGAGCCCCACACTTCCCACTCAGAGATAGTAAGAACTGCCAATGCTGGAGTCAGAGACAGGACACTTTCCAAACCAAAGCGTTAGCTTTCCTGCTCCTCTGATGCTGCTGACCTGCTGTGTTCCTCCAGCTCCACACTTTGTTAAGCCACATTTCCCATCTCTCGTCCACCCGGCTTGCATATCACTGGACAATTTAGCATGGCCCAATCCAACCAAACTTCACGTCTCTGGACTGTGGGAGGAAACTGGAGCACACATGCGCAACCATGGGGATAATGCGCAAAGTTCGCATACACAGTCACACAAGGCTGGAATCCAGCCTGTGACAGTAGTGTTAACCACTGAGCCACCATTCCATTACAATTCCTGCTCCTTCCACTGACCAGGTAATGATTCCTACAAGATTCAAGTGGGAGTCAGGCCTTGGTATGGAAATCAGGTCAACGAATTAAAATCTCTCTAGGCCTTGGCTTTTTGCTAACCCAGCATCCTCATATTGATCAATTTCATGATGCGATGAAATTTACCCCAATTAATCACTTGTTTACATCCAAACAAAGCTAGGAAGTGGAATTTATATCCAAATTTATGTTCAAAGTTTGACCGTGCATTCCCATCTGCATGTAACCACTTCATGAGGAAAACAAAATTGAAATCCCATGGGAAAGTTGATGAGGTGTTGGATTTCCTGAGAGACATACTAAACTGTACAATCTCATGAGCAAGACTCATACATCCAAGAAGAATTTAAATCAGGTCCTTTTTGATTATGGGTTTCCAGAACATCATCAGTCATGGTTGAAAGGATTTTTTTCTGGGCTACTGCCAATAATGAGAGGTTTAATGTTCCCCAGCAAATCTGGGAGGTCTGGAGAGAGCACTTTAGAATAGAAGAATAAGCTGGGTGGAACAATCTGCACATTGCTTTTATGGAGATTTTTGCAGGGTGGAATGTTCATATCATGCATATGTTCAGCAACAGTCCTAAGAGTACTTGACGAGAATCATTGGTGTCAGTCATGAGAAGGCATGTTTTTTTCATATGCATAATATGAGCTGGTAGTCTGGAATACCAACAGTATCCATTGGCCTTTCACAAGGCCTCACTTCTGAGGGTTGTACTATGTACTGCCACCAATTTAGTCTATATTTATGGACATATTACTGCAGCAGTATGCCATTTCCTTCTGAAGGATGGCAGACCAGAAGACTTTCCTGCTCATTGCTTACTGTCTGACTTATTGGAAGGACTCACAAGCCATTAATCAACTTATTTGACATTGTTGTACCTTCAATGGTCAATATGGCTGGCAATGGGACTTGAAAAAGGAGCTTCTGGCCAGAGGAGGAAAACTGCCACACAACCTCCTCACAAAATGTGTACCAAGTAGAAGTGTTTAGCTGTGACGTCTCTGAAATTATAGCACTGACATCATCAATTACCCAAATGTGACAAATGCAAAGAATTGGATTTTCTGTTCTTCTGTAGGGAACCCCAACGTGAAACCTCCAGTACTGCAATTTTAAATGCCCTGCCTGCTTGCCAGACAATTTAGAGTCATAGAGTTGTACAGCATGAAAACAAACTTTGATCCAACTCATCCATGCTGACCAGAGATCCTAAATTAATCTAGTCCCATTTGCTTGCATTCATATCGCTCTAAACCATTCATATTCATGTACCCATCCAGATGCTTCTTTAATGTTATAATTATACCAGCCTCCACCACTTCCCCTGGCAGCTCATTCCATATATGTATACATACTACGTGTGAACAATTTTCCCCTTAGGTTCGTTTTACGTCTTTCCACTCTCACTTTAAACCTATGCCCTCTAGTTTTGGACACCCCCACCCCCAGGAAGACACCTTCGCTATGCACCTCATCCATGCCTCCATCAGGTTACCTCCAGCCTCTAGCTGTCCAGGGAAAATAGCTCGAACCTATTCAGTCTCTTCCTATAGCTCAAACCTCCACCCCTGTCTTTTCTGAACCATTTCCAGTTTCACAACATCCTTCCTATAGCAGGGAGACCAGAATTGCACGTAGTATTCCAAAAGTGGCCTCATGGCCTCCCAAATCCATATGTTTGCACCATGGGAAACACGATGACTCATGATCCAATTGTTATGTAAAATGATGTCAGGTACATGCCCGCAGCAAATCCAATTTTCCTGCAAAATCTAATGACCAAATGTGAAGCAAGTCTAGAGATAAGTGTTTCCGTTAGGGTAAAGGGCAAGGCTGGTAGATGTAGGGAATGCTGGATGACTAGGGAAATTGAGGTTTTGGCCAAGAATAAGGAAGAAGCATATGTCAGGTATAGACAGCAGAGATCAAGTGGATGCCTAGAAGAAGATAAAGACAGTAGGTGTATACCTAAGAGGGAAATCGGGAGGGCAAAAAGGGGACATGAGATGGCTTTGGCAAATAGAGTCCAGCCCTCCCCTTCCTCCTCACCTCTCTGACATGACCTATGGATGTTGCCAGGGCTGGAAGGTGTCAATCTTCCTATTCACCTATCCGCTCCACACTTCCCACAGACCAATCACAACAACTTCCTACCTGCATTCACCGATCACCATCCAAACCACCCTTGCCCCAGCGCCACCCCGTCCCTTTATTTATTTCTGGGCTCCCTACCGACTCCCCAGACCTGACAAAGAGTTTTAGCACAAAACATTGACTTGGATGCTGTCTGACCTGTTGTGCATTTCCAGCTTTTCGTCTATTGGCTCTGGCTTCCAGCATCTCCAGTCCTTACTGTATCCAAGCCTGAAGACTGGAGGTTGGCTAATGTGGTACCATTATTAAAGAAAGGTGGTAAGGAAAAGCTAGGGAACAATAGGCTGGTAAGACTGACATTGGTGGTGGGCAAGTTGTTGCAGGGAGTCCTAAGATTCAGAATTGACATGTCTTTGGAAAGGCAAGGACTGATTTGGGATAGTCCACATGGTTATCGTATCTCACTAACTTGATTAACTTTTTTGAAGAAGTAACAAAGAGGATTAAGGAAGGCAGAGTGGTGGATGTCATTTTATATGGTTTTCAGTAAGGCATTTGTCAAGGTCCCTCATGGTAGACTGGTTAGCAAGGCTAGATCACATAGAATACAGGATGAACTAGCTATTTGGATACAGAATTGGATCAAAGGTAGAAGACAGAGGGTGGTGGTAGGGGTTTGCTTTTCAGACTGTGACCAGCAGTGTGCCACAAGAATTGGTATTGGGTTCACTGCTTTTCATCACTTATATAAATGATTGGAATGTAAACATAGGAGGTATGGTTAGTAAGTTTGCAGATGACACCAAAATTAGAGGTGTAATGATCAGCGAAGAAGGTTATTTCAGAGTACAATGGGATCATGATTAGATGAGCCAATGGGCCAAGGAGTGGCAGATAGAGTTTAATTTAGGTAAGTGTGAGGTGCTGCATTTTGGAAAGGCAAATCAGGGTATGACTTATACACCAATGGTAAGGTCCTGGGGAGTGTTGCTGAATGAAGAGAGCTTGGGGTGCAGGTTCAAAGTTCCTTGAAAGTAGAGGCACATGTAGACAGGGTGGTGATGAAGGCATTTGGTATGCTTGTCTTTATTGGTCAGTGCATTGAATATAGGAGTTGGAATATCATGTTATGGCAGTATAGGGCATTGGTTAGGCCACTATTGGAATACTGCATGCAGTTCTGTTCTCCCTGCTATAGCAAGGTTGATGTGAAACTTGAAAGGGTTCAGAAAAGATTTGTAAGGATGTTGCCAAGGCTGGAAGGTTTGAGCTATAGGGAGAGGCTGAATAGGCTGGGGTTGTTTTCCCTGGAATGTCGGAGGCTGAGGGGTGACCTTATAGAAGATATAAAATTATGAGGGGCACGGATAGGATAAATAGGCAATATCTTTTCCCTGGGGAGAGGGACCCCAAAACAAGAGGGCATAGGTTGAAGTTGAGGGGGTGGGTGGAGATTTAAAAGGGACCCAAGGGGCAACATTTTCTCAGAGAGGGTGGTGTGTCTATGGAATGAGCTGCCAGAGGAAGTGATGAAGGCTGGTAAAGTTACATCTGGATGAGAAAAGAATAGGAAGGGTAAAAAGAGATACAGGCCAAATCCTGACAAATGGAGCTAGATTTATTTAGGATTTCTGGTCAGCATGTATGAGTTGGACTGAAGGGTATGTTTCCATGCTGCACATCTCTATGACTCTCCATCAAATAACCCAATGTTTTAAAGATCTCCCATCTTATAAAACCAAAAGATATAGGAGCAGAATTTTGCCATGCGGTCCATCAGCTCTATCATTCGATTATGGCTGATGTATATCTCACCGCCAATCTCCTACCTCTCCCTGTAACCCTCAACCCTCTTACTAATCAAGATCACATCTATCTCTGTCTTAAATGCACTCAATGATTTAGCCTCCATGGCCCTTTGCAGCAATGAGATCTGCAAATTAAGTACCTTCCTCCAGTAAATTCTTATGTTGGGTAATTTGTTGGACATGTTTGGCTATTAAGAAGGTAGAAAGGACTAACAATAAACTGTGTCTTTCGGATTTTTTTTCTCACTGTACAGGCCTTTCGGCCCATGATGTTGTGCTGTGGAATAATCCTAATCCAAAAATAAAATAACCTAACCTACATTCCCCTCAATTCACTGCTGTCCATGTGCATGTCCAGCAGTCGCTTAAATGTCACTAATGACACTGCTTCCACTGGCAAAGTATTCCATGCGCTCACAACTCTCTGGGTGAAGAGCCTCCCTCTGACATCTCCTCTGCACCTTCCTTCTAACACCTTAAAACTATGACGCCTCATGGCAGTCGATCCTGCCCTGGGGAAAAGTCTCTGGCTATCGACTCTGTCCATGCCTCTCATTACCTTGTACACCTCGATCAGGTCACCTCTCTTCCTCCTTCTCTCCAGAGAGAAAAGTCCGAGCTCTGTCAACCTCTCCTCGTAAGACAAGCCCTCCAGTCCAGGCAGCATCCTAGTAAACCTCCTTTGCACCCTCTCCAAAGCCTCCACATCTTTCCTGTAATAGGGCAACCAGAACTGGACACAATATTCCAAGTGTGGTCTCACCAGGGTTTTGTAGAGCTACAGCATAACCTCACGGCTCTTAAACTTGATCCTCCTGTTAATGAAAGCCAAAACACCATATGCTTTCTTAACAACCTTATCCACTTGGGTGGCAACTTTGAGGGAGCTATGCCCTTGAACACCAAGATCCCATTGTTCCTCCACACTGCCGAGAATCCCTGCCTTTAATCCTATATTCAGCTTTTAAGTTCGACCTTCCAAAATGCATCACTTCGCATTTATCCAGGTTGAACTCCATCTGCCATTTCTCAGCCCAGCTCTGCATACTGTCAATGTCTCGCTGAAGTCTGCAATAGCCCTCGATACTATCAACGGCACCTCCATCCTTTGTGTCATCAGCAATCATACTGACCCACGCCTCAACCTCCTCATCCGAGTCATTTATAAAAACTACAAAGAGCAGAAGCCCAAGAACAGAGCCCTGCGGGACACCACTCAGCACTGACCTCCAGGCAGAATACTTACCATCTACAACCACTCTCGGCCTCCTGTCAGCCAACCAATTCTGAATCCAGACAGCCAAATCACCCCGTATCCCATACCTCCTGACTTTATGAGGTATGGGATATGGGATTGTTAGACAATTACAAATCTACGTCCACTGAATTGTGGATACTGCAAAGAATTGTTACCATTGTGATCATAAAAATTTGTACATAGTTTAGTCCCTCAAACAATAATAAGAAAGCTGATCAGTAATCTTTTATTGGAGATGTTGAGATAAAATCATAAAATGTTACGGCTCAGAAAATGGCCACTTGGCCCATCAGAGCTGTGTCAACCTGAAATGAGTTTAGCAAACAAATCATACATTCCAGCATTTGGTCCATAGGCATGCAATAGTTTAGTCCCTCAGACAATAATAAGAAAGCTGATCAGTAATCTTTTATTGGAGATGTTGAGATAAAATCATAAAATGTTACGGCTCAGAAAATGGCCACTTGGCCCATCAGAGCTGTGTCAACCTGAAATGAGTTTAGCAAACAAATCATACATTCCAGCATTTGGTCCATAGGCATGCTGGTTATGCCACCTGAGCGGCATTCCAGACACTTATTAAAGAAATCCAGGGTTGATGCCTGTAATATCAATTCAGGTAGTGAGTTCCAGAGCACCACCTTGTTGAATTTCCCTACTCTAATTCAAATACTGAAATGGGTGTTATAATATCCAGCTGAAAGTGAAGCTAGGGCCTCAGTGTAATATATCATCTAATAGAAAAACAGAGCATTACGGTTGTGTCTGGATAAAACTAGACTGCTGTTAACAATCGGCACAGAACATTTGATCAATTATTAACAATCTTTTCTGTGTACAATTATACTCAGTAAATTCAGAAAGGAAGACTGTATGGCATTTTGTTACTCTTCTGAATTTCAGTGGAATTTAAAATTGCTGGCGTAACTCCTGTTGTCCATTTTCAAAGTATGCTGATAACAGTGGACGTATGAGAATACAGTAGAATGTACTTGAAGGCACATTTTCATTAAAGCACTAGGCTGCTAACCAGGTATTTGGATCAGAATATTGTCCTCAATTGCAACCTACTGCATGACCATAATGTTCATTGTTAAGATTCCTCTGCACACAGCATGCAGAATCATTTTTGAGGTATTGGTTCAACTTAGTTTCCCTTACATGATCCCTCAGCTGCACAATCATGGCATGAGATCAGATGATGATCTTTCCAACCCTCTGCCTCAAAGTTTGACTAAACAAATAGTTGTTTGGCAGCACAGAACTTGAGCATTGTTGAAAAGAGATAGGTTTTGCCAAAGCATTTTGTCTCGCGTTCATCAGGACAATTGGCAAATTGGAACACCCCACCCACCTTCTCCCCCAGGGCTAGCTGCCACCCTCACTGTCCCAGAGATTCATCTGTAGCACCTTGATTACAATCCACAATTTATAGGTATTTAGTCCTCTGATAGATGAGGAGATCTTCAGTCACCCACTTTGCTGATTATGAGAGAGGTACCAAGGTACGGTGATCTAGCTTGCATTGATAATCAGCTCAGAAGTGTGCGATTGCATGTGATCACTCGCCTTAAGCAGCGGTGGTTATGATCCATTTAAGATGCTGTTGCCATGCTTTAACTTCAAAAGTGGAAAATCATGGCCAGTATATCTAACTCTTTTACACACAGCTACTTGCAGGACCTTGCTGCCTGTAAATTAACTCGTATGTCTGGTTGCATTATAACTGTGGTTACATTTCAGAACTGCTGTACTTCATTGAACTTGAAATACTTTGGAACATAGGAAAGGAAAGGTTTCTATCTAAGTTTAAGCCTCTACTTCACATGTACAATCAGAAAGACCTTCCTTATCACCTCCCTATATTCTGAGCCTTTAGGAACAGCATTATAATTAAACAAACATTTTATAGTAAGAAAAAACACTGATTAATTTCTTTTTCTCTCTGAAAATATGCATGAATCAGCAGGTCTGAATTTCACAAACATTTTGCATTTAATCATAGAGCTAAGATATGCCTTATTAAATTCTCACAAATTGGTGCCCCTTATTTTATAGTCTGCGTTATACAGGCGAGGATAAAACAAACTCTGACTATCAGCATTGGATCCACCATTAAACAGTGAAAAATCTTACTTCAAAAAACATGCGTTCTCCGGCAAGTTGCAGTTTCGCTGTAAATTTTAATGGCTCACCAGTCTGATATTTTTACCAGGAAGTTAGTCATTAATTTAGGACTGAGTTATACATTGAGTTAGTAGTTACATAACACTGTTCCTAAAATAAATATTTGCAGCAAAGGACAACATTTCTCATTTCTAAACCAATGAAACAGTTTCCAATTCAGTAATATTTAACATTTAGGAGAAAACAAATGGTGTGCACAATGCTTGAGATGCCAAACAACAGATGTGATGCGAATTTGAAGTGCCTTTAACTCCTTTGCAGGTTAGGCTATTGGCAGCATTTTGTACAGACCCAACAATGACTTTGAATGTTGCAATCCTACAAATGATTTGTTTGTCTTTTTCTGTTCGTTATGCAGTTTTAAATATGATATTAACAGATACATCGTAGACAGGGTAATGCCTCAAATACTTCAACTATTGGACGTGGCGACCTGACACTAAAGGCATTTCAAATTTTTTTGGTGCCAAATTGCGTATTTAGGCCTATATTCAACTAATAGTTTGATGCTGAACTTTCAGTTAATAAACAAATGTTTAGGGCTAAGCTTGCACTAGGCATCGGCCTCAATTTTGCAGCTCAGAGCTGTAAATTTGCAGTTATATATGCTTCATACGTTGGTGCATGGGATCAAGCAGGTCATTAGGCCCACATCAAGACAACGTACATGGGTTTAAGCCACATCTATTCACAGCAACCATGTCTGGTGACTGATGCACAAAATAGGTTCTCCTGCACTTATTCTCGCAGTTCACATTTTACACTATACAAATCAACCTGTTTTGGGAAGAATCTTTCAAAGGTTGACTTCCATGCCAACAGCTACACTGTTCACCAGCATTAAACGGCTACAGGCTTAAAGATTACACATGGACTGAAACGTGTCAATCAACCCGGCTATATGTGCTTATTGTCAATGAATTCACAATATTTTTACTAACACTTGACCCATGGTAAAATCATCATTCATTAACTTGTGTGCAACCTAGAGTGATCATGTCTCTCAGTTCGAAATAATGAGGACAAAGTTCACCACTGATGTGAAGTTACTTGATATCAGTCATCCTCAGCCATGGCAGCTAATGTTGTGGTCATAGATTCATGCAGATATACAGCACAGAACAGAACCTTCCGTCCATGCCGACTGGATATCCTAAATAAATCTTGTCCCATTTGGCTCATATTTCTCTGAACACTTCCAATTCATATACCCATCCAGATGCCTTTCAAATGTTATATTGTACCAGCTTCCACCGCTTCCTCTAGGAGCTCATTCCATACATGCATCACACTCTGCATGAAAGAGTTGGCCAGTATGTCCCTTTTAAATCTTACCTCTCTCACCTTAGACCTATGCCGTCTATGTTTGGACTCCCCCACTCCAGGGAAAACACTTTATCTATTTACCCTGTCCATGTCCCTCATTATTTTACAAACCTCTGTCAGGTCACCCCTCAGTCTCTGATGCTCCAGGGAAAATAGCCCCAGCCCATAATTGGCTGAAATTGGAAACAGTTCTTCTCTACAGAGGTGTAAGGCCACATTGAGTCAAGGCTCACCAGTTTGCTAGCATTCAGTGAAAATAATTGATTTCCTATTAATGAAGGGTCAGTTTTCCATATGACAAGTCTGGTCCATGCTATATATTCCACTTAACATGGTGAACAAAATTCTGGAAGCCAAGGTGCAGGAATGGGTTCTTCAGAATAAGGGTCACTGGACTCAAAACATTAACATTGTTTTTTCCCTTTCCACAGATCCTGCCAGACCTAATGAGTATCTCCAACACTGTCTATTTCTATATCCTGCTGAATGGCACAGTCTGAGGGAATGAATGGCCTACTCCTGTTCCACTGTGCTGGATCTGTTTATTTTGTGGTTAAGTGCCAGTTGTGTCATGTTTTTGGAAAGTTTTTCAGTTCTGAGGCTGTGCAATGTTTCTCACTATGCCATACCAAACTTGTCACGTCAACTACCTACCCTGCTCCTATTGCAAACCCTTCATCCAATTCCAGCTCTACCTTGCCACATGTCATTCTGGGGCAACTCACCAACAAACATGTATCTGCTGAAAGACCAGCATCCCTGGTGCCAGTTGCACATTTACAAGGCTGGGGTGTGCCCAGGTGAGTAATGGCATTCTGAAGTTGCCCTGCTCAGTCACAGGGATGGAATGAAGGCATTGGAGAAAGGAAAGATGGAGTCATGATTCTCCCACAGGAACCTGGTGGTCCTGTAGTGGTCATAAAGAAGACAGATCCCTTTTTTAGAGGACGCCCTGCCACTTGACCCTGGCGTATGGCCCTAGCTTGCTACCCAAATCAGTGTGGTCTCCACAAGAATGCCCAGCAGAGCCTCAAGAAGTTCAATGACCTTCTCCACAAGTTTCCAGCCTTCACCTCTGGATGTCCCTAAAATCCAAATCTCTTACCTGATAGCTCTTCCAATCTGGATCCCTTACGCTTCACACCTCCCCACATCCACACACACTACCTCTCTACTTGAACCCGCACCTGCCACCTATCCTCCCCGGCTCCTATAATCTGAGGTTACCATGCCTAGCATGTGCAGTCACTGCTCCCTCTCCTTGAAGCCAGAGTATTCCTGGTTGTATATGGCCCCTACTCCCACTTTACCCTGTTCCCATCCATAATTAACTGTACCCAACCTATATGAATAGTTGCTCCCTTCACAATTGCTACTTGTCTTCCTCCTGCCTGCCGTGCACAATCCTGAAGAATAGGTCCCAATCATCCTTCTCGCAGCAGCAAACCCTCCATCCACCCTCCCCACTGCCCACCAGTACCTTGGTTCTGTGGGTGGACCAAATGAACTGACCTTGACCACACCCACAAACCACACAGACCCTGAAAAGACGTTTCAAGACCCCCTGACTTGTGGCTGTTAAAGTCCCTGATCTCATTAGCCTGTTCCCCTTAGAATGGCCACAATTTAGTCACAGGACTAACTGTGACCCACTCCTTAGATTCATGGATCCCTGATAAAGAACACCCAAATCATGGCCAATGCCTTGACTGGTGGTGGAGGCTGCCCATGACTTATTGTGCCAGGGCACACTGCCCCCCCCCCCCCGCCCCCCACCTCCCGCACTGCTGGAGATGCCTCTTTGGATTTTGGTGAGGACTACTCCCCAAAGACACTGAGACAGGGATGCTTGTTTGCCGCATATGAGGTATGATTACCCATGAACTGTTGCATGTCTGACTGATGCAGCAGCACACTGCCACACAGCAAGATGTACATCGTCCCCTTGACTGTTGACTGTTGAGCAGCCAAGCAAGCCGTCTAGCTGTGTACTGCGCTAATTGGCCCAGCAAAGCAAGGCAGTGATGCTGTGAGCATCCAGGTAGGCAGCAAGTGTGTGAGAATGAAGGGAGTGCGGTCAAGTGACCACAATCTGGCCCAACACCAAATCGGCCAAGGTATGGACTACGGAGAGAAGTCAAAACCAGGATCAAAGAGGTTACAAAGGTTCAAGGGGAACCAGTTACTATCAGTTCATTGTGTCTTGGAGAGAGAGACAAAACAAGAGTGAGAATGGACACAATGGATGGAGAGAGAATATTCATCTTCCCAATGTAAAGGAGGCCAAGTTGAGCAGTGAATACAGTCGACGGGACTGAGCAAACTGCAGATAAATTGCTGCTTCACCTGGAAGGTGCGTCTAGAGCCTTGGAGGGAGGAGGGAGGTGGTAAATTGGGCATGTATTACACCTTCTGCAACTGCGGATAGTGGGAGGTTATTGGCAGCGGAGAATTGGATCGAGTGTTTCGGAGGGAATGGTCACTGCGGAAGGCTGACAAGCGGGAGGAGGAGATTATGTGTCCGGTGGTGGCATCTCACTCGGATATGGATGCAGCTCAAGCGGAAACTAATGTCCAGAGAGCTGTATCAATGTTGTGGGAGGGAAGAGAAGGAGTGAGGACAAAAGGTAAGGACACTGGTCAGACGCGGTTAGGGGCCCTGTCATTCCTGGTGGTGGGAATTCTCTGTTGAAGAAAAATGTGGACATATGTAAGGCCCCTGCAGAAGGTAGCAGCATCAGAACAGATGTGACAGAGACAGAGAAGTTGGATAATAGAATGGAGTCCTTATAGGAAGTGGGATTTGAGGGTGAATAGTCAAGGTAACTATGGGAATTGGTGGGTTTGTAGTAGATATTGGTGACCATCCTATCCTCAGAAAAGGAAACAGAGATGTCAAGGAATGGAAGCATTCGGAGATAGACTGGGTGAAGTTGAGGGCAGGATGAAAATCGATTCAGGGCCCTTTAAGATTCCAACCAGCATTCGTAATTACATAATTGAATGAGAGGTTTAATTCTGCTCACTGTCAGATGTTTGCAGACTGGCATTTGTAAATTCGCACTTCCAACTCAGGGGAACAAATGTGAGTGGAATTCCTTACCACTCCTGCTTTTATAAAATTGGTGCTTTTACATGTGATATTGGCTGATCAAACCCTTTCTACCCTCGAAGAGTGTGCCAACGTTTTTTTGCATTTTTGGTATGAACTGAATAAGTCCGCGAAAAAAAACGAGTTCTGCATCTGAATTTGAAATTCAGTTGGAACCTAAAAAGCACACTCCCTAGCATCTGTTGTTGTTTATATAATAAAGAAGAATAGATTAAACCTATGCAGTCCCTTATCACATCTTCCAGACATATCCTGAAATGTAGAATGAATTACTTTGGTAATGTGCAGTGTGTTGTTCAGTAGAGAATACAGTAGTCGTTTGGTTGAGATTTTCTGGTAATTAGTGCCGAGGTTAACAAGATAAGGCAGTAATAATATGCCAGCAATAACAGTAATCACTTCAGGAAAGCTGCAGCCAGGAAAGGAATTGGCTAACAGCATCTTGCCTGTACGCAACCGTACCACCCACTCCCCCCCCCACCCCACCACCACAGCTTCCCCATTACAACAAAATTGTAACCAAACAAATCATAACTAACAACAGATTTCAGTTCTCTTATCTTTTGTGATTTATGATATCATTTGGTCCTCTGTTAGATTATTCCTCATAATCACCACCAGGCATGCACTCCCCTGTTTCAACTTAAAGTTAACCTCCATTATGTCTGATTTTCCTATAGTCAGTAAACTTAATAAAAATGTAATTGTGGGTTGGAAGTATTATCATGTCACCGGGATAGCACTAATAGCGTTTAGGTCATGCCTAGCTGTTTTCAATAATCCTACCATTCTGAAAACAACTGATTTTTCTCAATCTTCCTCAAGCTATTTCTCATTAAAATGATTGTGCTTTCCATAGTCAGATCAGTCAACATCTCACATTTAAACTCCTTGAGGTGCACAATTTGCTTTGAGCAATGCTCATTAATATAGGACAGTTGTGATGAATTGTTCGTCAATACCATTAGTAAAACTACATTCTCCAAAAACAAGTGCTTCGAAATAATATATTCTCATAATTTAATTGGCAGCTCATAAGTCATCATTTTATCATTCATGAAAATTTTTCATGAAATGAAGAGTTTATACATTCATGTTACCAACTATAATCAGTATGCATATATATAAAGAGGGATACATCTATCTACAATCAGAATGTGAATTCCAGATATGTTAAAAACAAGCTTTTCTGAGTCTAAAAATGAAGAAGGTTAGTTAGTCTGACTCACTCTTCCTGAAAATAACACAACAAGCACTTAGAAAGACTAGATACAAATGATGATCATATTCTGTTACAGCTCATAATTAAATAAATCCTTATCATTTAGGTTTGTAGTTTCTTGGATAATTTCAATCCTTTCAGGTTAAAGCAAGAATCTTGTAAAGCAAAATACTCAGCAGGCCCTGACAACCTTTGTAGTCAAATTTTAGCATGTTAGTTTTCGGGTGAACTTGAAGCTGGAACAGATTGTTAGCGTGTCCTTTCTGCCAGGATCTCCCATGTTCAATTGATGCTTGGATGACTAGCAATTAGTTTGATAGCTTTCTCAAGGAATTCTGTCTGCAAAAGTGCTGATTGCTCATTTTAAAGCATACGTCAAAATGTCTTGCTCAGAACATGACTTCCACAAGTTCAAGGTTTTTTTTTGGCAAAACAAATGGTAGAATGTGTGTTGATTACACACCCTGTTACATGTTTAGCACTTTGAGAGTTTGGCGCAACTGTATCTTCTGGATTGAATAGCACATTCAAGTTGATCATTCCCTACTTAATTAGTTTCAGGAAAGGACATTGATTCAACATCAGTCAGGGATATTCCTATTATTGCCTCATGACAGAGGAGTGGTTTAAATCTACAAAGGAAATGAGGACTCTTGGCAGCTTTCGGTATTGATTAAATATATAAAATTTTGACTGAAAGTTGCTAATATACTGAGATATGGCAAAACATGATTAAAATACACGTATCATGAAAACATGCTGCATGTCAAACAATGATTTGAAATCCATTGCAGTTAAAGCAACTGGAAGCTTGAATCACCATTTTATAAACAAAAACATTTTAAAACTCAGTGAATGATACTGACTTGAGATTGAAAGCCAAAGTGGCTACCACAATTTGCAACGCCATACATTCGACATTTCAATTCATTGAGATGGAGACAGCACATCAGTGAAATCCATCAAATAATATGTCCAAAAGAGAAATATGGAGAACTCAGACTTTCTGTCCCATCAGCAAAATATCAAGGCAAAACACTTGAGGTCTTCAATTGTAACTGAACCTTTAAACCTAATCATTTAGACAATGGAAAACTGGCTAAGGGCATTTCTTAGACATGATTTATTCACATAAGCCTTGGAATAGACTGGCATTGACCTGACTTGGATCCCTGGGTATTTGGACCGAGGAGGCCATGTGTTAAACCCAACCCTTTGCAGATTTGACCTGCTGTTTTCTCAACAGACAACAAGCATCAAAAAGAGAGAGCGAGAGATGGAGAGAAGATCTGTGTGCTGTCCCTCCTGACGTCCCCCCTCTGTCTTTCTCTCTAACCCACTTTACTGGCTTTGAATCCTGTTTGCTGATTATCAGCAAGGATACCCATTGCGGCCGACAGAGACTTGTTTAAAATAAATGTAACCAAACACTGTCATCTCTTAAACTTCAACCAAATTGGCTGGCTATCGCAGAATTGCTGGGATCACCAAGGAAATTCGAAGATCACTGAAGTATCTGAGTCACTGAAGATCAACAGAGTTACGTAACAACAGACTGTATATTCTTGCCATTTTTTGCAGTCTTTAATTTGCCCAACCTACCCTTCTGAATTTATTAGTGTGTGTGAATTTCAAGTGTTGTTGCATCTGGAACATATCTAATTATTTTACTGAGACCAGTTTAAGTCTCATAAAGTTAACCATTTAACTAATGTCAAGGAGATATGTTCAATTGTTTTTTTTTAATGATCACAGTGCATGAACAGTTAAGCACATTCAAGGAACAAAACCTGTTGTGACTGTATGTGGCCTCCCCTACGTTGGTGAGACCAAGTGCAGACTTGGAGACTGTTTTGTCTCGCAAACCATTTTAACTCTCCCTCCCGCTCCCAGCGTGACATGTCCATCCTGGGCGTCCTCCAGGGTCACAATAATGCCACCCAGAAACTGGAGGAGCAGCACCTCATAATCCACCTTGGGAGCCTCCAGCCCAATGGCCTAAATGTGGATTTTAACAGTTTCAAAATCTCCCCTCATCTGGCCTCATCCCATGCCCAGTCCTCCCTTGATCTGACACAAACTGTCCATCTTCTCTCCCACCTATCCACCCCTCCCATTTCACTGGCCAATCCCAGCTACTCCCTACCTGGAGACACCTATCACCATTGCGCCTACCTTCCCCACCCCCATCCCTCCTCTCTCTGTTTCTGAGCTCCCTTTCCCCTCCTCATTTTTGAAGAATGGTCCTGCCCCGAAACTTCAATTTTCCTGCTCCTCTGATGCCACCTGACCAGTCGTGTTCTTCCAGCTCCACACTGTGTTATCTCTGATTCCAGCATTGGCAATTCTTAATATCTTTTAGAATTAATAGTTTTTTTGTATTCATTGCTGGGATACTTGATCAAGCAAGATAAACAAGCTCCAATTTAGAATGGTAGGAGAAGTTATTTTAAGCTTGAGGGAAGCAAGTTTCTATTGTGTTTTCTTTTGAGTTTTAAACAAGTGAAGGCTTTGAATGAGAGATAATGAGAACTGCAGATGCTGGAGAATCCAAGATAACAAGGTGTGGAGCTGGATGAACACAGCAGGCCGAGCAGCATCTTAGGAGCAGAAAAGCTGGCGTTTTGGGCCTAGACCCTTCATCAGAAAAGGGGGAGGGGAATAGGGTTCTGAAATAAATAGGGAGAGAGGGGGGAGGTGGATCGAAGATGGATAGAGGAGAAGATAGGTGGAGAGGAGACAGACAAGTTAAAGGGGCGGGGATGAGTCAGTAAAGGTGAATGTAGGTGGGGAGGTAGGGAGGAGATAGGTCAGTCCAGGGAGGACGGACAGGTCAAGGGGGTGGGATTAGGTTAATAGGTAGGAAATGGAGGTGGGCCTTGAGGTGGGAGGAGGGAATAGGTGAGAGGAAGAACAGGTTAGGGAGGTGGGGATGAGCTGGTCTGGTTTGGGGATGCGGTGCGGGGAAGAGAGATTTTGAAGCTTGTGAAATCCACATTGATACCATTGGGCTGCAAGGTTCCCAAGCGGAATATGAGTTGCTGTTCCTGCCACCTTAGGGTGGCATCATTGTGGCACTGCAGGAGGCCCAGGATGGACTTGTCGTCTAAGGAATGGGAAGGGGAGTTGAGATGGTTTGTGACTGGGCGGTGCTGTTGTTTATCGTGAACCAAGCGTAGGTGTTCTGCTTTGGGTGATGTTTGTCTTTACCTGTGCTCCTGAGAAACATGTGTATCCAGATAATCTAGAGTAAAATGTTAGCGCTATTCCCAGACCACAATTTTGGGATAAAACCCTGAAGAGGTTATCGGAAGCTGAATAATGCTTTTGCGCGTTATTGAGGGTGTATTTTGAGAAACTGTACCAAAGATGTGTTTTTGGTCCGTACTATTGTGTTATTTTCCTTTTTAAATCATAAAGGACTGTTTTGAAATTATTTGGATTATACTTCTACTGTGTGTTTAAAAATCATGGAATTTGTGTTTTATGTAGATAGTTTGGTTTATTCTATTTTTTTGTCAATAAACTTCTGTGTTATTGTTAAAGTAAATTCTACAGCATTGCATGATCAACTTTAATGAGCTAGCATGTTGTTAAACCCAAAGCAAAGCAAATCTGATCTATCAAACCACATTTCAGTCTGATATCTCACTTAGCTGGTATAGCACGGGCTGGAATCAGGACACTTAGTACTGTCAGTGTAAAACATGAAAACTTAATTGCCACTCATGGATTATGTCAATGAGGAATAGCACAGTAATATTAAGAAAAAGCGTTAAGGATGAGTCAGTGAGCAACATCAAAATGTGAGTAAGTAGAAGGGGACAAGCTGTTGGATACAATGTAGAGAGAGATAATGGGAACTGCAGATGCTGGAGAATCCAAGATAACAAAGTGTGGAGCTGGCTGAACACAGCAGGCCAAGCAGCATCTCAGGAGCACAAAAGCTGACATTTTGGGCCTAGACCCTTCATCAGAGAGGGGAAATGGGAAGAGGATTCTGGAATAAATAGGGAGAGAGGGGGAGGCAGACAGAAGATGGAGAGAAAAGAAGATAAGTGGAGAGGAGACTATAGGTGGGGAGGTAGGGAGGGGATAGGTCAGTCAAGGGACAATGGACAGGTCAAGGAGGTGGGATAAAGTTAGTAGGTAGGGAATGGAGGTGCGGCTTGGGGTTGGAGGAAGGGTTGGGTGAGAGGAAGAACAGGTTAGGGAGGCAGAGACAGGCTGGGCTGGTTTTGGGGTGCAGTGGGGGGAGGGGACGAGCTGGGCTGGTTGTGTGATGCAGTGGGGGGAGGGGATGAACTGGGCTGGTTTTGGGAAGGGGAGGCTTTGAAGCTTGTGAAGTCCACATTGCTACCGTTGGGCTGCAGGGTTCCCAAGCGGAATATGAGTTGCTGTTCCTGCAACCTTCGGGTGGCATCACTGTGGCACTGCAGGAGGCCCATGATGGACATGTTGCATAAAGAATGGGAGGGGCAGTTAAAATGGTTTGCAACTGGGAGGTGCAGTTGTTTATTGCGAACCGAGAGGTGGCGTTCTGCAAAGTGGTCCCCAAGCCTCCGTTTGGTTTCCCCAATGTAGAGGAAGCCACACTGGGTACAATGGATACAATATACCACATTGGCAGATGTGCAGGTGAACATCTGCTTAATGTGAAAAGTCATCTTGGGGCCTGGGATGGGGGTGAGGGAGGAGGTGTGGGGGCAAGTGTAGCACTTCCTGCGGTTGCAGGGGAAGGTGCCGGGTGTGGTGGGGTTGGAGAGGAGTGTGGAGCGGACAAGGGAGTCATGGAGAGAGTGGTCTCTCCAGAAGGCAGACAAGGGTGGGGATGGAAAAATGTGGTGGGGTCGGATTGTAGATGGAGGAGTGTCGGAAGATGATGCGTTGTATCCGGAGGTTGGTGGGGTGGTGTGTGAGAACGAGGGGGATCCTCTTGGGGCGGTTGTGGCGGGGGCAGGGTGCGAGGGATGTGTTGCGGGAAATGCGGGAGACGCGGTCAAGTGCATTCTCGACCACTGCGGGGGGAAGGTTGCGGTCCTTGAAGAACGTGGACATCTGGGATGTGCGGGAGTGGAATGCCTCATCCTGGGACCAGATGCGGCGGAGGTGGAGGAATTGGGAATAGGGGATGGAATTTTTGCAGGTGGGTTGGTGGGAGGAGGCGTATTCTAGGTAACTGTGGGAGTCGGTCGGCTTGAAATGGACATCAGTCTCTAGCTGGTTACCTGAGATGGAGACAGAGGGGTCCAGGAAGGTGAGGGATGTGTTGGAGATGGCCCAGGTGAACTTGAGGTTGGGGTGGAAGGTGTTGGTGGATTGGATGAACTGTTCGAGCTCCTCTGGGGAGCAAGAGGCGGCGCCGATACAGTCAATGTAGAGTTTGTCTTGATAAAAATAAGACTAAAACCAGAAGAGAAGCACTGCCTTAGAGATTTGTTGTAATGGGGTGACAGGGATATTGAAGGAGAAATAAAGGTTAACTGAGTAGAAAACAGTAAGGAGACTCAGGAGAATTAATGAGGAATGGTGAGACCATGCTGGTCAAAGTTACACTGAAGTATTTTGGTTTTGGCCAGCATAATCCTAGTTGAGATGACAAGAAAGAGCAGGGTTAGAGGACTTGAATGAAAAGTAAAACCATTTGGACTCTAATTTCAAGGCACTAACTCATGCCAGGATGTTGGACTAGAAGACAATGTTAGATAATAAGTGGAAAGAATGAAGACGCTTAGGTTTCATTTATTGAGAATGGGGGTTTCAACAATTCTTGCAAGAGGTGGACAGATTAGCAAATTCATAATGGTAGCAAGCATGAAGATGAGGTGATAAGCTGCAGTAGGAGACGATTTCTCTACTTGATCATTTGCCAGCATTATCGTTTATCTCTCCCTGAGTTCATTTGTCTTATCCGTGAAGGCCTCTTCAGCACCCTCCCACCACAACTCAGCTCCATACCCATTATTATCTCTGTCCCGAATCCTATCATAACTGTTGTTCTCAGTCCTCTGCTCAGCCTCCCCTGTGAATGTTAGAGCCCTTTGACACTTGTGGGTCTGTTTTCTCTGGATAATGCATGTCTTCTGTTGGATATGTTCTATCCTTTCCACTACAAGTGACCACATCAAGTCAGACATGCTCAGTGTGGTCTTACCTGGCATGACTACCATTGACATGACCATTCTACTTGTATGTGTCACCTATAAATAATGTTGCTTAAAAATTTTAAGGTATGAGAGAAAACAGATTTTCCAGGTGCACGAGCCATCAACTTGGAAAATTACTTCTCTGATCTTCACTTTTGACAGAGAAGAAATATTTGGATAGACTTATTCTAATGAGTCCAAGATGTTTGTTCAAACAGGCAATGATTTAATTTAATTTGATCAAGTTGATGGGGCCAATTGACATTAAACTTCATTGTACACTGAGCAGATCGAGGTCACTAAATTTAAACTAAATTATCTGCACAGCTATAAAATTTGACATATTTTGGTTAATTTCCCATCAACTTGATCACACAAAAATTGGTGTAGAAATGTTATGCTGAATTTCCTCATGCTTTCTGTCCTCGCTCCTCTGATTTTGCCAATAAACTAATTCCCAAGCTAGAGGGCTGCCTTTCTATGAGGTTGCAGTCTATATTTGGACCTATGAAGAATAACAGGCGTGTGAGCATTACTCCCTGATACAATGATCTGGGGACACTATCTATATAAGATGCGACTAACATTGGTTTTCATTTCTACTGTTGGAATATGTTTGGCTTTATCGTCCCCTCATTTGTCATCTTATGCCCAATGGAAATGGATATGTTGGTTCTGAAATCACAAGGAAAATAATGGAATTTCCTGACATCTGTGCATTGTAGTGAAAGGGTCAAAAATAACTTATTGTAATGATTCACAATTATTGGTCTCTTTTCCCTAAACTTCCCTCTAATTTGGTGATTCATCCTATGAAAGAACTAAGAGAGTTTCAGGAAGACCTCCAGTTTCTCAATAAGGGGGAAATTAATCTTGATTAAAGCACTTTCACCATATAAATGCAGACCTTCTGGGATCCGCTAAGCATTGACTGGGGGAGCTTGTCATCCAAGTGTTTTGAAATTCCTCTCCTATGTCATAGCAATACTGCATCAAAAACGAACCTGTTGGAATATCATAAGAAAGTGCTCAGTCATATCCAGATGAAATAAAAACAATTGCTGTAATGTTATCTTCAGCTTTAAGGTCAGTTACTCTCTAAATAGTCGCTTATGTCGGTTAGTTCTACTTTCTGTTTGAACATGTGTGGGCTATATCGCAATGCTTTAATTTCCTCAAGTATCCTGTAACTTGTAAGATAATTTCATCTGCTCAGAAATTTACCAGTCCCAGATTATAATCACACTCTTCTGCCTTATTGTTAGAAAATATCTTTGGTTATTTTTCTGCTTAACAGGAAAGAAGTAAAATGGAGAAAGAAAAAAAGAAATAGATTTGTACGTTCAATTTGATCTTTTATCACTAACAAGAAATACCCTGAAGCATCTTGTACACGATGAATTGCCTATTGAGAATACCTTTTACTTATTATTTGTGATAATATGAGCTGTGATATTCATTGGCTGGATCAGCATTTATTGCCCATTATTAAGTGTCTTTGAGAAAGAGGTGGTGACCTGTCTTTTTGATTCACTGCAATCCATTTGGTGTAGGCACCTCCATAGTGCTGTGAGGGAGGATGTTCCAACATTTCAACTGAGCAACAGTGAAGGAATGATTCTTGTTACGCTGCAGAACAGAAAGTTGAAGGAAAAGTACGTCAGCCAAACCTCAGAAATTCAGCTGGATTTACCTAACTCTGTCAGCATGGCTTTCCTCCGGGTGCTCCGGCTTCCTCCCACAGTCCAAAGATGAGCAGGCTAGGTGGATTGGCTATGCTAAATTGCCCATAGTGCCCAGGGATGTGCATATTAGGTGGGTGATGAGGATTGGGGTCTGGATTGGATCCTCTGAGGGTCGGTGTGGACTTGTTGGGCTGAAAGGTCTGTTTCCACACCACAGGGATTCTATGATCAATGATCTGTGATCTTTGATTCATCTGAAATTGGCATAACTGCTGCAAAATGTTGCAGAATTTTAAGCACAATGGCAATTAAGCACAATATCATCCATGGCAAATAGAGGTTCTCTGCTCTTTCGTACTAATGTTAATAAAACATGCAACACATAGGCTTCTTCCCAAAACTGGTTCAGCATCCAAGATCAATTTATCATTCCTGAAAGGTTTCTGCTGACTCTGCTCAGTTGCAATCCTTAGAAGAGGCTTACTTCTGTTCCTGATTCATACATAAAATTACACTGCATGATTTGAGAGAAAGATCACAAACATGCAACAAAAACAGAAGTTGCTGGAAAAGCTCAGCAGGCCTGGCAGTATCCGTGGAGAGAAATCAGAGTTAACATTTTATGTCAGATGACCCTTCCTCAGAAACATTTCCCCAAACATCCTGTAATTTGTGAGATAATTTCATCTGCTCAGAAACGTCAGTTCTGATTTTTTTCCAGAGATGCTGCCAGACCTGCTGAGGTTTTCCAGTAATTTTAGTTTTTGTTTCTGATTTACAGCGTCTACAGTTTGGCTTTTATTCACAAATATGCAAGCAAGGAAACATTTGAATGGATTCCCTCTTAATTTACTTGGGAATTTACTGTACTTTAATTTAACTAGAAAAGAGGTCTGCATGTCTTTTCAAAGTCATGTCCTGTCATTTAAAACTGGATAATTCATAGCTGATGGACTAACACTGTCATTTAATAGTGTTTCTTTTTTAGTGAAAAACCTATTTTTACTTTGTATTTAGCAAATTGCGCCAAATCAAAAATCTTAAGTATATCAAGAATGTTTACAAGCAACTCCGTTTAAGGGTTTTGAAAAATTGACTGAGAATTCTGTCTTATTGTGCTAAGTCCTGGTAAATTTGTGGTATCTTCCTAGCCGATGAACAATGTGGGCAAATTTGAGTCAGTTGGAAAATTATGCTGAGATTAATAATGCTATGATTATCATCTATAACTATTGAATGATTCGTAGCAAAGTTTTATGAATTCTCATGGAAATTTTATCATAAAGGTTTGATACATCTATAAGTAATTAAGTATAACTTTTTTTTAAAGAAGAAGATACAAACCAAAAGATGACTGAGGATGTAATTTCAGTGGCTTTTTAAAATCCCTGTGTGGATTGTGCAAAGTTCTAAGAGGAATCATGGAATGTTGCATTTGAACAGAGAACTTCAAATAGCAATACTTCAAAGGGAAAAATACTATTCAACAAACTGAGCTGTGATCTCATGCACCAGATTATGGATACAGTATGAGTTAAAGGAAAAGTAATTGTGTTTGTGCTTTCCCTTCCATAAAGATGCAAGAAAAGGGGATTAGTAACCAACTGCAACCACTAGTCTCAGTATGATAATGTTCAAGAGAGCTGTTGTGCTAGTGTGATTGCTTGTGTTTCAAGTGCTACTGTGCGAAAGAGTGTAGAGTAGGGTCAGCTGAGGCCTGCAACTGGACAATTTTGCACATATAGGTAAAAAGAAATCGTGTCTATAAAACAAGTCAAGTCAGCAAAGTCATTGTGGAAACAAACTGAACAAGATCCTTTCAACTCGCCTTAGAACCATTAGTCTCCAAATCACAAAATAAAAATCAACAGAGCTGCAGATACTGCAAATCAGAAGCAAAATCACCTGGAGATTGGTCACTCGACCCAACACACTAACATTGATTTCTTTCTACAGATGCTGCCAGACGTGCTGAGCTTTTCCAGCAATCTCTACTTCTATCTCAAAATCACTGCTCAACTGCTAAAAGGCCATGTTATTAGAATCATCCACCTTAATAACCATAAGGCTTCATGTTATATTTGTCATTGATGAGCCAAAGGCTGATTGGTCTTCTGTGCTTTTACTTTTTGGACTCATCTCTCATTTCCTGATTCATGTGTAGGTGTGTTGCATTTTGCTTTATTTTCTCATGTTTTAGAAGCTAATAAACTCACTCTTTCTTCAACTCAAGAAAGCCTGGTTAAATTGGTACCTTTTTGCGAATTTATATTACAAAAAATAATTTTGAGAAGCGGATGTACTACTGAAAAAAAAGACATGCAGGAAACACATAAATGTTATCCATTGACATTTGTGTGTGTCTAAAACCTTTTAATCCTAAAGCATTATGTTCTTACCTCTACTGAATGCCAATGCTTTTTTTATACATCTGGTATGGTTAAGTTTCTGTGGGACTATTATTGCCTCCCAGCTTCATCTTAACTACTATCACACCTGGAACAGATTATGGCGCAAAAGGAGTCCATTAAGCGTCATGATAATCTGCTTTAATAATATAATATGTTTATTACCACAGAAATCTAAAGCACAAAGTAATTTCCGACCAACTGATACTTGTCTGTTTTATTAAAATATCCCATTAGAGTACTTATTCTCTTTAATTCCTTCAACGCTTATTTTACTATCTCCCAAACAGAGTAATGTCACAACATGGCTCTCAAATATCTGCATGCCTTCGCCCTTCCTCTATTGTTAACCATGTCCAACACTACAATTTTTCAAAGCACTGCACCCCTTCAATTTCATTCTTTCACTATTCCTCCATTTTCATCACACCATTACTGGAGTAGCTGCTTTTAGTTACCAAGGATCCAGTTCCGGAATTCTGTCCTTGTATCTTTTCATTTCTCTACTGCTTTCTTCTCCTTTTAAGAAATATCTTAAAAGCAATCCTTTTAGCCAAGATTCTGGTCACCTGCTCTAATAGCCTGCAGGATGTTTTCTCTATGTTAAGGATATAAATATAAATGTAAGTTGTTGTACTCACTATTGAAGGTTGTATGGAATCCCGTGAGAAAAGTGTGTTGTAGCATTGATTCTCAAAGATTCAGCCGAATTGTCTCCACTCTTGTTGTTTCTTTCTTTGTTAACTAACACAGGAACAGATTTGGTGTGAGCTTACCAGAGGCCTTTCTGCAACTTCTACTCACCAATGGAAAATTGGCAGCTCCCTGTTTAATCACCAGACTTAAATCAGAGAAATGAATGCAATGCATGAAAGTACATTTTACACATTAGGCATTAATTGCCATTGACTAAAAGTGAAAAAGCAAAAGTGGGGACACGGCAAAAGACCCCCAATTTAATTAACTTTTCCTCGTCTTTTCTATGCAGTTGCTTTTTAAAGATATCTTTAAATCCACCTATTCAGACCTGAACTGAGGCTGAGAAATCAGGATAACACTATTGCAGCACCAGAGCCCAATCATCCGAAGTAAAGCAAAACATGAGTTTGCAATTACTTCAGTTCCATAGATATTTATGACACACCTCTGGACCGGGAGGCCTGGGTTCAAGTCTCACCTGGTCCACAGATAACCTGATAAGCAGTAATACTATGACTGTGCCACAAGAGGTCTCAGAATTAATCAACTTGGTATTAATATGTTATGACGCCCCTCCATGACAGGTGGGATGTGTCATGCTGGCTTAGGGGTAGGAGCATGCCACAAGAGCACTGTTGTGGTGTTTTGAAACATGTCTGAACAGATTGACTAAAAATGATTGGAAGTGCAGAAAAGATTGACATCCATTCAATTAACAGCAAATCACACAATGTTTTCAGTTGCACGATGAGTGTCTGTACTCACTCTACTGTTCAGCAATAGGCCACCTTGTTGCATCACTCAGTCAAAAGCTGTGTGTAGGTCAAGGGCAGTCACCCTGTACTCACTGGTTCAGCTTTGTTGTCCAAGTTTGGGTTGAGGCTGTAATGGGACCAGGAGCTGAATGATCCTGGAAAAACACAAACCGAGCATCAGTGATTAGGTTACGACTGAGAAAGAGTCATTTGATGACATCATCAATGAGCGCACCCGTCACTTTACTGATGATCAAGGACAGACTGACGGCATTAAAATTGGTTTTGCCTTCTTTCTTGTGGCCAAGCCAAACCTGGGCAATTTTCCATATTTTCAATTAGATGCTCCAGGTCAAAGTATACTGGAACAGCTTGACTTTGAGAACACGTCTACAGTATTATTGATGGTAGGACAATGCTGAGTGGTCTAATTGGTTTCATTCTTTTCTTTACATTCATCGTGGTTTGATACAGCTGATTGGCTGACTTAGTCATTCCAGAGACAGGGACATTGCTGGAGCTGGGGTGTTTTTTTATGTAGTGCAGAGCAGTCAAAGATGTCAAGGGCTCAGTGGACACCATGTTTAATTGAATTTTTATTAATTAAAACCTACTCACTGCTATGGTGAGATTTGATCCCATGTACCCAAAAACATTTGTCTGGACCTCTACATTAGTAGCCCAATGATACAGGCATCTTGCCGCTACCTCCTCCCATTCACAGTATTTCCCAGTTGCACCAACACCTCTCAAGAACTGTTTGACAATAATTGCACGTTGACTTTGTGTTAGTATCTCAACAATGTCAGTAGATTGAAACATTTGCTCACTTGGTTACTAACGTTCATCGGTACGGGTTGCTGTACTTTCCTCTGAATGGTGGCCTTTCAATCTAAATTATTTATTTAGAAACTGAAAACTACCACATGTTCACTTTTTAAAAATTCTTTTATCATTGACAACAATCTGTGAGATGCTCATGGTGAGGTTTTGTCCAGCCTGTTCACATTTAAGTGTGTGGGGGTGTGTGGTAGTGACAACTGGGGTGGGTGGATTGTGGGGAAAGGTACATTTCAATTTTTCTCTCACTCAGGAGAATTATGAACAAACTTGATAAAGATAAGGTTTGCCACAACGGTGACCATAAATTTTAGACAAGTAAAAATTCCAAAGCATAAAAATCAATAACTTGAAAGAGTTATTAATGCAAATGACCATTGAAAAGTAGCAAGGAGCAGATCTAATTAATAAAAGTTTTCTTCTTTTTTGTCTCTTCTGTTAAGAAACAGTGTCATGGAGGGATGGACAAGGCCCCAAGTCCTGACCGCCAGAGAAGGGAGAGGAAACTGGGGCCAAGTAAGGAATTGGAGTCAATTAACATTGACTTTGGGTGCGTCTGATGGAGCGCACTGTAATCTGGCATCGGTGGATTTTATATGCCTGCTGGACTCGCCTGCTTTATGTTATGTGGTTTAACTTCAGAACATCTCTGCATGACTGAGACATGTGCCACAGATTCGATGATGTGTTCATACATTGTGCTCCACGTTGGCCCTTCAAGGGGTTGATTGGTCCATAAAGGCCATTCTCTTTTTATTCCAACATCAGGTTACTTCCAAATGCTCTAATATGCTGATTTCTATTTCCCAGTGCTGTTTCGCTCTGTGAATAAACATCAAAAGAGAAAACAGATTTCATGTTGGTGTGTCTGAATTTGATACCCAGAGAGCATTTGAGTGAAACTAGCTGCATTGGCATGGGAACATAGGAAATATCAGATTAAAAAAAGGCCAAGTTCTGTCTGCACATTTTTCTACCAACTTGTTAGCTGCATGCTGCAAGAATAATGGAGCTGAGGATACACTAATTGATGTGTATCACTTTGTTCTTAACAGATACAGAAGTAAAACTCCATTGTAGAGAGTGTTGAGGAACAAAGATCAATGTCCACCTCTTCCTCCCATTACATGACCACATTTCATATAGAAACACAGAAAATAGGAGCAGGAGGAGGCCATTCAGCCCTTCAAGCCTGCGGCATCACTCATCATCATCATGGCTGATGGTCCAACTCAATAGCCTAATTCTGCTTTCTTCCTATTACCTTTGATCACATTCACCCCAAGTGCCATATCTAGCTGCCTCTTGAATACATTCAATGTTTTGGCATCAAATACTTCCTGTGGTAATGAATTCCACAGGCTCACCGCTATTTAGGTGAAGAAATGTCTCTTCATCCATCCTAAACAGTCTACACCAAATCCTCAGATAGTGTCCACCTGATTCTGGACACACCCACCATCGAGAACATTCTCACAGCATCCACCCTGCATAGCCCTGTTAGGATCTTGTAGGCTTCTATGAAATTCCCCCGTCATTTGTCTGAACTCCAGCAAAAACAGTTCTAACCTATCAATCTCTCCTCATACATTAGATCTGCCACCCCTGCAAGCAGCCTAGTAAACATTCGCTGCGCGTGAGAGAGAGGGAGAGCAAGAGCATCCTTCCTCAGAAACGGTGGCCAAAACTGCACACAATAATCCAGGTCTGGCTTCACCAAGGCCCTATACAGCTGAAAAAACACATCCCTGCTCCTGTACTTGAAACCTCATACAATGAAGGCCAAATTATTATTCAGGCATTGTTTCCCAATATATTAATGCTGGAAGATATCAACTAATTTGTATTTGACTTAGCCAATATGCACTTAATTAAAATATATAAGGCCCTGAATAGACTGGATGGGAGAGAGGGTCGGTGGTGAGGGGTGGGGGGGTGGGTGCATGTTGAAAAGATATTCCCTTATGTCGGAAAATCCAAATCTAAGGGGTGACCCATTTATGACAGGGATGAGGAAAAAAAGATATTACTCTCAAAGGAGTGAGTGTCTTTGGAATTCCTCAAAATTTCTCAAAATGTGGAGCATTTAAATATTTTTAAGGCAGACGTGCATTGATTCCTGTGGGTGTCTGTCTGGAGTTTGCATGTTCTATCCATGTCTGTGTGGGTTTTCTCTGGGTGTTCTGGTTTCCCCTCACAGTCCTCCCACAGGTTAGCTGGATTGGCTATGCTAAATTGACTCATAGTGTCCTGGGATGTGTAGACTAGTTAGTCTGAATAGCCATCATAAGGATAGGGATAGGGTGAGGTGGTGGATCTAGCTGGGATGCCCTTTGGATGGTTGATGCAGACTCAATGGGCTGAATTGCCTCTTTCTGCATTGTAGGGATTCTATGAGAGATTATCAGGATATGCGGGAATATAGATTTGACGTTAAAATCAGACCAGCCATGATCTTAGTGAATGGCAGAGTGAGATCAAAGGGCCAAGTGACATATTCTTGTGACATGTTTGTATGTCCTAACTGTGTCCACCTGCTCCTCTAGGAACCTGTTTCATCGATTGACTCATCCACTCAGTGAAATAGTGTGTGAGCTTTTAACTAATTCAGAAGCTACTAAAAAGTTTTTTGAGCTTGCCCAGTGTTTCTTCAGCTTGTTTGGATTCAAGTGTTCACGGCATAGGCTTTGGTAGAATATCGCTTTTCTCCTGTGGCCAAAATGGTGCATAGATTGATATTTGTTTTTAAGAACACTTTTTCCCCGCTTCCCCCCCCGCCCCAACTCCTCTATCATTGAGGTGAGAATTTACAGTGTCCTTTTATTACATGATATTCTATGGGATGCTATACAAAGGTTCCTGCTGCAGTTGTCCAAATTGTTATAGCCATAGTTAAAAATTCAATTTCCATCATCTATATCTAATTATTGGGACCATTCGTGGCCAGAATTAGTTTTAAAGTGGACAAATACTGATCTAAAGTGGTGGCTGTGATCACCTGCCTAGGTTTCATCAAACTGATGAAATGACCAGGAAACAAGAGTTGGCCTGAGCTGAAATTATTGTTGTTACGAAAGAAAACGGCAGAAAAATTCAGAACTATACGCCCCAGATGATTTACCTCTTTCTGGAAGTTATGCATTGAAAGAATAACATTATCGGTTCAGTGTCAGCAAGAATGAACAATGATCCCTGAGCCAATGGTCCGAAGAGTGGCTAATGGAGTTTGATTTAGATAAATATCAGGCACTGCATTTTGGAAAGGCAAATCAGGGCTGGACTTATACACTTAATAGTAAGGTCCTAGTGATGTTGCTGAATAAGCCTTGGTGTGCAGGTTCATAATTCCTTGAAAGTGAAGTCACGGATAGGTAGGATACGAAGAAAGCATTTGGCACGGTAGCCTTTATTGGCCATGGCATTGAGTATAGTAGTTGGGAGGTCATGCTGCGGCTTCACAGGACATTGGTTAGGCCACTATTGGAATTTTCTGTGTGATTCAGGTCTCCCTGATATAGGACAGATGTTGTGAAACTTGAAAGAGTTCAGAAATGAATTACAAAGTTGTTGCCCGAGTTGGAGGGTTTGAGCTGTAAGGAGGGGCTGAATAGACTGGCACTATTTTCCCTGGAGCATCAGAGGCTGAAGGATGATCTTATAGAGGCTTATAAAACCACAAGGGGGGCATAGATAGGGTAAATAAACAAGGTCTTTCACCCGGGGAGGGGCAGTCCAAAACTAGAGGGTATAGGTTTAAGGTGAGACGGGAAAGATTTAAGAGGGACTTTCAAAAGGCAACTTTTTCACACAGAGGATGGCACGTGTATGGAATGAACTGCCAGAGGAAGTGGTGGAGGCTGGTATTATTACGCCATTTCAAAGGCATCTGGATGGGTAAATAAATAGGAAGGGTTTACAGGAATATGGGCCAAATGCTGGCAATTGTGACTTGATTGATTTTGGATATATGTTCAACATAGACACATTGAACTGAAGGGTTTATTTCTATGCTGTACATTTCTATGGCTGTATGACTCAATGGCCAGAGCCAGTAATATACAAATAGACCTATAACAGCAGGTGGGTCTGAGCAGTTGAGCAGAGAAAAAGAAGGGGGTGTCAGCAAGAACTGGAAGACACTGGCCCTTCCGATCTCTCTCTCTCCCTCCCTTTCTCTTTCTCATGCCACGCTAAATTGTCAGTGACCGGTAAATAAAACAAATCATTTATTGAGAGTTTTAGACCATTTGCAAACCTTTAGCAATCTTGAGGAAACCAGAAAACAGCTAAATAGTGGATATTAAGTTCTTACTCACAACTCATGGATTCTAAAAAACAAAAATTAAAATTTTCTTTGCCTCCCAATCTGTATATACACCCCCTCTCCCATTGACTTTTAAGTTTATTGCCTGTGTTTATGTATATCCTTTAGATATTGCATTTTTTCTGATTTCACAAATTTAATAGGTAATGGAACTCCAATCCCTTTCATTCAAGAAAACCTTGGAATTGGTTTTGCTTATTTGTGACTTGATTAACTAAATCTAATTGACATCTGATAACTATTTTTAAAAAATAAATTATAATCCATCTGTTGTAATCAACTTGTGGAGGGGTAATTTAGACAAAAGAGAGTTGATCACTCCAACTGTTCATAACAAACATCAGGAAAATGAAGGAAAGCAACAACAGGTAGCATTTGACTGAGCAAATTGTCAGAGGAAAGAAGGATTGTTACCAAGTTTTAACAAAAGAAGGATATTTTATGTCAGCACAGCTGGCCTCAAAAAATGTGTGGAATATTCTTCAGATCCTGTAAAAAACAGATTAAAGAAAGGAAACAAAGGCAATATGTTTACAGACAAATTTATTTCTTTACCAGTTTTACTTGATACTGAAGGGCAGTGAAGATCCTTCCCATCCCACTCCTTTTAATGGTCAATCTGAGTGGTTACTCTCAGTGAATGCAATACAATCAAAACTCTGCACTCATCACACAGTTAAACCATGCTGAATGTTAACAGTAGCACTGGGTTAGGGTAATAATTATTGACTCAGGCTGAAGGCTCCCTTAGGAGGGCTCCACTGTATCTGAAAAGCAATGGAATCTGAAGGACATTGGCAATTAAAGTGCAGTCCTATTGAAACTAAACAAAGAAAGAAAGGAAATCAAATGCATGTGGGTAGGCACCGCTGAAGGCTCATTGCTGGTTGAAACATTATCTTTTAAACTGGAGCATAAATATTTAGACAGACAGCGTACATTTTTAACCCTTTTGTGCTGCTTTTTATTCTGAGGAGTTGTAGTTCATTTTCCTCGTGGTTTTTCTGAGTTTACTTCCTTCAGCATTGCCAGCTGGTGAGTAACTACAGAGTATATCTTCCAAGGGCTCATACTTCACTCTTTCTTGAATTAAAATTGCACAAATTACTTTTGCTAAGTGGCACGATAGCCATGTGTTCCTCTCTTGAGAATCTTGGCAGCAAAGTAGAAAGAGGAAAAATGCAATGTAATGTCAGTAAAAAGTAAAGTTGCCATAGTCCTAGCAAACCATATGTAGTGACTGAAATGAGATCAACCAGGTGGACATCAGAAATATGAGCTTTCTGATTGAGGTTGTTAGCTTGGTCTGATCAGGGAGCCCTGACAGAGATATCAACAGGAGTCTCAGAGGTTCTGTTCACTCTGAGAGCTGGCTGTGTGGAAGCTGGATCAGTATCAAGTACTATGTGTAAGTAAAGGATGAATTGGTGACAGGTTATTGGCCTCTGTGGAGTTATTTCACCATAAGGCTGCTCTTTCATTAGAGAACCAAGGGTTACTGTACCTCAGGCAAGAGGAAAGTTTGAGAAGGAGAATTCTTCATGGTAACTACAGCCAGTGCAGGAAATGAACCCACATTAGCGGTATTACACCACATTGCAAATCAGCCATCTAGCCAAATGAGCTACCAACAAGTAGCAACAGACTCTGCACTGTGTTTTTTGCTTTGTTGGGGATTGTAGCGACATCATGGTGCTAATCAGGAACTGTCAGGAAATACCCTGGATTTTTATTCATCTAGGTCCTATAAATGACTAGTCATGAAAACTTAGCGATTTGTTTTGATTTGATTTATTGTCACATGTACCCAAGTACAGTGAAAAGCTTTGTTCGCAAGCATAACAGGCAGATCATAGTAATTAAGGACATACAGATGATAGGGTGAAAAATATGACTTGGACAGAGTAAGGCGTACAGATTGCGCCACACAGGACGCACGCGAGGCAAGATCAACATTAACAAGATCAGCATTATTCGAAGTTAGGGAGGCCATTTATAAAACTAACAATGGCAAGAAAGAAGCTGTTTTTGAATCCTCTGGTGTGCATCTTCAAACTTCTGTATCTTCTACCTGGACTGCTGGAAGAAGTGCTGGAATTATGCAAAAGTGGGTGAAGATCAAAAAAGTGTGAATTACATTTCACCACGGCCCCTTCATCATGGGTGGAATAGGAATGATTGTGAGGCACCACAATATCGACAATGGGACTGCATATTGCAAAGGATTTTTGTGTATCTGGGCTTAAGTGCAGTAGCAACGTCTTATAAGAAGAAACTTGGTGGATAAACTTTTGAATTTAAAACTTTACTGAGATTAGGTACTTATTTGGTCATCTCAGTATCTGGAAAGACTACTTGTATTTTATGCTATAACTCATGGAGTGGTGGGCTTACAGCATTGGGTTCATTCCTCCAGCAACACCATGTTGATATGCCCTTTGAGACACTTGTTCAGCTTTAAAAAAGAAATAGAGCAGTAGCTCTTTGGTGTTTTTCACACAGGAGTGGAAGGCACTAGGATTTTGAATGAATTATTTTCTATTCTGGACAGACAAATGGAAGAACATAATCATTTCCCATGATCAAACAGGGCTCTAGAGAAGACAGAAGGATGTTTTCTGCCACTGGGATTATACCAGATTTAGGAAGAACTGAATGCTAATTACATTCAAATTTCAAACAAATGCTAAAATCCTGAAGGCCAGTGTAGATCAATTACTTCATTTGCATACTTACAATCATGTTACCAACATCATTAGGTGACCAGTCTTCCAAAGGAAACTGACAATATGTTGACCGGTCCATTGATTGTACTGATGTGGTTTCTATTAGCTTGGTGACCAGGGGAATGGTGCAGTTCCAAGTTTCATCTGCAGGAGCCTTTGCGGAGTGTGATATCATTTGTTATTAATTCCACGACATAAGCCAAAAAGTAAGCCTAATTTTATGTGTTGGATTGCTCGGGCATCGATGCCACAAAACATGTGTGACTGATTTGAAGAATTTGCCCAGCCCTGGAATCCCACGTGGAACGGATAAAAGTCAATTTAATCTGAGGAAAAGAAACAGACCAGACCCAAGTATAGGACTCCCTGTTTGTTGTGCAAGTGTAAACTCAAGGGAAATTACTTCATCCAAACCTGATCCAAGCTGCAGTAATAAAGACTGTGGTGTACCCAATGCACAGCCATGTTGACTTTACGGTACTGGAATGAATCCATCTGCATTACAACGAAATGAAATCACTTCCAGCCGCTAGTCTCGCATTTCATCCTTTGGGCCCAGATGCTCCCACCAGTGCATGAAAGGGAACGCGTCTCATCGCTGAAATGCAGGTGACCTTTTAAAAATGACACTGACTTCCTCACTGAACATTTGTGCAGGCTTACCACAGAATTTTAGCGCTGGATCATCAGCAAAGCATAGGTATCAGACTTGGCAAACAAACTATCTACAAAGACTGCATATCTTAAGTTACTTGTCGAACATGCTCAAAAGCATTGCTGCAGTGTTTTGTGAAATGTTTTCAAATATATTCTCACAAAATATACTTAAAGCTTACGTGATGGATCTTTGCTGTTCTGAGACTGGGAGAATAGATTACTTTGTAATTTTTACAATACCCTTACTATTTTTACTGCATAAATGTACACTTGCTGTTTTGTTGTTCAAGATTCAAGTTATCACTGATTTTTTTTGTCAAACATTTTATTCTTATCTCGTTAAGAAGTACAACTAGTGTCCGTACACATTTTGCTTTAACCAACAAAAATAGAAATAAATGTAAAATGTTCTATGTGAAAAACACTCACATTTAAACTCACATGGTCATATATTTAAATATTTGCAAGCTAAATGCAAACATATTGCAAACAGTGCCATGCGTGGAATATAGTGTGATTATCCACAACATTAAAAAGTGAGTAATGTAGTCAAAGTTGATAGCTGTGTATTATCCACGCTATCGGGTTTTAGTGATGAAAGCATGTTAACAGTTAAATCTTGGCATAATTGGTGGTTTGCTATTGCAATAGATGTCGTTCCAGTTGGTCTTCAGCCAGTATAGACAGAAATCAGTGATCCATACCGTAAATATCTGTAGTTGATCCCTGACTGAGCCTCTGGGAATTTGTTTCCGTAATATTTGTTCACTTCTGAGGGTGGAGAATGGACCTAATCATATCCCAGTGAATTGCCTGCATCAGTGAGTGGACTGTCAACAATGGCAGTCATGGATATGGTTGCTGCATGTTCAGGAATACTGAATTACTGATTAGAGTTTGAGATGATTAAATCAAATGAGGTAATCAACACATAGTGACTTAGTCATTGCAGTTGAAAGGGGTATCATTTTTCAACATTAGAGGTAAGTATGTCATGCAGGGATTCATTACCAACATAAAGAGACTGAAAGATTGGTAAATCATTTATTAAATGATGCGACAATGATGCAATGATTCTGAAAAGGTGATAGATTATGAGGTTTCCAGTGTTGCAGCATGAACCCTGATTCCAATTGTAAGATTTTCTTACATCAGATTCAGAATGGTCCTCTCAACACTTTCACGTGTAATTTTAAGTCTAGTAATTGCCAGGTGAAACTTTGATTCACTGTCCCTCAGATTTAAGGATGTGAGTGAAGAGCAGAGTTTCCCTCCATGCATATCTTATCGATCTAATTTGTAGGTTCCTGCATTTTATAATTTTACTGTTGAAAATGGACTCCAAGTAATTGGAATCTAAAGTGGCGCATCCTGGTTAAAGCACATCTATCTAAATAAAGGAAAATTCTGCATGTTTGTAAGGGAGGGTGTGGTTTATATATGGCTCTACTCAGAGTTACTGTCTCCATTATCATCAGATCTCAAATTCAGATGGTCTTCTCGATCAGGAAGCTTCAATTGTGCTTTATTGCTATCATTCAGCAGAAGATGCATGTTGATAATTAAATGTGCCCACGTACAAATCAGGGAAATAATACCTACATGATTAAAGAGCAGCTTCATAGATTCAAGATCCTGGCTTGGCTCACTTATCACAAAAGACGGAGTTAAATTGAATGATATCCCATATAACTTGTTCTTTTACGACAAGGGACTATGAGGGATTTGGGTATTCTGTTTAGAAAAGGCTTGATCATTGGGTTATAACTCACAGGCCCTGGTGGACAGGGTGATGGAAAGAGGGCCATTCTCTTTACGAAGGGTTGCCACAGAGACCCAGGCACCAGGCACAGCCAGGGTTAAAGGAGGTATCTACCCGGATAGTACTGTGTCCACGGTCACTGCACACAATGTCATAAGTAGGTCAATGGCAAGCCCACCGACTCCCACAGCTACCTAGAATACACCTCCTCCCACCCACCCTCCTGCAAAAATTCCATCCCCTGTTCCCAATTCCTCCTCCTCCTCCGCATCTGCTCCCACAATAAGGCATTCCACTCCCACACCTCCCAGATGTCCAAGTTCTTCAAGGACCGCAACTTTGCCACCACAGTGATCGAGAATGCCCTTGACCGCGTGTCCCGCATTTCCCGCAACACATCCCTCACACCCCGCCCCCGCCACAACCGCCCAAAGAGGATCCCCCTCGTTCTCACACACCACCCCACCAACCTCCGGATACAACGCATCATCCTCTGACACTTCCGCCATCTACAATCCGACACCACCACCCAAGACATTTTTCTATCCCCACCCCTGTCTGCTTTCCGGAGAGACCACTCTCTCCGTGACTCCCTTGTTCGCTCCACGCTGCCCTCCAACCCCACCACACCCGGCACCTTCCCCTGCAACCGCAGGAAATGCTACACTTGCCCCCACACCTCCTCCCTCACCCCTATCCCAGGCCCCAAGATGACATTCCACATTAAGCAGAGGATCACCTGCTCATCTGCCAATGTGGTATACTGCATGCACTGTACCCGGTGTGGCTTCCTCTACATTGGGGAAACCAAGCGGAGGCTTGGAGACCGCTTTGCAGAACACCTCCACTCGGATAGCAACAAACAACTGCACCTCCCAGTCACAAACCATTTCCACTCCCCCTCCCATTCTTTAGATGACATGTCCATCATGGGCCTCCTGCAGTGCCACAATGATGCCACCCGAAGGTTGCAGGAACAGCAACTCATATTCCGCTTGGGAACCCTGCTGCCTAATGGTATCAATGTGGACTTCACCAGCTTCAAAATCTCCCCTTCCCCAACTGCATCCCAAAACCAGCCCAGTTCGTCCCCTGCCCCCCACTGCACCACACAACCAGCCCAGCTCTTCCCCTCCACCCACTGCATCCCAAAACCAGTCCAACCTGTCTCTGCCTCCCTAACCTGTTCTTCCTCTCATCCATCCCTTCCTCCCACCCCAAGCCGCACCTCCATCTCCTACCTACTAACCTCAGTAGGAAACAGGGGAGGACCAACAAGCATTCAGCTGCAGGAAGAGCTACATGAGGGCCCCTCACTCATCTTCTCTCAGAGCACCCCAGAGGTTTCATGCTCTTCCATCTCGACCTTGCCAGTGATTTCAACAAGAGTCAAACTACTTTGAGACAACTGAAACATTTTACACTTGAGATTAAAATATTGGTAATGTTGCCAAACAATTCAATTTTCAGAAAATGTTATAAATGGAATGGAATTAAAGTGTGAATGATGAACAGTTTGACATGTTGATATGGTTAACTTTTAAAATCCATGATGTTGGATGAAATTAGTAAATTGCTAGTAAAAGATGAACACACATGCGCAAAGGACAGTTGACGCAGAAATGGAATGTGATGCACATACTCATGAATGTTCAGAAGGTATTTGACAAGGTGAATGTTATGGAAATTATGGCATCTGTTTTTAAGAGGGGTATGTTGCTACACTAGCTGCAAGCTGGTTGCATGAAAGAAAAAAGAAGTAAAATAATACCCTTCAAATTAGCAGATGTGTATTTATGTACTGTTGAAATCTATACTTATATAAATAGAAAACAAGAGGTCTAAATTATTTGGATTTCAGCATACCAGCAAAGGAATTCAAGATTGCTATGCATGATGGCTTGCCTCTGAATTAGAGGAGATGGCAGTTTGTGAAATGGAGCAAAGGAAAATCTTGTGGCATTATTGGTTAGGTGTTCTACATAGTTCAACAGAAAAATATACTCAGAGATAGAATATGAAAACAGGTGAACCGTAACTGCTAAACCTTTTAGCACAATGATGCATGGGAGCTCCAGAAGCTTGGCTACATCTATCTTTTAAAGATGGGAGGGCAGGCAGGGATAAAGATCACAAAGATAAATATAATTCTGAATTTTATATTGAGGGGCATTCAATACATAAAACATTTTTAAACTCCACTGGAGGATTTTGTTCACTCCTGGTCACTTACTACAGGGAAGATCAATGGTTCATGGTAAGGCCATAGCAAAGTTGTACTAAAATGATATCAGGAATGAATAGGTCTGATAATGAGTAAAATCAGTTTATTTTTCCACTGCAACAGAAGATGTCAAGATTTTCAAAATAATAGGCTTTTAAAAGGGTAGGTACAAGACATGGAACAGAGAGGAATTGGGTCCATTATCTTATAGAGACATTAGCAATGTCTCTTTCATCGGTTAAATAAATATGGTTTTGACGATACGCCAGTAAGAAGGTTTAGCCACTAGGTAGTGCTATAGAGTAATTTTCTGAAAATATAATTCCTTTGACACCTTGCAGGGAGAAGCACATTTATTTTCATCAACTGCAGGCGGTTTACAAGTCATTTAGAAAGAGGAATTCAGATGAGTATTTGAAAAGTAAGAGTATAAAAGAGGGTAGATTCAATTGTAGATTGAAGACTGCAATATGTGTGATGTGCTGAATTATGCCTACTCTAACTTCTATGTATTAACTTTGATGTCATTTTCTAATCTTTCCCTTCTTATAAGTGTATGTGTGTATATAAGCCTCTTCCCGTGCAGAGGGTTTCACAATTTTATCTTGATTCATCTTCACATCCCTTTAGATTACTAAATAAGATTTTATGACTAAGTTTGATCTGTCAATTATGGCTTGAAAGTAAGAACCAACATCTGGCAATAAGTGACCGAAGCCTATTACATCTTTCTACAGATTGTACACATTAACTCATGTCTACTTTTTCATTGAAGATGAATGTCCAGAGGCAAATACATGTCCTAAATTCTGCTTCACTTAATAACATGTTACATGGTATTTATTCAGAACAAAAACTTGAAAATCCAAATACTGTCCATTCAGTGGGATGTAACTGCTTGGGCCAGCAGTGTATGGTGCTTCCTTTGACTAGAGATGACCAACAGGTCACGAGGCTAAATATGGCAGTGACAACATTTGTAATTAAATTCAAGAGGCCTGTTAGATGGACAGTACAAAAAATATTTTACTTTCATTTTCCAGGTAGGAAACATTCACCATTACAACAAGTAACTTCAATTACATACAACACAATTGACTCTTAATACCATGCGAAAGGGCACAGCAAGTTGACCAGTTGTACAAACAGTTGCTTCAAGAATGTGGCCCTCTGGGAATAATATTTAAGCATCCGCTTCTATTAGCATCTACCGGCTAGCAGCCATTGGCTAAGTATAATCCTCATCCAGGCACAATTTACATTGTTAAGGTTTTGAGTCAAGTAAAAGATGTACACATCGTTTTTTTTGCCTTGGTTGTAAATTTGGGTGCCCCAACAGGTAAAACATGGGTATGCACATGAAAAAGAAACTATTTAGCCTGATTATTACACTCATTCACAAAGTATGACCTTTCACTGAAGAGAACTTGCCAATAACTATGATTTGTTTACTCAGTAAATGCTGAAAGATGCCGTGCTGTTTAATGCAGTTCAAACTCTTTGTGGAATAATCTTGGATATTTAGTCAATCAATATTCATCTTTCCAGTTCAGGCCAGAAATACAAACACTTTTCCAACATATTACTTCAAATTACCTTTCACAAACTGAGCATAAAATGAGTATATTAAGGTTGTAAATTGTGGAATTCAATGGATAATGATGACAGCGAGTTTTGAGAAGATTTGTAGCTCAGGTTGAGGTTCTGGATGTGAGATTGCTCGCTGAGCTGGAAGGTTAGTTTTCAGACGTTTCGTCACCTTTTTTTATGTGAAAAAATATACTTTATTCATAAGATGTACAAAAAACAAAACATATTTATACACCTACCCAGTCATGCAAGCCGCTCTGGGTTACCCAGGGGGTACGTACACCAACTAAAGGAAAAAAACAAAGAAGAAAAATAAAACAAAACAAAGAAACTACCCTGGCAGTCGTCACCCCGCACAGTCCCAGTTGGCCCCCTGACCAGTTGGGGAAGGCGCCAGCTGGGGCCAGTTACCAGATAGGGCCCTTTTTTCTATTCTGGATGAGGGGTTTCATACCGTGGACTTTCCCCACCGCGCCTTGGCGGCGGCTGCCCCAAGCTTTAGTGCGTCCCTCAGCACGTAGTCCTGGACCTTGGAGTGCGCCAGTCTGCAACACTCGGTCAGGGTCAGTTCTTTCAGCTGGCAGACCAGCAAGTTGCGGGCAGACCAAAGAGCGTCTTTCACCGCATTGATGGTCCTCCAGGCGCAGTTGATGCTGGTCTCGGTGTGCGTCCCGGGAAACAGCCCGTAGAGCACGGAGTCCCGCGTCACGAAGCTGCTCGGGACGAACCTTGACAAATACAACTGCATCCCCCTCCAGACCTCCTGCGCATAGGCACACTCCAGAAGGAGGTGATCGACAGTTTCGTCCGCCCCGCAGCCACCTCCAGGGCAGCGTGCAGTGGCGCAGAGATTCCGGGCATGCATAAAGGATCTCACTGGCAGAGCCCCTCTCGCCGCCAGCCAAGCAATGTCCTTGTGCTTGTTTGAAAGTTCTGGCGATGAGGCATTCTGCCAAACGACTTTGGCAGTCTGCGTGGGGAACCACACGACGGGATCCACCCTCTCCTTTTCCCGAAGAGTCTCGAGGGCACTATGTGCTGACCACTGCCTAATGGCCTTGTGGTCAAAGGTGTTTCCCTTCAAAAATTTCTCCACGAAGGACAGGTGGTACGGGACGGTCCAACTACTCGGAGCGTTCTGCGGCAACGAGGCCAGGCCCATCCTTCGCAACACTGGGGACAGGTGGAACCTCAGTAAGTAGTGACACTTGGTGTTTGCGTACTGAGGATCTACGCACAGCTTGATGCAGCCTCACACAAAGGTAGCCATCAGGGTGACGGTGGCGTTCGGTACGCCCTTTCCCCCATTTTCCAGGTCTTTGTACATGGTGTCCCTGCGGACCCGGTCCATCCTCGACCCCCAAATGAAGTGGAAGATGGCCCGGGTGACCGCAGCAGCACAGGTCCAGGGAATTGGCCAGGCCTGTGCCACATACAACAGTACTGAAAGCCCCTCACACCTGACAACAGGCTCTTACCCGCGATGGAGAGGGACTGGAGCGTCCACCTGCCCAGCTTCTGCTTCAGTTTGGTGATACGCTCCTCCCAAGTCTTAGTGCACGCCCCGGCTCCACCGAACCAAACACCCAGCACCTTCAGGTAGCCTGTCCTGACGGTGAAGGGGATGAATGAGCGGTCATCCCAGTTCCCGAAGAACATGACCTCGCTCTTACCCCTCTTGACTTTGGCACCCGAGGCCAGTTTAAACTGGCCGCAGATGTCCAACAGCCTACTGACCGACCGACGATCGGTGCAGAAGACGGCGACATTGTCCATGTACAGGGAGGTCTTGACCTGAACGCCTCCGCTGCCTGGGATAGTCACGCCCTTCAGGCTCATGTCCTTCCTGATGGATGCGGCGAAGGGCTCCACACAGCACACGAACAAGGCAGGAGAGAGCGGGCAGCCCTGCCTGACTCCAGATCTGACGGGAAAACTGTCCGATTCCCACCCGTTGATCGAGACTGCGCTAACAATGTTGGCGTAGAGCAGCCAGATCCAACTGCGGATGCCCTCCCCGAACCCCAATTTGGAGAGGACGTCCCTCATGTAAGCATGAGACCCCCTGTCGAAGGCCTTGTCCTGGTCCAGGCTGACGAGGCAGGTGTCCACCCGCCTGTCCTGCACGTAGGCGAGTGTATCCCTGATGAGCGCGAGGCTCTCAGCGATTTTCCTGCCCGGCACAGCACAGGTTTGGTCAGGGTGAATCACCGACTCCACGACAGACCTGACCCGGTTGGCTATGACCTTGGCCAGGATTTTGTAGTCCACGTTCAATAGTGAAATCGGACGCTAATTCTTAATTTCTTCCCTCTCCCCCTTCCTCTTGTAAATGACTGTGATGATGCCCTTCCTCATGGACTTGCACATTTCGCCTGCCCGAAGCGCACTATCGTACACCTCCAGCAGGTCCTGGCCGACTAGGTCCCACAGAGCGGAATACAGCTCGACCGGTAAGCCGTCGCTCCTGGGAGTCTTATTCCTCTCCAAGGACTTGAGGGCTCTGGTCAGTTCATCCAGGGATAGCGGCCGGTGCAGCTACTCCCTCGTGCCGTCATCTAAGACCTTCGTGATAGACAACAGGAACAACTCGGAGGCCGTGCTGTCCGTGGGCTTCGTGTCGTACAGTCCGGCATAGAAGGATCTGCTGATCCTCAAAATGTCGGGCCAAGACGACATCACCGAGCCGTCATCCTCGTTCAGCCGGCTAAGCACAGAGCTCTCTTTGTGCACTTTCTGAAAGAAGAAACGCGAGCATGTCTTGTCCTGCTCCACGGAGCGGACCCTGGACCGGAAGATTATCCTGGAGGCCTCCGCGGCGAAGAGCGAGGCTTGCTGGTCCCTCACCTCGCGGAGGTCCTCCGTGACATCGACCCCCATTAACTGCAGAAGGAGCAGGATCTGCACCCTTTTCTGGAGTCACGACAGCTTTCCCCGCCTCTCTCTCGCCTTCCGAACACCCTTGAGGACAAAGAACCTCTTGATGTTCTCCTTCACCGTCTCCCACCAGTCGCCCGGAGACTCAAAGAGTGGTTTCACGGTTCTCCAACCGGCGTACTCCCTCTTAAGCTCCTCGACGTTCTCTGGGGTCAACAGAGTCGTTTTGAGCTTCCACGTCCCCTTGCCGGCCGGCTGGTCGTCCTGTAAGTGACAGTCGGCCAGCAGGAGGCAGTGGTCAGAGAAGAACACCGGCTCGACGCCGGTGGACCTGAGCGAGAACGCCCGTGACACAAACAGGAAGTCTAACCTTGAGCGAATAGACCCGTCTGGCCGCGACCAGGTGTACCTCCGCTGCGCTCCGTCTGCAGGGGTCCTGAAGACGTTGAGCAGCTTGGCATCCTTCACCGTGCCCATCAGGAATCTGGACGTGACGTCCAGTTGACTCCCCCCACCCGCTGTCCCCACGCCGGATCTTCCATCTGCATCAATGAAGCAGTTGAAATCTCCGCCTAGGATGACCGGCCTGGATGTAGCCAACAGGGGTGGAAGCCGCTGCAGGACGGCCAACCGCTCACTCCGTACCGCTGGGGCGTACACGTTGATCAGCCTCAGGGGAGCGTTCCTGTTGGTGACGTCAGCCACTAGGAGGCGCCCTAGGTGCCTCTTGCTGCCTGATGGTTGCGGTGCCTGGTGGCTAGCTTTCTGCCTGTTTGTCCAATGTAGTGTTTGTCACAGTTCTTGCAAGGTATTTTGTAGATGATGTTCGTTTTGACGTTTGATGACGAACAGGCAGCAAGCTAGCCACCAGGATACATGAACATCAACTAGCCACAAAACGACATGACCCACTATCACTCGTATCCTTACATACAGATGAGGAAGGACACCACTTTGATTGGGACAACACATCCATCCTAGGACAAGCCAAACAGAGACACGCACGAGAATTCCTAGAAGCATGGCATTCCAACCGGAACTCCATCAACAAACACATTGATTTGGAACCAATCTACCATCCCCTGAGAAAAAGAACAGGAAATGCCATCACCAACCCAAGGAAACCTAACCAGATAAATAGAAAGCGGGACATAACACCACCGCTTCGTCAGAGGCTCACTGATGATGTTACCTAGAATGGTGACTGATTGTCTGGGAACAAACCTTCCAGCTCAGTGAACCAGCTTACATCCGGAACAAAATAAAGACCCACTCTTCTGTGGACCGAGAGGAGGAGAGCGCTGTGTTGGAGGTGGAAGGAAGACGTTGGGTTGGCTGTGTACCCTTGCAACCGGTGGATCTTAATGCTGGCTTCGGCCTAATGCTGGTTCAGGGGAGCAGCCAACCTGCAACGATGGCTGCAGCAAGTGCTCGTGCCCCGGGTCAGGGGGTCCGGAACACCATCTGTGCTTCCGTGAAGAAGGTGGATGAAGGTGCACCTGTGGACCGCACCTTCTTCGTGAAGAGGGTCCTGTTGGACTGTTGTGGGTGCGCTGCTGCGGACATTTACTGCCTGCGGGATTTCCCTGGAGGAGGTTTTTACGATGTGACGTTCAGGAGTGCCAAGCTTTGCGAGCGCTTCCTGGAGGTTTTCAAGGAGAAAGGAGGTGAGGGCCCCCTCTCTGTATTGACCGCTGTCTCGCTGTTCGTGATGCCAGCGCAGAGGAGCCGTATGGTGACTGTACACATGTATAACCCGCATGTGCCAACAGTTGATGTCTTGACCTTCCTTGGAAGGTACGTGAAGGTGGAAGGAGACCTAACTGACATCATGGACCCCTTTGGCATCTGGACCAGTAAGAGGCAGGTCAAGGTGACGCTGAGGATGGGCGTGGGCAGGAACATTGTACACCCACTGTCCATCTTCATGAGCGGTGGGAGCAAGGGCTACCTGACCTACGCAGGGCGACCTAAAGTCTGCCATGCCTGTGGTAGGTGAGGTCACGTGGCGGCCGACTGCAAAGCCACCATCTGCAGGAACTGCAGGGAGGAGGGACACCTTGCAAAGGATTGCCCACAAGAGAAAAGCTGCAACCTTTGCGGGGAAGAGGGACACCTCTATAGGGCATGCCCGCGGCGGGGGACCACCTACGCCCAGGTCGCCGGCAGGGGTAATGCGGGGCCAGCCCCCACCCCGGAGGAGAGGAAGGCACCAGGGTCCTGCAAGGACCCCACTAATGTGCAGGAGGGCCAGGTCGTGCAGGAAGGCCCAGCCCCGCAGGATGGGCCCAAGGCCAGCAAAGCGCCCCTCCAGGCTCCGCTACCCCCTGACAACCCGGAGCCAATGGAGGCGGCGACAGGTGAGCCAGGGGAGTGGACAACAGTCCGGAAAGCGAGGAGGAAGGCACGTCGGTGGGCCCAGGAACCGCAAACATCAGGCGGGAAGAGGCAGCTACAGAGGGGCTATAAGAGCTCCTCTGACGAGGGAGATTCAGAGAGGGCCCGCCCAAAGCAGAAGCTAAAGATCTCAAGGGAGAAGGAAAGCAGCACCCCGCTTCCAGGTGACGGGAGGCATCCTGAGGCTCCCTCCGACACCCAGTCACGTGCCGCTGGGGCCCTGGAGGGCCCCCTGGAACCTCCAGGCGGGAAGGAGGAAACAGCGCGTCCCCAGCCTGACCCAGAGCCGGACTCTCCTGCCACCATACCCCCGACGGGGGGATGCCACCCGGAAGGCAGCACAGACGGTTTCCTGAGCCCGGAGAGCATCCAGCAGTTAGCCCGGGCAATGGGCATGAAGGGACAGGTGGAGGGGTTGGACCTTGGACTTGGGGAGGGTACTGCGGTCACTGCCCACAATGGGGGTACGAGTTGCGAGCGTTAATGTGCGCAGCGTCAAGTCTACCGCAAGATGTGTGTCCACGTTGGCCTACCTGACCACCGTCAAGGCGGACCTCCTGTTTCTGCAGGAGTGTGGGATACCGCACCTCGGCAGGTACGGGAAATGGTCCAGTGGCTGGACCTGTGGGCCTTCGATCTGGTCGGGGGGTAACGACTGTCGTTCCTCGGGCCTGGCTATTCTGCTGCGGGGGCGCAACTTCACCATCTCTCAAGTTCAGGAGGTGGTGGGGGGACGCCTCCTAGTGGCTGACGTCACCTACAGGAACGCTCCCCTGAGGCTGATCAACGTGTACACCCCAGCGGTACGGAGTGAGCGGTTGGCCGTCCTGCAGCGGCTTCCACCCCTGCTGGCTACGTCCAGGCCGGTCATCCTAGGCGGAGACTTCAACTGCATCATTGATGCAGATGGAAGATGCGGTGTGGGGACAGCGGGTGGGGGGAGTCAACTGGACGTCACGTCCAGATTCCTGATGGGCACGGTGAAGGACGCCAAGCTGCTCGACGTCTTCAGCACCCCAGCAGATGGAGGGCAGCAGAGGTACACCTGGTCGCGGCCAGACGGGTCTATTAGCTCAAGGATTGACTTCCTGTTTGTGTCACGGGCGTTCTTGGTCAGGTCCACCGGCGTCGAGCCGGTGTTCTTCTCTGACCACTGCCTCCTGCTGGCCGACTGTCACTTACAGGACGACCAGCCGGCCGACAAGGGGACATGGAAGCTCAACACTACTCTGTTGACCCCAGAGAACATCGAGGAGCTTAAGAGGGAGTACGGCAGTTGGAGAACCGTGAAACCCCTCTTTGAGTCTCCAGGCAACTGGTGGGAGACGGTGAAGGAGAACATCAAGAGGTTCTTTGTCCTCAAGGGTGTTCAGAAGGCGAGAGAGAGGCGGGGAAAGCTGTCGCGACTCCAGAAAAGGATGCAGAACCTGCTCCTTCTGCAGTTGATGGGGGTCGATGTCATGGAGGACCTCCGCGAGGTGAGGGGCCAGCAAGCCTCGCTCTTCACCGCGGAGGCCTCCCGGATAATCTTCCGGTCCAGGGACCGCTCCGTGGAGCAGGACGAGATGTGCTCGCGTTTCTTCTTTCAGAAGGTGCACAAAGAGAGCTCTGTGCTTAGCCAGCTGAAGGAGAACGATGGCTCGGTGATGTTGTCGCAGCCCGACATTTTGAGGATCAGTGGATCCTTCTGTGCCAGGCTGTACGACATGAAGCCCACAGACAGCATGGCCTCCGAGTCGTGCCTCTCGTCCATCATGGAGGTCTTAGACGACGGCACGAGGGAATGGCTGGAACGGCCGATATCCCTGGACGAGCTGACCAGAGCCCTCAAGTCCTTGGAGAGGAATAAGACTCCCAGGAGCGACGGCTTACCGGTCGAGCTGTATTCCGCTCTGTGGGACCTCGTCGGCCAGGACCTGCTGGAGGTGTACGATAGTGCGCTTTGGGCAGGGGAAATGTGCAAGTCCATGTGGAAGGGCATCATCACAGTCATTTACAAGAGGAAGGGGGAGAGGGAAGAAATTAAGAATTGGCGTCCCATTTCACTGTTGAGCGTGGACTACAAAATCCTGGCCAAGGTCATAGCCAACCGGGTCAGGTCTGTCCTGGAGTCAGTGATTCACCCTGACCAAACCTGTGCTGTGCCGGGCAGGAAGATCGCTGAGAGCCTCGCGCTCATCAGGGATACGATCGCCTACGTGCAGGACAGGCAGGTGGACACCTGCCTCGTCAGCCTGGACCAGGACAAGGCCTTCGACAGGGTGTCTCATGCTTACATGAGGGACGTTCTCTCCAAATTGGGGTTCGGGGAGGGCATCCGCAATTGGATCCGGCTGCTCTACACCAACATCGTTAGCGCAGTCTCGATCAACGGGTGGGAATCGGACAGTTTTCCCGTCAGATCTGGAGTCATGCAGGGCTGCCCTCCCTCTCCTGCCTTGTTCGTGTGCTGTGTGGAGCCCTTCGCCGCATCTATCAGGAAGGATGTGAGCCTGAAGGGCGTGACTATCCCAGGCAGCAGAGGCCTTCAGGTCAAGACCTCCCTGTACATGGACGATGTCGCTGTCTTCTGCACCGATCGTCGGTCGGTCAGTAGGCTGTTGGACATCTGCGGCCGGTTTGAACTGGCTTCAGGTGCCAACGTCAAGAGGGGTAAGAGCGAGGTCATGTTCTCCGGGAACTGGGACGACCGCTCCTTCATCCCCTTCACCGTCAGGACAGACTACCTGAAGGTGCTGGGTGTTTGGGTCGGTGGAGCCGGGGCGTGCACTAAGACTTGGGAGGAGAGTATCACCAAACTGAAGCAGAAGCTGGGCAGGTGGACGCTCCGGTCCCTCTACATCGTGGGTAAGAACCTGGTTGTCAGGTGTGAGGGGCTTTCAGTACTGTTGTATGTGGCACAGGCCTGGCCAATTCCCTGGACCTGCGCCGCTGCGGTCTCCCGGGCCATCTTCCACTTCATTTGGGTGTCGAGGATGGACCGGGTCCGCAGGGACACCATGTACAAAGACCTGGGAAATGGGGGAAAGGGCGTACCGAACGCCACCTTCGCCCTGACGGCTACCTTTGTGTGCGGCTGCATCAAGCTGTGCATAGATCCTCAGTACGCAAACACCAAGTGTCACTATTTACTGAGGTTCTACCTGTCCCCAGCATTGCGAAGGATGGCCCTGGCCTCGTTGCCGCAGAACGCTCCGAGTAGTTGGACCGTCCCGTACCACCTGTCCTTCGTGGAGAAATTTTTGAAGGGAAGCACCTTTGACCACAAGGCCATTAGGCAGTGGTCAGCACATAGTGCCCTCGAGACCCTTCGCGAAAAGGAGAGGGTGGATCCCGTTGTGTGGTTCCCCACGCAGACTGCCAAAGTCGTTTGGCAGAATGCCTCATCGCCAGAACTTTCAAACAAGCACAAGGACATTGCTTGGCTGGTGGTGAGAGGGGCTCTGCCAGTGAGATCATTTATGCACGCCCGGAATCTCTGCGCCACCGCACGCTGTCCTCGAGGCGGCTGCGGGGGGGGGACGAAACTGTCGATCACCTCCTTCTGAAGTGTGCCTATGCACAGGAGGTCTGGAGGGGGATGCAGTGGCATTTGTCAAGGTTCGTCCCGAGCAGCTCCGAGACGCGGGACTCCGTGCTGTACAGGCTGTTTCCCGGGACGCACACCGAGACCAACATCAACTGCGCCTGGAGGACCATCAATGCGGTGAAAGACACTCTTTGGTCTGCCCGCAACTTGCTGGTCTGCCAGCTGAAAGAACTGACCCCGACCCAGTGTTGCAGACTGGCGCACTCCAAGGTCCAGGACTACGTGCTGAGGGACGCGCTAAAGCTTGGGGCAGCCGCCGCCAAGGCGCGGTGGGGAAAGTCCACGGTATGAAACCCATCATCCAGAATAGAAAAAAGGTCCCTATCTGGTAACTAGCCCCAGCTGGCGCCTTCCCCAACTGGTCAGGGCCCATCGGGAACTGTGTGGCGTGACGACTGCCAGGGTGTTTTCTTTGCTTTTTTTTTTCTTCTTTTTTTTCCTTTAGTTGGTGTACGTACCTGGGTAACCCGGAGCGGCTTGCACGACTGGGCAGGTGTATAAATACGTTTTATTTTTTGTACATCTTTATGAATAAAGTATATTTTTTCAAATAAAAAAAAGGTGACAAAATGTCTGAAAACTAACCTTCCAGCTCAGCGAGCAATCTCACATCCAGATTCTCTTGACAAGACGAGAGCTGAACAGTAGCTGCAATGGAAATGGAAAAAAGTCTCAATATTTGCCAGTGAGGGAATCTTGCCCTTGAATTACCAAGGTGTAGGATTTCAGGAGCAATTTTTCTATTCGAACGAAGAAGAAAATTGGTTTTGATGAGGTGTCTTAAATTTTTGAAGTTTTAGGACATAGATAAAGAAATTTTCAAGTGCCTGAACAATTTGGGCAATAGTGAGGAAATTGGGAAAATACAACAAGGATAAAGAAATCAGATTCTCGATGTGAAGGATAAAATCCATATCTTTCCCCTTGAGGCGTCATTGACTGGGCAAGATTCTCACTAGATAGTAGCGAGGGATCTATTAGCATGTATTAACATCTCCTTCTTAACTAATCTCACCTCATTTGTATACAGGTTGCTATTCTGTTAGGGTACTGGTGAGAAACTGAATGGTGCTAATTCCCAACTCAAACGTCAGCATGGCTACCTGACTATACTTCACTAGTATCTTCCTGTGACCTTCAATTTAGTGTGCATTCATCAACATCTTCAACACACATCAGGGGCACTGACTTCCTGTATCCTCCATCTATGGAATTTGGATCAGCAAAGCCCAAACTCACCCCATCATCATAATACATCTCAGACTAATTTCTAATACATTTCAGCACTTCAATTCTTTACATTTATACACAGGGGCTGGAATCGATCTTGTACATTTGAATAGAAAGCATCTCCGAGCTCTTAGCTTGCTTCCTATGTTCCTACTCACTTTGCACACTTTCTTGTGCGTTCACAGCATCTCTGCCTTGGCTCACCTTAACTTGTAATGCCACTACTACCTCATATCAAAACTTACAGACTTACAGTAATTATCGCCTTGCCTTTTAGCATAGACAGAATGCGAGGCAGCCTGTCATATCTTCCAGCCATTATCAGTCAAATGGGTGGAGATGTTGCTGTATAGCACCGTGCTATGTCAATGTCACGCAGACAGCAAGTGCTTAGCAGCTTGAATAGTAAGCACATGAAATGGGCTTCAACCCCAATGGTTATCTCTGAAAGCCTAACAGGGTAATCTTTAGTCCAGTCAAAGGAACTATGGTCATTCATAGAATGTTGCCACAGTCAGTTTAAGCCAACTGCCATCTACCAGCACCTCCAAATCCCTATTGGAAAAGTGTGTGCCAGTTTGCCCCTCTCAGACCCGATAGCAACACAATGTGAAGGCCAGTTACTGGCTTGCAGTGTTTGAAACGATGTGCAGCTAGAGTCTAAATATGGCATCTGCAGTATAAACACTGAAAGATCCCAGCACCGATGACCAGTTACGTTGCTGAGTGTAATATTGCTTGAGACATGGCCTTGGAGGCAGGATGCATACTTAGTGATTTCGGTGAAGGTGAATTACATGAGAAAAGGCAGTAGGGCTCATGGAGGGAAACCCTCTATGAAACTCCCTAAAATTAACCCATAGATAAGCAACCAACCATTTGCTTATGTATTATAATTTTTGAATAATCCAATATAATAAGGGCAAATCATTGGGATTAAAATTTTGAGGTATCAGAGAAGTAATAATTTATCATTTTTCTAAACAAATAACATGATTCATAAAATAAAATTTATGTAATTCCTATTGCACTGTTTCCTCTTGGGAGCTACTAACTGCATTGCAACTGCATGTAGAATTAATCGCTAAATTCTATCAATCCCATCGGCACAATTTACAAGCACCATTAATTTTCATATTTCCCACCATGACTTTAGAGAAAGGTTAATAAAAGCCTAGGGAAAATGCCAAGAAATATTACAGCTGGAGGTTATAATGAACCTCCTGTACTGATACCACCTCAGAAAATCAATGCTGTCTGTTATTTCAATCTAATCAAGAAAATTGGATTACTGTTCCTCCAGTTCATTTACATGGTCTATATTTCAATATTTGAAAGGTGTACGGCACTTTAATACAAATCTTAAGCTATACCTTTGTGTCAGAAAATGATGGGCACAAACCTCACTCCAGTGCTTGCGCAATTAATGTAGGCAGTCACTCCAATCCAATTCTGAAAAAGTTTTACTTTGTACATGAAAACAAATGCAAGCCTGTCTTTTTTCTGGAACATCCTGTCAGATAATTTAAATAGGAAGCAGAATGACTATCCATCACCATAAAATAAAAACCACTGATCCTTTAGGAACTTAAGATATAACTTGTCAACACCACGTTAAACTGAATAACTACTTTCAATGAATCTAAATGCATTGCTTCCTAATCTTGCTCTAATGGCAGAATAAACAAACTGTTACCATCAAACCTGCATGTATAATTTATGAAACTGACAAAAGTTTGTCAATGTAACTTAATCATTGCACAAGACGATGATTTAAACTGGGTTGTCAAACCTATTTTAGCAATACTCACCCAAAATGTAATTGGAGTCTGTAAACAGTCACCAAGAGAATGGAGGAATGGAAGAATTAAAACTTCAGAATCCAAATAAATGACTTGTCTGTAAAAAACTGTCCAATACTATTTCACTTAAAACTGCTGTAATTTCATTTGAGCTGACACAGTGAAAAGGCAAAGTCAATTTCCCATGATGCACCACAAATTCAAAGCATTTCAAAACTTGACAGGACAGGACTTTTGCGTGACCATGTATCCAGGTCTGAATGGTAGGATGTCAAAATAGCTTTCCCAGAAGGTAACACTGTTTCCCACCATTTCTGGAGTGTGATGCAATTTCAATGGGAAGGTGGTGAAGGTGTGTGTGTGTGTGTGTGTGTGTGTGTGTGTATAGAGTTTGTCTGGAACTATCTATGATTAAGTGCACATTTACTCTTGAGTGAATTGAAAGGACTCAATGGACGAGTTTGGGATTTTCATTTGGCAAACTTGGAAATCTTGCAATGTCTAGGACACATCAGGGTGAACATGGCATATGCATGAGGCCTAATGGAGACAGTAGTCAACTCTTTTAAGCATTGAATTATGACACACAGTTGCTACAGGAGGGACACCAAAGTATCTTCACTGCTTCTGAGAGCGTGTTGCTTCTCATCAGTGGGAGACTGCAGTCCAGAGAGGGGCTTCGGGCTGCTGGCAAAAGCTGGACAATAAAGGAAGCCCAATTAAACATATCAGCATCAGTTGTGAGGCTAGAGATGGGAACTGCCATTCTGATATTGGACAGAGTAGCAAAGAAGAGCTGCAGTAAATTTATGGTATGAGCCAACGTTGAAGGATATGACGGTCACTGGCTATAAATGTCCACCTGGTCTCCTTGGTAGGTGTTTTTATCCAGAAGGCTTCAAATTTCAGGGAAAGATCTTTGAGAATTTGCTTTGGTCTGTTTCTAAATTGGAATTCACAAACAGGGTTTGGGAAATACACCGATACCTATTTTTAAAAAGGAAAAGGAAAATCAGAAACAGAAATTCAAAAAAAGCACCTCTTTTAGGGACAGGAGAAGTTAGTAAAAATAATTAAATTTGCTTCTCTCTCCTGCATGTGGCTGTGTGCTGCTCAGTAATATCCAGGAGCCTTTGAGTGTATACCCTGTGTTGGGGTATCTTTTCTGTGAAGCTAGAGCTCTAATGTGTGGTTAAGGAGGTTGCTACTGTTTCTCCTACTGCTGCTGGTGTTGTTTATACTGTTCCACTTGTTTCTCATTTGTCAATTGATTGATTGATTGATTGATTGATTGATTTTATCATCAAGTGTACCAAAATACAGTAAAAAGCTTTGTTACGAGCGGTACAGGCAGATTACAGCAAACAAAGGATGTACAGATCAAAAAGACTTTGAGGCATTCAGGGTACATTGCAGGTTACATTATTTGAGGCAAGAGTCCATTCAACACAACACCGAAGCCAACGTTCCACCCATACATAGCTCGCTGCTGTGGAAAGGCTGCCAACATCATTAAGGACCCATCACACCCTGGTAACGATCTCCTACTACCTTCTGTAGTTTCTTGTGGTCCTGGGCAGAGCAATTGGCATACTAGGCCGCTATGCACCCAGATAGTGTGCTTTCAATAGTGCATCTATAGAAACTGGTGAGGGACGTTATGGACATGCCAAATTTCCTGAGCTACCTGAGGAAGAAGAGGTGTCATTGTGCCTTCTTGACAGTTGCGTTTACATGGGAAGTCCAGGAGAGGTCATCCGTTATCGTCACTCCGAGGAACTTAATGCTGTTCCCTCTCTCAACCTCAGTTCGGTTGATTTAGATGACAGGGGGGCATGTTCTTTTCCTTTCTTTCTGAAGTTAATGATCAGCTCTTTAATTTTATCGATGTTGAGAAACAGATCGTTTTCATTGCACAAGTCACCAAGCCCTGTATCTCCCTTCTGTACTTTGACTTGTCATTGTTAGCTATCTATCCCACTATGGTGGTGTTGTCAGTGAACTTGTTGGTGACGTTCATTCAGAATTTGACAATTCAGTCATTGGAGTACAGGGGGTACAGTAGAGAGCTGAGGATGCATCCTTGGGGGCTCCAGTGTTGAGTGTTATTGTGGAGGAGGTGTATTTACCAATCCTCACTGACTGCGATCTGTGGGTCAGGAAGCTGAGGATCCAGTTGCAGAGGGCAGAGCTGAGACCAAAGTCATGCAGTTTTGAGATCAGTTTGGAGGAGATAATGGTGTTGAAGGCGGCGCTGTAGTCGATGAGCAGGAGTTCGATGTATGTGTCTTCGTTGTCCAGGTGTTCAAATAGAGTTGCTTCTATTTTGATGTGAACGTGGGAAGAGTGAGTCAAAGGTAACAGTCTAAGATCGCAGAAATAGTCCATAAAGATTTGAAATTCACCTCAAAAGCAATGAACACACACATCAGAAAAAAGCCTTGAGGGTAAAAACCTTTTACTTTGGCAAAAGCACAGCATCAGCTTTCAGTATTTGAAGGCTTTCCAGCTCAGTGATTGTTTATTTCTGTCAGTCCCCTAGTTTTACTTGATGTTCTGGGAGCCAAAGGCTGCATGATATTACACTCATAATCCATCAAACCTACGGACACTCACCTAGCCTGGCAGGGTAGAATTCAGCTTAGTCCACAGGCTTGATTGAGGTAACATTGAAGTGGGATTTCTCAAATCTGTGCTGGCAATCTTGTTGCTCCTATGCAGGTCCCTGATGCTGTGTTCAAGAATTGGAACTTTGCAAGAGTAGGTAGAGATAAGAAAGCCACCAATCAGGCACAGTGGAGAACAGTTTCAAAATTCTTTCACATAGTAACCTCATTATTCAGATTTCATACCTAGTCATCCTGAAATTTGTACTTTAATTCTTCAAGTGAATTCTAAGAACAGTTTTGCGGCAATAATCCTCTCTGCCCATGGATAATGCTTTTGTCCTAATCTCAATCTGAAAGACAGGACTTGCAATCATATCCTCATCCTTCAGATTTCACACTTGCAGTGATCATCTCCCTTTTCCGAATCCTTCTTTCTGTCAGAAAAATAATGGGTGGGGAAGGGAACAGGAATTTGGTGGGGGTATGGGAGAACATTTTGCTTACACAACCCTATGCTTCTTATCTGAGAAAGACTAGGCCAAGGAGAGGGGCACATTGAGGTAAGAATAGGCTGTGGGGAGGTCACCTTCAGATTGCCTCTTCCTCTCGCTGGTACCCAAGACAGGCCAGGAAATAGACATTCATCTGGAGAAGGCTGAAAGGCTCCTTAAATATGGAATGTAGTGGCCTCTATCTGTAGCAGTTTCCTGATTGCGATGTTCACATCAGATGGGTAGATCTTCTGAGCCCAGTTGATGCCCTTAAAGCGTTTCCTGGAGGCCACCTAAAATCATTCCATGAGGTTCTTTGGCCTTAGTGCCCTTCCTGAGAAAGAGAATGTCTCCATCCTTTTTCACTGACCTGTTCAACAGCATTTAAATAAGAACACAGCTTAAATATGACCAGAATCCCAGCTTTGAACAAACAGGCTATGTAACCTTCTCTATAAAATTCATGTCTATTTTGTGGAAATGTTATGCCTTGGGCCTGTGTTTATCTGCATACCACCACTTGCAGAACTTGCCAATAAAACAAATGGCCTTTCTGTAGAGGCCAGTATAAAGCTGGTATTAATTCTGTGATTGCCTGTGTGTTTTTATTCATTATTGGATTGTGGTGCCCACTGGATGGATGGTGTTTATTGCCCACTACTAGTTGCAGTTAAGAAAGTGCTGATGCATGAGCATTTTGGCCATATTAAGGGGCAGTTAAGAGGGAATGACATTGTGTGAGGCTGGAATCATGTGTAGGCCGGACTGAATAATACGGGTAGATTTTGTTCCCCAAAGCATATTCAAAACCAAATCAAATTCTACGACAATCTGACAGCCTCATCATCACCTCCACTCACACCAGCTTTTTTGGTTGCTGGTTTTCTAAGATTGACCTGAAATTCTCTCGTTGCCTGAGTGGGCTCTGAACTCACATTCTCAAAATTCTTCTACCACAAGTTGAAATAAGTAGTGAAGTTTTAAGAATGTGAAATACTCCCACAGCAGCCCACAGTCTTGAAATGACATCCCGTAGGAGGAATGTATGGCGCACTGTATTGGTGAGTTCTGACAAGGCTACGCACTAGGATCGTTCAGCAAGCCATTTGTGTTTTCAATTGCTCTGTCCTACTGAAGTCACATGTGGAAAACACGTTAAAATGGAATTGTCCATAATGGGCCTCAATAAGGACTGCCAAGGGTCCATCTTGTTGATTGTTAAAATGCTCACCTGACCCTTTATAGTTATTTTAGATCAGCCTGTTCAAATGTGTTATGGGACATAAACCCTGGCCTCATAGCTAAGAGACTGTGACACTACCACCACACAATATGCACTCACCCCTCAACCTGTATCCTTTTAAGGGGAGGCAATGGCCTAGTGGTAATATCACTGGACTGTTAATCCAGAGACCCAGATAATGTTCTGGGGACCTGGATTCAAATCCTGCCATGGCAGATGGTGGATTTTGAATTCAATAAATATCTGGAATTAATGATGACCATGGATCCATTTTCAATTGTCGGGAAAACCCAAGTGGTTCACTAATGCCCTTTAGGGAAGAAAACTGCAATCCTTACCTGGACTGGCCTACATGTGACTCCAGACCCACAGCAATGTGGTTGACTCTCAACGGCCCTCTGGGCAATTAGGGATGGGCAATAAATGCTGCCAAGCCAGCGACTCCCTCATCCAGTGAAAGAATGAAGAAAAGAACTCAACGAGCAATTAAGCTATAAGCCACGAATGATCCATGTAACTATTGCTGCCCTAGTAACAACTGAGCAAAAGTGGTGGTCGTTCAGTTAATACACTGAGAAAAAAAGCTCTGCCTCATATTTCATATGAGGAAGCAGTTTTGATAGGCAGGCTTGTTCCTGCGGCTCCACCCAATGTGAGACACCATTTTCAATTGTTGGAGGTGGTGGATAGACCTGCCCCTAATTTCAAATACACATAAAAGATGAGTCCGCTGCCCTATCTCAGTGCAACTTCATTGGAGATCTGGGTACAAATTGCCTTCTGCTGGTATGGTCACAGAATATGAGCGATTTGAAATTCTATTGAATTTAAAACAGCCAAAAAGAAAAAAAAAGACACCTTGCAGTATAAGGGTGGAAATTAGAGGCTGAAACAATTCTTGTTTCAATGTTTTAGACATCTGCTTTCAATGAGCACACTTATATTCCTCAAGGAGCAACTCTTACAACAAATTCAGTCTTTTAGAATTACAATTCAGGAAGGAGGTCAACAGCTCCTTGTTCAATTGTTAACTTTTTCTCCTGTGAGAACTTGCAATGTTACTTACATACTGTAACAGGCAATAAGCAAGATCCAGAGTTGTGGTGTTTACATCCTCTGAGACTTTAAAGTTTCCTTTGCAACCGTCAGTTTACTCCAAAGGCTGGATTTTACACTTTCTGGTGAGAGAGAGAGAGGAACAGAGACTGAGCAATCTTCTCACTCCCATCCTTGCCCCTACTGGCCATTCAGTTAAGGCCCACTACCCCCCCCCACCACCAGAACCCCCCACCCCGCTCCCCCAACCATTGGCCAATTAATGGCTGCCTGATGGGAAGTGAGCAAAGGGAGGGTCCTTGGACTGTAGGGCGTCCTGTCTTGTAGCAGATGGATAATGCTATAGTGAACAGGAAGTCAATCACAACTGTGTGTAACAGTTCCTTGCTGTCTGGATCAGTCTTTCATTTTTTATTGGAGTCTCAAATTTTTTTTTGTGAGTTAAAAAGACCTGCACTGTCAAAAGAAAAGCCTTTTCCTTTTCCAGAAACCATAGCTCATAGTTTCCATTAGCTGAGAACAATATGAAAGTAATTATGTGTGTTGTTGAATTTCAAGCCCTTAAGCAAAGATACATTACCTTATATAATATAGAATAATGTTTAATAGGTTTATTTACCTCTCTAATTTTCACTTTTGGGCATGACACTCTGACAATAGCTAGACTTCATGAATATCTATTGGTGCCTTTAATAATTGCACAGTGTTGCAGTGATTTCTGTTCGCAACATTTTCTACATTCATTAGTAATTTGCAGTAAAAGTTTATGAATGTTCTGCTTATTTCATGCCTAGTTCATGTTCACACCAACACTGTGGTCTGCAAATCCTCAACCCACTCCATCCTTGTCACAATCCATTAACTTCCTGTGTCTCAAGCAACTTACTTCGAAATGGAATTCTAACACATGATCATGTGGGATTAAGCTCAGAGGGACGTGTTGGCCTGGGGCGGACAAGTTGATGGCAACTGTGAGAGAGTCTGGAAAAATTCCATGTCTGTCAGGAATCCAGTCCCAACTCACCAACTTCCATGTTTTCCAGGGGCAGGAGAAGGAACAAAAAACCCTCCCAGTCGGTGGCTGCATATTTTAAATAAGTCAATGAGTCTGGCAGACTCTGATTTAACAGTGACAAGCCAGGTTTCCCAGCCCCCAGGAAAACAATCAGCTAAAGGAAAGTGAGGGAAAGCTGCAGGGAGGAGATCAATACCTTTCAGCACGGCTTATAGGTCAGGAGCAGCAGGAGCGTTTCATCCTCTTCCTGTACAAAAACGCCAGCAGTTAGGAATCAGGCCTGGGAGAGTTGGTGTAGAACACAATTAGATCTGACTGGTGCTACCCTCTAATCTGGAAGCCAAGGCCATCAATAAAACCAATATCCAGGCAGGGACAAGACACACAGCCTGGAGTTAAAGCTTTGAAACATGCAGAGAAATCAGAACGACAGGATTTCCCGTCTTCAACCCTACTCCTACTTCCCCAAGCCCCAATCCTGTAATCTGTCTAAATGAATATGTAAGCCTCAGCCCTCCATTTCTCAATGACTGCATTCAGGCCTTTCTCAGATGCATCAATGCCCACTTATCATTCCATTATCTCTTCACTAATAGCATCTTGTTTTCCCTTAACATCAGCCTCCAGATCTCCAAGAGTTATCCAACTTTACATTATAACATGGGGCATTGGGAGGCTGTTCAGCCCGTCTAGCCTGTTCTCTTAATGGATGCAATTATTGCTAATTTATATGGCAACTCCCACAGTTATCTTTGTTCTATATCCCTTGATACCGATCAAAATCCAATTGATCTCAGTCTTCCGAGCTCCAAAGTTTCAGCGTCTACAGCCTTTCAGGGAAAAACGTGCTTCAGTTTTCCACTGTACATTTTTTGAGAAAAAGAAAGTTGTGTGCTTCTTAAAGGCCTGACACTTATTCAAGGTGTCATCGTTTTCTCTTCCATTCTCACAGTATGGAAAATAGATGTCATTATTCATTGTTGTACCACACGACCAGTTCTTAATGTCCCAAACCCAGTGGAGTACAAATCAATTAAATGCTATCTACCAACCTGACAACTTAATCATTTAAACCTCAAGATCACTTGGATGAATAGCTGTTGCATTCCTTCTTATGCCAACATATCGTGCTTGAAATGCAGCTTTCCAAACTGACTAAGTACTCCGGATAGGAACTTATCAAGAGTCTGTAGCTGGAGAACCATTTTTTAGCCTGTGTACCCTGTGGTAAATTGGCTGGTCAGATGATGAAGCTCAGCAGGCATTGAGATGAGTTATTAATCAAAAACCCGTGTTTGCTTCATGGACTTCCTCTTTCCACTGGAATGTAGGTTTTTGAGGTTTATGAAATCATAAGGGGCATAACTCAGGTGAATGAAAAAGATCTTTTCCCTAAGGTAGGGAAGTTCAAGACTAAGGTGAGAAGAGAAAGATTTAAAAAGGATCTGAGGGGCAACATTTTTTACACAGAATGGTGGGTGCTGGTACAGTTAAAATGTTTAAAAGACATGTGGAGTAGTTCATGAATAGGAAAGGTTTGGAGGGATATGGGCCATGCGCAGGCAGGTGACATGAGAGCAGTTTGGGATTATGGTCGGTGTGGGCTGGTTGGTCCAAAGGGTCTGTTTCCATGCTGTGTGACTGTATGACATTGCATTGTTCACACATGCTTGTTGCATTTCTTACTTCTGAAATAACAAGGCCACTAAATTGCTGAACCAGATTGAGTGTTATTCAGATGCAATGACCACTTTCTTGTAGTCTATGAGAAGCTCCTTGAGAGCTTCCTCAACACTTGTGCTCTTTTCTCTTTCTCCTCACTGCTATCCTTGGAATCCGTGCACTGTAAAGTTTAGAATGTAGACAGTAGCATCCGTGAGTTGTCAGCAAGCAAACATTTCATGCAAAGTGTCAGACAGTATGTACTAAGTGACATTTTATTCACAGAAGACAAACACATCTCGAACTTCCCAAAAAAGAAAACAGCTCCTGAACTACAGCATTAAAAACAGCAAATGCTGGAGAAATTCAGTAGGTCTGGCAGCATCTGTGGAGAGAGAAGCAGAGTTAACATTCCAAGTCCAGTATGACATTACATTGGAACTCTTTATTTGAACATGTATTTGGTTCCATTTTCTCCATTTGCTAAACCTGAACCAGGATAGAAAAAGTCATTCGCATATGGTCAAGGGGAAAAAAAGTTGCTACAATTAAAGAAATGAATTTGACAAAATGCAAATTAGACTCTAGCTCTCTCCCAGGAGATTTGCAGCGTTAGTCAGCATTTCTGACAATGTTGTTTTTCCTCTACACAGATCTCTGAGTCCTTATGGAACCAGCGTGCTAATGAATGTGCACAGACCCAAGGAGTATTTTAGCAGAAAGCTGGTATGTGTGACACAACGTTTAGGCAAATGTTTGTTTTAGTTTTCTTCATCTTTGCACCTTTTCACACAACATTATAGCTCTGCGTTCTTTTCCAGTTCTGCCCAGTTTCACATTTAGTAAGGAATTATCAGCTGAGAAAATGTAAATAGGCAATTAGTGCAAGCATTGATAATAAAAACAGAAAAAACTGAAGGTACTCAGCTGGTCTGAGGAAGCCACTTTGATATTTTGTGTCATGTTGCAAGACCTCCAGTTTTCTTTTAAGTTTGTATTGTATTTATATCTGTGTTAAATTGTAACCAGTTATGAAGTGGCCAATGTCCTCAGGTCCAAATTGGTAAGGAAACCAGTGTTCCGACAAGAGAAGAATTTGACAAAGACATCATTGCTGGGCAGTTTTAATCCAGGTACCATATCTACAACAACCCACTGAGATAGCAGCATCTAAGGTGTATGTAAATGACTTTCTTTCTGACCGAAGAGGATATAGAAATGACCCTCATTACTGGCCCATGTCCAGAGACACCCTCTGCTGGGAACAGGGAATGACCTCACGTAGCAGTCTTGCATTACCAGGGTGGGACTGATAACCCAAGTTAATGACCTGATTTAAGGCCGTGCTTATATGCCAAGGGACTAGAGGGCAATAAGGCATCAAGGCTACAATTGTAGAATCATAGAACATAGGAAGAGGAGTAGGTTTTTAGCCCTTTGACCCTAGTTTGCCATTCAATAATGTTATCCTCATAACTTAATCCCTGAAATCCAGGTACCATCCTTGTAAAATGAGATAACAAGGTGTGGAGCTGGATGAACACAGCAGGCCAAGCAGCATCAGAGGAGCAGGAAAGCTAGTGTTTTGGGTGTGGACCCTTCTTCAGACCTGAAACATCAACTTTTCTGCTCTTCTGATGCTGCTTGGCCTGCTGTGTTCATCCAGCTCTACACCTTGTTTTCTCAGATTGTCCAGCATCAGATTCTCACCATCCTTATAAACCTGTGTTCAACTAATTCCAGGACCAAAACATCCTTCCTATGGTAGCGCCCCAACCTGCTCACAGTACGCTAAGAGGGGTCTGTCTAGGGCTTTGTGTAACTGCAGCATAGCATCTGCATCCTGACACTCCAGCACTTTAGGTATGAAGATCAGCATTCCATGACCGCCTTGACTGTCTACTGTATCCAGTCATGTGTACCCAATTAGTCTTACTTCAGTGGTGGGCAAATTATTGGGAAGGGCTCTGAAAGATAGGATTTATGATCACTTGGATAGACACAGGTTAATTCATCATAGTCAGAAGGTCTTACGAGGAAAGGTTGAGAGATCTAGGGTTTTTTCTTGTTAGAACGATGAAGGATGAGAGGTGACTTGACAGAGGTGTACAAAATGATCAGAGGTATAGATAGAGTGGAATGCCAGAGACTTTTTCCTCGGGTATATGTAACTATTATGACGGTGCATTGTTTTAAAGTGAGTGGAGGTAGATATAGGAGAGACGTCAGAGGTAGTTCTTTACTCAGAGGTGTGGAATACATTGCTGGAGAGGGTAGGGGAGTCGACCTTATTAGGGGCATTTAAGTGGCTATTAAAAAGGCATATGGATGGTGGTATAAGGTAGGGGTGGAGGTTAGATAGACCTTAGGTTTAGGGTAAAAGTTCGGCACAACATCGTGGGCTGAAGGGCCTGTACTGTGCTGTTTATGTTCTATGTTCTATGTTCTATGGCATTTCAAAGATCTATGCACCTGAACCTTCAAATTTCATTGGGCACCCAGTGTATTTAACTTTGTGCAGTCCAAAAGATAGTCCAATATTACTTTTTTGGTCCGAAATGCAGAACATCTCACTTGCTTATGATAAAATCCATTTACAGCAGTTTTGCCCATTCATCTAATCTATCAACATCCTGTTGGCATTTTACACTGCCATCAACACTGTCTACAATGCTGCCCAATTTTGTGTTGTCAACTAATTTGGATATTTGACATTTTATGCCATTATCCAAGCCATTAATGAATACCATGACAAGCTGAGGCCCCAATCAGGTATCTGTGGGCCACCACTAGTAACGTCCTGCCAATTTGAGATATAATCAATTCTTCCAACTCTCTGTTCCTTGCCATTCAACTAATTTCCTGTCCATGTCAGCAATTTGCCCTCAATTCCATGGGCTTCCACCTTCCATAACAGTGTCTTATATGGGCTTTATCAGAAACTTTCTGGGATTCCACATAAACAACATCTATTCACTTTTCCAGTGCATCACTACTACAGCCAGGAAGCATGATGTGGTCAGACATGGGGAAACATAAATCTGTGTATCATATGGAATCTTTTGCTGAATCCATCTGGAAGGATGCAGGCTGAAGAAAGGTGAATATCCCAAGTAGCATAGGTCAAAGCATCATTGTACACAGACAACATGCGTAGAGCCAGTGACAGCATGAAGGCTCATGAATATCTGCGATCAATTCGAAATAACCTCTGGAGACGAGGAAAAAGGAGACAAGAGCAAAGCCATGTTCTTTCTAAACGAGGTTGACCCATCCGTCACTGCCAGGTCAGGTCACCTGAGAGAACTGGGGATATGGTTCAGGGGATCAGGGCTACATACTAAAAAACCAGGAGGAGACAATGGCCAAGTCGAGGCAGAAACTGGGAGAGTGACACTCCCCCTCCATTGCAGATAGGAACCTGGTCGGCAGGTGTCAGATGCTGTACGTGGCTCAGGTCTAACCAATTGCGCTGCAGGGTGACCTGAGCCACCCTGTACCTTATCAGGAGGTCAAAGATGGATCAGGGCCACAGGGACACCACGTACTGATAAAGAAGGAGAAATCTAGCAAATGTCACCCTCATCTTAATAGCCACCCCAAGCTGTGCAATACCTTCAGAATGCAAGCACCAAGCCCCATTTCATGCAACGATGGTACCTATCCCCAGTGTTTCAAAGGATGGATCTGGCCACGTTGCTGCAGAATGCTCCCAGAATGCAGCAGAGATCACATCACTTGTCCTTCATGGAGGCGTTCCTGCAGGAAAACTCTCTTTGATCACAAGCCCATCAGGTAGTGATCAGCATTAGCCATGCAGGAAAAGGAGAGGATATATCGGGTCAATGGGTCTCCAAAAAGACTGTCAAAATTATTTGGTGGGATGCCTGAGTGACAGAACTTAAAATTAGAACTAATGCGCAGCTTGGTTGATGGTGGGAAGGGCTTTCCTTGTCACATCGTTGATGTATACCGAACCCTGAATCACCAACTACTTCTCACAAAGTGGCTGAGGTCATAAAGAGAGCAGTATAAGATAAAAACCGAAAGAACTGCGGATTCTGTAAATCAGGAAAAAAAGAACAGAAGTTGCTGGAAAAGCTCAGCAGGTCTGTCAGTATCTGTGAAGAAAAAGATCAGAATTAATGTTCAAGGTCCAATGACCCTTCCTCAGAATGGGTCTGAGGAAGAGCCACCAGATCCAAAATGTTAACTTTGATTTGTCTTCACAGTTTCTGCTAGACCTGCTGAGCTTATCCAGAAACTTCTGTTTATTTTTTAAGAAACTATTATGGTTCTGGTTTTTGTCAAGTTTAATCCTTAACATCTCCACGATGCAGAATTCGATGGATTGCTTCCAGGAATTCACACTGAATCCAGCAACAACTGTGCTAGAAACTCAGTTCACCCAGACCTCTTTAGCTGAAACCAGTTGGAATTCCAATGTCAAGAGTTTCCCTGGTTTGACTGTTACAGACTGGCACATTACAAGGTCCAGGACCATGTCCTGAGGGACACATTACTTGGGGCAGTCAATGCATTTGTGCAGTCAGGAGAGGACTCTGTCTAAAGCCTTACATCCGTGGTTTGGGGATAGCATCCGGAACCCTATATCCTTACCACTCTCACTGCCCCCAACACCCTCCAATAACCACCACCATAACCATCCTTATTACATTCCCAGCAGCCCAGGAGTGCTACCAGTTCAGGCAACCATTGTATGGGTTGCAATAGCAGAGACTATGCACCACAACGGCCTTGGGATTGGGATTATGGAGTGTCCACAATGCCTCACCACAGTGAGGGTGGCCAGTGTCACCATGGGGATGCGCCATTGGTGATGGAATATCCATTCAGGACAGCACTCCAACCTAAATTCCATGAACCCACAGATTTTCATAGCTGTCCTCCATGCAGCAATGGGCCATTCCTCTGTCAGCAAAAAGCTTTCCAAAGTGGGAATTTACTCCATTGACTGGCTCGCAGGTGGCCAAACTGCCAGGAGTAATATGATAATGGATAGATTTATTCTCTGTGCTTCACACCTTTACCTCATTATTTGTTCCCAGTCTGTAATCAAATTGTACCCAATGTTTCATGCCAATGGTCATTCATCACAGCTGCCTCCACAGATGCTGTCAGAGTTTCTGAACATTCCCAAACTTTTCTAATTTTAGATCATAATTGTACCAATGTTGCTTTATAACAGGACTTTTAAACTTGTTCACGATATTTTTGCAGTTGTTATATTCTCTGATGGATTTGGAAGTGATTTACCTTTCAAGTACGATGACACAAAGGTGTAAGCAATATGTCTATTTGGAATCTCAATCACTGTGATTTTATGAAGTGCTTTCTGAAATAAGTGAGTTATTTGAACCAAATCGGTCAACATTTTTGTCAAATTCATGAATGAATGAAGTAAGTGCTTATTTGAATGCCAGGGCTCCCTTGCAGAATTTCATTGTGGGGCTCTTGGCAAATTAAGAGTTAGCTGTGATTTATTATTGCTCTTCTTTAATCATGTTTCCCTCTTTAGATTTGATATTGGCCATATCTGCTGTTGTTTGGACTCCTTTAGATCATAAATTAGCTGCCCCTTGACTGGAGCATGCTTCCACATAGCTATGTCCGGCTGAGAATTGGAGTTACAAACTGACTCACATCTGATTCGGAACCGAGTCCTGGTTCTAAAGCTGGTGCTGCATGCACCAAATGAGGTTAATACCAGGGACACATGGAATTAACCCATGAAGGCAAGTGGTGATTAGCAATGTCCTGTGAGTTTTCCCTGAAGCTAAGAGGACATCTTTTGCCCCTTGTTCACACCAGCTCCTCAACGAGGTAAATCACAGTCTGAAAGCTTACATTCTGAGAGGAGGCCTGCAACTGATTTAATCTGAGATTACGGAAGACAATATTCATGGTTTGTCCTCAGTTAGTCATTCAAATAAAGGCAGCATCAATCAGATATGTGTTTTCCTATTTGTGCACATAAAGTGCCCCTACTGATTGGGCTATGCATTTCCAACAAAACATATGGGCCACAACAGCATTGTATATGGATATCCTTTTTACAGCTGTCAAACAGGAATGTTACAAATGGACTTCCAGTCTGATATCTCTTTGGATATCACTGGATTTGCTAGTTTGCTTTTATGGATATCCTGTCTTGTTGCCATGTAATTCTATTCTCAAAATTCAGTTATGAGCTGCTAAAGCTTTGAGTGCAGAGAAGTCTACTCAAGTATCAGTCAAGCACAGAAATATCTAGTTAGCAGTGCAAAATCTTAATCTTTACCATCTGTGTTTCAGTCGTTCCATTCATGTAAACACACGTTAAGCCAGGTTTTTCTGAGAAAATAACTGCATGTTAATGATGCAAGGAGCTATCAATGCACAAGATCGCCCCCAAAATTCAGAGAATTATTGTGAACTACTAACCTACGGAACTTGCTGATCAATTTATGCAACTTGCCCATTTGTTTTGTATAAATGGCACCTCAGCCTTCCCAGTACTTTCAAAATCTCGTTGACTTCTACGTTCATAACCTTGTTAGCCACCTACAAAATTTGCAATAGTTCAATTGCGTTCCTGCATGTCAATCATTGATAGAGATTTCAATAAATGACGCATTTTTTAAAAAAAACTACATTTCATCTCTTTTGTCTTTTGTCCTTAGCCAGTCTTCTTTTTCCTCCCTTTATTTCTCCTTTCTCACTTCAATGCATCCTCCTTCTGTCATTCCTCCATTTCCTCACAATCCTGGATCCCACCAATGAGGGCTGTTATGCTGCAGTGGTAGTGCCTTACTCCGAGGCAGAAGGCCTGAATTCAATTCACTCCCATGCCGACCACACATCTTAAAATATCTGAGCAGGTTGAGTAGAAATATCATGATTGGTCCTGTTAACGAGGATGATGCCCTGTTGTTCTTACACTATCTGCACTAATAAGAGGAATTTCCAGCTGAATGATCAAAGGTGAAGTCTGACTAACAGCAGGACTCCTTGCTGTAGCTAGATTCAGCTCATTAAAATATTAAAATGTTATTCAAGAAGTTCAGATTCCCACTTGGAATTTTGAATTAATCGAGACTGCATTGTGTTCTGCCAAGAAAGTACCATGGTGCTTCCAGTCTCCTGGTCAGCATTACATTCTTCCTCCAAATCTGTCACCTCTGATCAATTTATCTGAGCATTTCACGACAAAAACTCTTTGTGCCTGTCTGTGAAACAAAGAGGAATAGACTTCAAAAGTAATTTGCTGCATTTGAAATGCTTGAAAACACTCGGAGAGTTTAAAGATGTTATTTAACTGCAAGGTTGTTCTTTATTTACTCTGAGAGCTGAAAACTCTTTTAGCTCTGTGTTAGAATTTTACAAAAGTACAGCTATTTAATAACATTACAAGATAGTTTACACGATTTTGTGGGATGATTAACTAGTGGAGGATGGGCTGGCTTTTGGGGGAGGAGTTTGCTATCCTTGAACTTCAACACCAGGGGGGGATCTTGGACAGATTCCCTTTCCACAGGGAGATGACAGCCTTTAAGGAAGCTCGACATAAAGCTGCAGATCAAGTTAACACTGAGAATAAAGGAAGAGTCTTGAATGATGCAATTGTGGTTGTGAAATGATGGCTTTTAAGAGCATGAAATGAATTACATCCCACTTAGCCTGTGTGCTAGGTGCAGACAAATACTGTCTATGGACAGAGATAATAGGAACTGCAGATGCCAGCGAATCTGAGATAACAAAGTGTAGAGCTGGATGAACACAGCAGACCAAGCAGTATCATAGGAACCTTTCAGAAGAAGGGTCTAGGCCTGAAATGTCAGCTTTCCTGCTCCTGTGATGCTGCTTGGCCTGCTGTGTTCATCCAGCTCTACTCCTTGTCATCTATGGACAGACTGCCTAAGAACTGTGTTAGTTTCATGATTTTATCTATTAAAAGAAAGATTTGTAGGTATAGCATGCTTCTGGAAGGAGACAGTGTCTGAGACATAATACGCAGGCTATAATGTTCGAGCTGTGTGCAAGGAACTCCCAAATTCAGGTTTCCCCATGCTTTTGCAGCCGACCCCTAATTTGGGAGGGGTTTGGGAATAAGGGAAATAAAATTACAGCTTTTGAGCCTTCATTTGTTTACATTGTTGTCACTAGCATAATCCTGCTGAATCTGTGCTGAAGGTCAGGGAATTTGGTTTGTGAATGAGTGACGTGTGAAATCACATTCCCTTGTGTGTTCTGTGAACGTTCAGGCAGATTCAAGATTCAAGCTGGCCCTAATTAAATCCAGGCCAGTCAACTCAGTTCCAGACTGAGAGATTATGTCACACAAGCTGGCTGTAGAAGAATCTTTAAGTTGTGCCTATTTTCTTGGATGCACAGACGCTTCTTGACAGCGTATGTTTTAATTTGCTCGGAATTGCACTGAAATTTGTTTAGCAAAAGCTTGATGAGTTGGCTATTTTTATTTAGCTTTATGGCATATGGACATCACGGGCATTTATTGAATGTCCCTAATTGCCCTTCTGACAGTGGGGGTAAATGACCTTCTTGAACTGCTACAGGCTGAGTGGTGTACATTCATTGGTAAACAAAAAACTTCGAATTGTTTATGGGATATAGGTATCACTGGCATTTACTGCCCACCCCAATCACAGCTGACCAGCACCTTTGCAAGAGCTTTTTCTAAAATAACAAATCTGGGATATTCACAAGTAGATGTCCGGACACTTAATAAAAAATCATTTTGCTGATAAACCGATTTCCACTTTTCCATTGAAACACTGCAGCAGGTGCCATTCTTCAATACACCAGCAAATAAGAAGCAGAAACATGGGTAAGCCATTTAGATCTTAAGATGCTTCTGCCAGCAGAACAAAAATGTGTCATTTTAATTTTTTATTTATTATTTCAATTCATTGCCCATATTTCACCTTGAAAAAGTGGTGGTGACTTGCCTTCTGAACAGTGGTGACAGGGAGGGAGTTCCAGGATTTTGACAGTGAAGGAATATCGTTCCTGATCAGGATGTGTGGCTTATTGGGAAACGTACTCCATGGTGGTGTTCCCAGATATCTGCTGCCTTTGTCCTCCTACTTGGTTGAGGCTTCAGGTGAAAGAACTATGGCAAGTTACTACAATGCACGCCGTACATAGTGCACACTACTGCCACTGTATATCACTGGTGGCATGAGGTAGCTGGGGTACTAACCAATGGTGCTGCTTTGTCCTAGATGGTGTACGCTTCTCACTGATCTTGAAGCTGCACCCAGCCGGGCAAGTGGAGAGTATTTCATCATACCCCTGATTTGTGCCTTTGAAGATGGTGTACAGGCTTTGAGGTGCTTCTGCCTACAGAATTCCCGATCTCTGACCTGTTCTTGGAGCCACAGAATTTATGTTGCTGCTCCTGTTCATTTTCTGATCAATGGTAACACTCAGGATGTTGATCACAGGGGATTCGACAATGATAATGTCATTAAAGACAATAGAAGATAGTCAGTCTTTCTCTTGTTGGAGATGGTCATTGCCTGACGCTTGTGTGGTACAAATATTAATTCCCATTTATGAGCTCAAGACTAAACATTATCCAAGTCCAGCTATATATAGACACTAACTGTTACATGCTTAAGGAGTTGCAAATGGTGTGAAACATTGTGCAATCTTCAGTGAGCGTCCTGCACCCGACCTAACAACGGAGCAAAGCTCCGTAGAAGAAGCAGCTGAAGATGGTTGGATCTAGGACATTACCCTGAGGAGCTCCTGCAGAGGTGTCCTGGACCTGAGGAGACTAATCACCAACATTCACAATCATCTTTCTTTGTGCCATGTATGATTCCAACCAGTGGAAAGATTTCTTCTGATTCTCATGTTGCTCCGTTTCCTTGATGAGACACCCAGCCTTGATGTCATGTTTACCTCAGCTCTGGAGTTCAGCTGTTTGTCCAGGTTTGAACCAAGGCTACAATGTGGTCAGGAGATAAGACGCCCTGGTGGAATCCAAACTGAGTGTTACTGAGCAAATTTTTCTGTGCAAGTGCCAATTGAAAGCATTGTCAATAGAGTTTTCCATCACTTTGCTGATGAATGAGAGTAGACTGGTGGAGCAGTGCTGAGCAGATTGAATTTGCCCTGCTTTGTGTCTATAGGACATACCTGGGTAATTTTCCACATTGCTGTGTAGATGCCAATGCACTGAAATAGCTTGTCTGGGCCAAAGTTAATTCTAGAGCACAAACCTTCATTATTATTGTCGGAAGGTTGTCAGGGCCTGTAGCTTTTGCAATAGCCAGTGCCTCCAACTATTTCTTGACATAACACGCAGTGAGTTGAATGGGCTGAAGACTGGCACCAGTGATGGTTCCGGTGTACATGAAATTATTTGCAATCAACTTCATCAAACACTACTGTTAAATAAAGGAAACAAAATTAAGTCATATTATGCTGCTTTATTGGACTGGTTAGCATAAGATTGTATCCACGCTATTACACAAATAAACATTAGCCGAAATGTGAAAATCAAGCAATTTTTAGCTCAATGTGGCCGGTTTCTAGACCTTGCCTGAACTATAAGCTTTACTTGGACGTTGTTTGCCAACCTGCGTGACATCAACATCCCTATTTATTTAATTGTGAAGTAAGTCAATTTGCAGGCCCGCACAATTGTAAAATTTTTGGTCCAATAGTGAGACAGGTAAGTGATGTCATTCACGCTGCTGTTTAGAACTGTAATTTAAATGTATCAAAATTTTCAAGACTTCAGCCTCGACTCTGTGACACTGCCCTGATTGCAATTTTAATTCAAAAGTGAGGAAGGCATGCGTCAGTTCTATCTTGACCTAATCAGATATGATCTGAAGTTTTCAATACAGTTTTTGAAGTAAACCTCAAGAGCATTGACCTTGGAAGTAGTACACCACAGATTTTCCAGAACGATACCAGAGCTAAAATAGTTAATTCTGAAGACAAGTTGCACAAACATGAGCTGTGCTGCCATGCATTTAGAGCATTAAAAGGTATTCCAATCAAGATCTTTAAAATAATTAAGGGATTTGATAAAGTAGGCACAGAGATCCGTTTCCTCTGCCATGGGGATCTGTACAAAGAGGACACAATCTTTCAATTAGAAAGATTTTTCAGATTGTAATCAGAAAGCATTGTGTCCCAAAATGTGGAGAATCTGGAGTTCTACCCCAAATTAACTGTGGGAGAATGGGTCAACTGAAATTCAAGATTGAAGTCAACAGCTGTTTATTAGATAAGGGTTTATGGAACAAAGATGGGTAAAGGGAATTGTAGTACAAACCAGTCATGATCCCATTGGATGTGCAGGGCCTCAAAGGCCTGTATATCCTACTTCCATTACAGCAGTAATTAGACTTCACACGACATTATTGCTCTGATGTACTTTGGGACATTCTGACACTGTGGAAATGTGCTTCGGAAAGTTCTTTGTTTTAAAGCTAAGTGCTTTTCCAATTTTTAAACAATTTGAACACCCATATTTGATATTCAGAATCAATAACTGTTAACCAATGCAGATCAGAAACTAGTTCCACAAATGGGCCTCATATTTCCAAAGCCTGGATCAGACGTTAGTCTAGATGCATAGGCTGGATGTGCCCAGTTCTGTGACTGTCTAATATGGAGATAAACCTGAACCTTTGCCAGTTTATAGCGCGCTATACAGAGGGTCCTTGAATTGCGAACTCCTGATTTGCAAACGCTCGTACTGACAAATGCAATCCCATTGGCTTGTGTAATTTTAAAGGTCTAACATAGGATCATTTTGTGTACTTACAAACAGCAATTTAATAATGTTCTGCATTTTATTCTGACTTGCTTACAAATTGACTTGTGAACAGACTCAAGGACGGAACACATTCGCAACCTAGGGACAGCTTGAACTTGCATAATACCTTTTTCAGTCTTGATTTACACAACATTAGTAACCTCACTCAAAGCCCCTGTTAAGGAAAGCAACAACTTTGCAATGCTCTGAATGGTAATAAATAATACAGACCACAGTGCACAGATCAAAGTGCATCATCATGAACATGACCCTGTGTACTTAAGTGATTGGAACAAAGTCTGATGCATTAAAAAAAATTGTATCTTTTCCAGATTGGAGCACTTGAAAAAGCAGGCCTCCTTTAAAAATTGCTGTTAACTTTGACAAATGGTCTGTTCAAGGATTGGATCTGTTAGAGTTGACATTGGGCACATATATACAGATGAATTGTAACTGAACAGCATTAATGGGATTGCTTTAAGCCGCCTTAAAATCTCTCTTTCTTAAATTAAACTGTTGATTAAAAGAAGGTTGGAAAACACATTTAAATAAAGTACCACGAAAGTTATATAACTTACATATGTTAGTACCATTTTTGGAATTTAGATTTAAAAATAGTGGTAGATGGGTATCAGTTATATCTGTAAACCAAGATTATTTCAAAGAAGTGTCAGTGTTCTTCAGACACAGTAACATCAGAAAGGTAAATAACATCAGAAGGTAAGATGCTGCAAATGCCTGAGGTGTATATTGTAAGATGGTTATACTGTTGAGTTGATGACAGGTAGAGTAAACATACAAGGCTTTGTTTTCACTTCGGAAGTATCTGGGAGTGAGCAAGTGTTATTTCAAGTTCAGTTCCGAAAACAAGCAGGGTTGAGTTCAAAAGCAAATTTAGTTTCTCCCCTAAGAGGCCAGTTCAGGGAATCAGTCACCTCAGCAGAGTGTTATTGGTGAATCCCACAAGCTAGGAGTTTGATTAAAAATCTGCAGGTTATTGAAATCATCAAATCCCTAGAAAGAGGCCATTCAGCCTATTTGAGAGTCTGTACTGACTCTCAAAAGAGCATCCCACCCAGACCCTGTAACCCCACATTCAACATGGCTAACCCACCTAGGCTGCACATCACAGTGCAATTTAACATGCTCAATCGACCTAATCGGCATGTCTTTGGACTGTGGGAAGAAACCAGAAGAAATCCATGCAATGACAGGGAGAATATACAAACTGCATACACATACAGCATTTGCTGAAAGATGTGATCAGACCTGTGTCTCTGGTGCTAAGAGACAGTGATTCCAGCCACTGAGCCACCATGCCACCTATTAGAACTGCAGATATTTAGGCGCTCAGATTTGGGAAAAGTTCATGTCAGCAAGAACTCATCAAATTGCCTCTGCAGTATTTAAACATTGATAAAAGCAGCCTATAAGTTGAAGCTTTTCTTCTTGCACTGATCAGAACCAGGGGGCAAGAAACAGATGTTAAAAAGGGGCACACCTTTAAGGTAAGAATGTGCTGACTGGTTAAACTATAAATTGCAGGGAATGAGGCAAGAATAGTTAACTGCCGATCTTAAATCTCAAAGAATACAGGTGGATTCTGATTGGTCAGGCCATTGCCATGGAGATGAAACAGAATTCAGCTGTCTCTTGTACTCCTTTCTTTTTTGAAAAGGGTGCAATGTGGATACAAATTGCTCATGGTAATGTACAACAGGGTTGTGAATATTTTTGTATTGTGTTTCTAGTACACACAAATGCATCAGACACTGCACCTGGCAGATGATTACAGTTTAACTTGTCGAACAGAGATAGTAGGAACTGCAGATGCTGGAGAATCCGAGATAACAAGGTGTAGAGCTAGATGAAAACAGCAGGACAAGCAGCATCAGAGGAGCAGGAAGGCTGATGTTTTTAGGCCCGAAACGTCAGCCTTCCTGCTCCTATGATACTGCTTGGCCTGCTATGTTCATCCAGCTCCACACTTTGCTAACTTGTCCAAAAACCTGGTTTATTTAGTAAATGATTTTGAACAGCAATATCACATCTACCGAGGCATGGAAGCACAGGCCGGTGGAACATAAATGTCATGCTGTCTATTCTCACCTATGGGGTGTGTTCTTTATGACCTGCCTCTCATTGGGACAATTATCTCTGGCGTCACACCAGCCCTGAGACTCATGTATCACATTACGCAATTGTAAGGCAGGTAGTCTTTTTCGTTTGATAGCAGCATCCTGTTGGAGCCTGCGCAAGATCCTGTGAATCTGTTGGGTAGAAAGGTGCAGCAACACCAGTGTTCTCAACCAGACCAACATCTCCAGCACCAAGGCACTGACTACCCTTGATCGGCTACGATGAGCTGGGCACACCATCTGCACGACTGAAGTGAGCCTCCCCAAGCAGGAGTTCTACACCCAGCTCTGAAATGGCCAGGTGGACAGAGCAAGCGCTTCAGTGGTACCCTCAAGGCATCACTGGAAAAGTGCAGCATTCCCACAGACACCACCGAGTCTGTCCAAGGTTATGCAGGACCATCTGGGAAGGCGTTGAGCACTTCGAGGTTTGCCATCGGGGACCAAAGCAGAAACCAAGCGAAAGGAGTGCAGTGCCGCAGCAACACCCCACCCACCCCATCTCATGACCACCTTCTGCCCCAAGTGTAACAGGGTCTGCAGTGGACACATCTGTCTATATGGCCACCTTTGGGCTTGCTCTCAGGGTGGAAGAGAGTCACCTTCATCTGCAAGGGACCGCTGATAATGATGCTGTTAGTGGAGAAAACCGCCTGTAGAATTACTGTATAAATCGGAACAACTTGGGACAGCTGGTTTCACCTGTTGTTCAGATCTTTGAGGTGCCTTCCCTTTTCAAGATAAACTGAAGTTGACTGGGCTCTGCCTCGGACCCAAAGGTGCTAGATGTAGGCCACAGCTGAAGGCAAAGAAACTGTAAGGAATTAGCAACGTAGGAAGCCGTTATACAAATGCACTAACTCCTGCATTAAGACAGAAGAATCTGTGTGCTTAATGCATTTGTCCAACATAATTGCTGACAGTATTTTCTAAGCTGCCATGAAAGCTGTGAACAAGGGAAACTCCAGTCAATACTTTCAGATAGCCATATTTTCCAAATGGTTATTGTACCAAATATAGTTTAACTCAGTTAAATTCATTATTTGATGCATTTAAGCTGAATGAATGCTCAAATTCTGCAACCAAATCTTTGATTTCATTCTCATAAAATTTGTATTTAGTTAAAGCAATCAATTATCCCATGATAATAATAAGCATTCGTTCTACAATCATTATTTGACTAGAGTCATGTAAGGAGATGGGTAATGTGTCAGTGTTTGAGGGATCACTGGACTGGGTATGTTAACTTTGCTTACTTCTCTGCAGATGCAGCCAGACCTGAAGCTAGAGAGTCAGTCACTCCAGCCAACAATATAAACCAGAGGCTCTCAAATTCCCAGGTAAAGGACTGGCGATCATTTAGTAATCTATTCCTGCTTTTTCAATTTTAAATTCTTGTTCCCTTGTTTCTCCTGATCGATTAAACTGGAAATATCTAATAGTAGATACATTGTTCAGATATTTGATTATTTAATAGACTTCTACCAAGAGCCTATTGTGCTCCAAAACAAATATTCCAAAGCCCTTACTTCTCTTCTGAATACGTGAGATTCTTTAGACTCAGAGTCATTGCTGTAATTTTCCCCTGAAACTTTTACAATGCCATTACTTGTGGCCTGGTGTTATGTGGACTACAACCTGCTCCTTCTTTCACCTCAAACCGTTGAATTTTGCCAAAATCCTTACATAGCATCTTTGAAAGCCATGACCAACACAACCAAGCTATGAGGACAAGACCAGCAGATACATTGGAATATTGTAAGAACTTTGCCTTTTTTTCTTTTCATGTCTATTACAGCCGTTTATTGAAAGGAGAAATAATTGCTTTTATAACAGGGATTTACCAAGATGGCTGCATAATTTCACAGCAAGGAATTTGATACCGATTGTAAACCCTTTTTGTGGCTATTGGTTCCTGCGATGCACAGATGATCAGGAGTCAACAAGCTGATTACAAGTGAAGCTGATTAGTTCATCAACTAACTGAACAGGGTGGAATTGGAAACATGTTATAGGGACACAAACACACAGAAAGAAGGACATTGATGTGAGTGTAGTTGTTCACCCCAGAAAAAGCTGCCTGTTCCCTGCAATAGACAGCTCAGTTTAAATTTGAAGGGATCAGCTACCTTTCCAGCAGCATTTGCTGTGCGCTTTGACTTTTGATTGTTTAAATCTGAGTAAATCAGTCACTCTGTGCTCCTTACAAACTAGCAGAAGCTTCCAGAGAAAGGCAACTTAATAGTGTGGGCCTGACCAGCCAAGGAAGGATCAACAGCATAGGGGTCAGCAAACAAAGACCTCTGAATGGATTTTCCAGTTTAATCTGACTCTGCCAAAAATCTAGTTTTCCCATTTGTGTGTGTGTGTGTGTGTGTGAGAGAGAAGGAGAGTTTATAAAGGAATTAGCATTTTAGTTAGGAGCGCTGTATGCTAATGGTTTATACTTTTTTGCTTGTGGCTCTAGCCGAGTTACTTATATTATGTAATAATACTTTGTTTAGCATAGAAGCCTGGCCCAAGCTTTCTATCAACCTTAGTCTGAAAGTCATTGAAATTAGGACACTGTGCAAACTCAAAAGAAGAATGACTTGAACATTTGGTGCAATCCTGGGAGTAGTGAGGTTCAATTTATGGCATACTGCCTCAGAGGGCACAACAATACTGGAATCTGCAACATCTCCAAGCTACACCCTTTTCTGACCATATCTGAGTTCCTTTTCTGTTGCTAGGTCACTATCCTGGAAGTCCCTTCGCAACAGTACTATACTAAAAGGGTTGCATGGCTCAAGTTGATAGCTCAGCGCCACCTTCTTTAGGGCAATCGAGGATAGACAATAAATACTGGCCAAGCCAGTGGTGAACTGCTAGTGAGGCAGCTTTGGGAACAGTGAATGAAGTGGAGAAGTCTTAACTTTTGCAATTATCAAACAGGTCTGAGGTTCTCACAGCTTCTTTGGGTAATATCAGGGGCTCTAGAGTGGACAGAATAGTACAGGTAGCCATTCAACCAGGGAGAGTTAATAGAAATGTAGTGAAAGAAATGAACAATATAAGCCGGGAGTGGAGGCAGTCTTTCTCAGCCAGGAGCTTTTTTCTTTCCCAGTCTCATGGTTTAGCAGGGAGAGAAACATGCTGTGAGAGGGGGAAGACCCAGGTGTCATGGTCCTAGTGGGTACCAACAACAAACATATGACCACAAAAGTGTTCTGCACGAGAGGATGAGTACTTGGGGTCGAAATTAAAAAGTAGTCTTTAAAGGATTTATGAGCTTAGAGAGCTGAATTTGCATTTCTAAGAATGAAGAAATGGGTTTTCATTAATGGGGCACAGGACTAGGGAAAGTGGGAGTTCTCATGTTTGAATGGTCTTCAGCTGAACATAGCTGGGCCCAGTGTCCTGGTGAGTTGTGATAACTAGGGTGAGGGTAGAGACAGTATTCAAGTAAATAGTGGAAAGAGGAGAGATGGGTCAAGTCAGGGAAAATGGAAGAAATTTAAGGGAGAGGACAAGGCTAGACTTGAGGTAGAAATAATGATAATGATGATCAGAATGTAATAGGAAGGAACAAGGAATACAAACCCAACAGCTGATAAGAATAAAGATTGTAAACAGTTGGAAGACAGAATTACAGCTCTGTATCTGAATGTATGCAGCAATTCTAACAAAAAAAAGACCGACTATTCATTCAAAAGAATTAAATATACATTCTGATATGCATTATGGAAACATAGCTCTGGAATAATAAAGGATTGTCTCTGAATATTTAAGGGGACATGCCATTTCAGAAGGACTGGAAGCTAGGAAATACGTGAAGGAGTAGCTTTGTTAAAGAAGAATTACATTAGTACAATAATGGATTTAGTTCTAAAGATCAAGTCAAAGGGTCAGATTGGATAGAGGTTAGAAATTGCGAAGCCAAGAAGTTACTCAAAGAACAAAAATATTGCTTGAAAAGCTCACCAGGTCTGACAGCATCTGTGGAGAGAAATCCGAGTTAAGGTTTTGGGTTGAGTGACCCTTCCTCCTTCTAAACTTTTCCAGCAATTTCTGTTTTTGTTTCTGATTTGCAGTTCTTTTGGTTTTTAAGTTATTTGTGGCAGTAATTAACAGGCCCCCCAACAATAGGATGGTGTATGTGAGAAGAAATAGTGGGGCTCTATGAGAATGCCACAGTGATAATCAAGGGTGATATTAATCTGCATAAGGATCAGATGAAGCAGATTGGCAACGGTAGGTGGGAAAGTGAGTTTCTCATCTCATAACAGAACCAATCAGACAGCAGGTTATTCCAGACGTGGCAATGTGCAATGAGATAGGTTTAATGAATATCCTCACAGTTAAACCATGCTCTAATTAGCAGTGACCGGAACATGATTGAAACAAAACAAAAAAATGTGCTAATTATCAGATAATTTATGTTTTTGTGATGCTGATGGCAGGAGAAACATTGACCAGGATACCAAGAGATAACATCCACGCCATTCTTAGAAATAATGGCATGAGATCTTCAATATTCATCTGAAAAGCAGAAAGGACCTTGATTGAACATCTCTTCTGAAAGACATCACCTCTTGCTATGTAGTAATCCCGATGCTGCCCTGATGCATTAATCTTGATTTTTTTTTGTTCTCCAGCCCTGGAGTGGACCTTGAGCCATGCAAAATAATTTAAAGATGCCCAGATGAAATAACTGAGCACACAAATTAATGAAATGTTAAAGGATGCATTGATCTTAAGTCTGATTAACAGGGGGCATTCAAACTAATTTCCTTAAAAACAAAATATAAACAAAATAATGTCAGAAAGCTACTGAGGACATACAATAAAACTAAAAACAGGTCAACAACATCTGTAGAGAATCTAAAGATAACATTTTAGATTTTAAACCCTACTCCTAAAAAGTTGCAACATCCACCACTTCTGGTTTAGATTTTAACATGCGTGTATCTTGTGCTACATCTTTGAAACACCTTCCCCTTACAAGAGAAAGGAAGGATGAACGTAAATGACTGGAGAAGGTTTCTTGCAGGAGTTAAAGTTACTGGGAAGGAAATTTCCTTTTTTCCCCGCCAGCAGTCTTGCTACGGAATGTTTTCAGTTACCGGCACTGAAGTCTGAATCGTGTCATCTACTGCATCCTCAAATATATGTAGTCAGATAAATGACAGCTCATCTATCCTCAAAGAAGATAGAGCATGCAGTGCCAAAAATCAGCCATGCTGCTTAAATTGTGCTCAGTAATGAAACACGTAGAGAATACAAGACTACGTCTTTGAATTCTTTGCATGAGTTCATCCCATTCCGAACAAGACCCTGACGAAATATTCACTAATAGTTCAATTCAGTTCAACATAATCAAACCCACTCCTTCTCCCCAGCATAGTCTCTTTCCAACATCAAACACACATCCATTGCCACATTCTAAATTATATTCCATGACTAAAGCCAACAACATGCTCTAATTATTCTGTAGTTTTATTTTCTGATATTAATATCTATCTGTTGTGTTTTGTCCCGAAGTGAGACTTTGCTCCAATTTCACAAATTCTGAGACATGAGCATTTACCAATGAAGAGTAGCTGAGCTGAAGTTTATTTTTGGAGTGCCATTTCTTAGGTAGACTGACTTAGGTTTCATCTCCTCCCATTAAGCCTTTATAATAGGGAAGGGGAACATCTGTATGGTTCAGACATAAGTACTTCTACTGAACAACGGCAGCATTCAGAGTCAATGCTCAGGTCTTCACATTTTAAAATAATCTAAAATGGGGCCCAAATACAGCCATTATGACACAGAGGTGCTATCAAGCCATCGTTCACTTTGGCTAGGTGCAAGTCCCCAACTGGGTGCCAACCCAGTGTTGACTTCGGTCTTTAGTCTTCACACATCAGGGATATGAAGAGGGGAATGGTGTGTGGAGTTTGCGTTGAACCCTTCATTATCTGTCCCAATGGGTTTAATTAAACAGAGTTGAGTTGTGTCAACTCTGACATAAACATCAAATATTGCAATTTTCATTGTCCAGTGATTAAGAGTTTATATCATTAATTTAATGATGCATCAATATAAACTTGTTTTTGTTTGGATAGAAGCTGAAAGGAAAACTACAACTACCTGCAAAGGAAACTGCACCTTCTGGTTTCTCAGAAAACTAAAACTGAAAAGGAAACAGAAATGGAAACTGAATCCCATTAAAGTCAGATTAAAAAACAAGGGTCCACTTGAACTTTGAGTTCTCAGTGGTTCAGATGAATAAGATGCAGATTGGGTCTTGCAGCTGGGAACAGACAAGTACACTGCTACTGGAATGGGTTTCTTCCTCTTGAGGATTATTATGGACAATCTATGCTATCAAGAACATCAAGAGCATTGCATGGAACATGTACAAATGTATGCAATTTTAGTGTAAAACATTTTCTGGACATTGGATTGGGTGAGTGCTGCTGTCAAATGGTATTAAACTAAATCCTCAAATGAAAAGAAATGGATTTCTGCTGGGGAATGTTTGAAGCTCCAAGGGCTTTCAATATTGCTATATAGATCTTTCATAATCGATCCATTTAGAAATATATAATTAAACATGTCTGACATAGGCTGTGCTTGAACCTAGGCATATGGACACTACCACCGCACCACAAGAACCCCATCACAAAATCTCTGTGGTAGCATGGGTCTGAATTCCAAACTAAGAATTGTAGAGTAGTTTGCATTCGGAGATTAGAACTTGAACCTAAGGCCTTAGGTCACATGACCATGCCACAATGAACGTTTTGAATCAACCATTCTGGATATATTATAATGCACTTCTATAGACTTGTACCTGGAACTTCAGGCGAATAAACGCCATAGATGCTGAATGGATTGACAATTAAATCCATAAAATCAGTCTTTTCTGTACCTTTTATGTAAATAGTAATTTGTTTTACATTGGTCACAATTGGTTGTTAACTCATGGTTTATCTACATTGATTTTGGCTTGATTTGTAAAATTAAAACCATGCCTATTTATTGTCTCATTGTGTTTGATCATTAAATTTGGTTATTTTCGTTAGTCGATCTCGATGGGGATCATAACAAAACTGCAGCCTCATAACAGTGGCTGCAAAGCAGACTCCTGCAACTTGCAGAATTTTAGCAAACAATTTTAATCAACCTGCACAGGCATGTTATGAGACACCTCTAGTGCAGATAGGACTTGAATGAGGGACCGGTCTGCCAGTGATAGGGTCCCAACTTCTGTGTCACAAGATTCTAGAACTCAGGAATCACTCAGGATCAACAAGAGTGCATTGAATAGTCAGATTTTTTGGAGAGAAAGGGCTTGCATTTTAGGATAATATGAAGGCTTTAGCAGAGAAATTGCAGGTCAGCATTCATTGGAAGTTAAGAAGGTGAAGGTCATTCTGGAACCAACTCGTTACATGAATCTGAAGTAGGATGTTTTTGTTAGTAATCAGGTTGTTTCTGATGGTGATCGAGTTGTTTCTGAAGGTGATTGAGTTGTTTCTGTTAGTGATCAAGCAGAACCAGCCTGCGTAATTTAGAAAGAGAAGAAAGGGAGATAAGAAACGTTAGAAATGCAGCCAAAAGATGGACAAAGGGGTACAGAATCACCAAAAGACTAGGTAAAGCTTGAATTTGGAAATAAAAGAGTGAATTCAAACTGAGCAGTGAAAAATTAGGATGGGAATGAGGAAAGCTCAAAGCAAATGCTTTGGAGGGGCAAGGGAAGAAACAGATCAGTGAAGGTTATTAGTCTGCCAAGAGATTCACTCCCAAGTACCAAAGGCCCACAACTCACAAGGATTTCATGAGGTAATGACCTCTATAAATCTTCATTGGTTTTGAAGTTGTAGGTACATAAACTTGTCTCCCATTAGAGTGTAGCTCTGAAGGAGTGATGCACCATTGTCAGTGTTGCCAAGGCTTGGATGAGATACTAAAGAAGCACACTCAGGCACAGTTTGCAAAAGAACAGGGAATCTTTCCTGATTTTCTGGTTTATTTTTATCCCTTAAACAATATCACTAAAACATTATCATTCATCAATTATTATCATTGTCATTGGTGTGATTGCATTACATGGAAATTAACTATTGTGTTCCCTTACAATGCAGCAGCAACTACATTTCTGTGCCGATAAGGACGTTGCATTGCATGTGCACTGCTTCTGGGTGTCATCATGGAAAGTGCCGTATAAAAGCAAGCTCTTTATCCTTTCTTTGTACAAAGATACAAAACTTGTAAAGTATTCTTCAATTTACTGCTGCAGGTTTTTGGAAGGCAAATGGTGAGGCTGGTACGAGGATTCTGCAGATGGACATGGGCAGGTTAAATAAGTGGGCAAAAGCTTGGCAGACAACATATAATGTGGAAAATGCAAGGTTATGCATTTTGGCAGGAAGAACAGTAGAGGTGAATATTATTTAAATGCAGAACGACTGCAGAAAACTGTGGCACAGAAGGATTTGTGGGTGGCACAATGAATCAGTGGGTTAGCACTGCAGCATCACAGTACCAGGGACCAATGTTTAATTCCAGCATCGGGCTACTGTCTGTGTGGAGTTTCTCCCCCTCTCCGCGCGGATTCCCTCCCAGTGTTCCAGTTTCCTCCAACAGTCCAAAGATGTGCAGGCTAAGAGGATTGGCCATTCTGAAATTGTCTGTAGTGACCTGGGATGTGCAGGCTCTGTGAGTTAGCCATGGGAAATATAGGTAGAGGGGTGGATCTGCGTGGGATGCTCTCAAGAGGTTCAGTGAAGATTCACTGAGCCAAATGACCTCCTTCCGCATTGTAGGGATTCTGTAATGCTTCTGTGATTTGGGAATCCTTGTCAATGAATCACAAGAAGCTAGCATTTAAGTTCAATGTGTAATATGGAAGGTAAGTAAAATGTTGGGCTTTTCTTTTCGAAAGGAATAAAAAGTAAAAGTAGATATAACAAGGTGTAGAGCTGGATGAACAAAACAGGCCAAGCAGCATCAGAGGGGCAGAAAAGCTGACATTTCGGGCCTAGACCCTTCTTCAGAATTTCTGAAGTTCCTACTATCTCAGAAAATAAAAGTAGGCAGATTTTGTTAAAATTGTGCCAGGTATTAGTTAGATTACAGCTGAAATACTATGAAAAGTTTTAGACCTCTCATCTAAGGAAATACCTATTGGGATTGGAAGAAGCCTAAAGAAGGTTCACTACATCAATACCAGGTATGGAGGGGCTGACCTATGTGGACAGGTTGAGTAAACTGGGCCTACGCTCATTTGAATATAGAAACGATTAGAGGTGAACTTATCAAAACATACAAGATTCTCAGAGGACTTGACAGGTTGGATGCAGAAAGTTGTTCCCTTTGTGAGAAAATCCAAGATCAGAGGACATAGTAAGGGACCACACATTTAATTAAGACAGAGATGAGGAGTAACTTCTTCTCCCAAAGGTTGTGAATCTGTGAAACTCTTCATTGCAGAGGGCTGTTGGAGCTGAGTCATTAAATATGTTCAATGTTGACATAGGCAGATTTTTAACCAACGAGGGAATCAAGGATTATAAGAAAAGGCAGAAAAGTAAAGTTGAGGATTATCAAATCAGCTGGAATTTCACTGAATGGCAGAACAGATTCAATGGGCTGGAAGTCCGACTTCAGCTCTTATATCCTATGGATTTTTCTCTCTCACTCGAAACCTTTCTCTTTCCAAATCACATTTTCTAATTTCCCTGTCTCTTTGGCATTCAAACTTACTAATTCCATCTTCTTTTCCATTTCAAGTTCAACATTCCACACCCTACAAAATAACAGTAGCACTATATTGACCCGTAGCTTCACTGCACATGTTGCCTGACCCGCTGACTGTTCCTAATCTTTGTTCTGCTTTTGGCTTCAGATTTGCAGAATTTTCAACAACTTGCTTTCTTCAAGCCATCAAACCATATACTTCACGAACCCTACTCCAGCATCAAATCGGACTACAATTTTGGATCTACTCAGCTTACACCAGGGAAATCACTTTGAACAGTGAACATTTAATTCCTCGTTTTAAATTACAGTTGGTTTAAGGTTCCCAAAAAGTAAGTTGCATAATCTTAAATAACAATCAGACACCATTCACTCTATCATGTCTCTACCAGCTCTTTAAAAGATCTAACAAACAAGTCTCACTCTCCTGCTCTTCAATGTTCATTCCACAGCTATGCCTAAACAGTAGACATCCTAGTCTAAACAGCTTCTAATCTCAATAAATGTGAGCTCACAAAAAAAACTCTGCTTTTTATGTCCTAACTCACGAATATCTCAATAATACATCAACTCTAGCTCTCAGTGAACAAATTATATTGCTGTTCCTTCATTGTCACAATGTCAAAATCTAGAACTCCCTTCCTGGTAACTGCAGGTAACTCTGCACCCCAAGGTTTTCATCAGTTCAAGAAGGGAACTCATTACCACCTTCTCCAGGTCAAGTAGGGATTAGCAGCTAAACATAGTCAAGCAAGCTACAGCATTTAGGTAAAGCTCTGGCAATTTCAGGGAATGCATCATGCTGACACTATTGAGTCGAGAGAAATCATTGCATTAACATTACCAATTTCAGATCAAAAAGGATGAAGCTGTGAAGAGACTTAAATAGAAAGAGAATTTTAAAATCAAAATATTTGTTCACCGAGAACTAGGGTTGATGTTTGAATGAGACATACATGAGTTAGGACATAAAAAGCAGATTTTTTTGTGAGGTCACATTTATTGAGATTGGAAGCTGTTTAGGAGAGAAATGGAACAGTTAAGTGTGAAGGAAAGGGATGGATGAGGCTTTCAGTTGTAGCTGAGCTATTGGAAAACAAGATTCAGTCAATATTGTGGAAGTGGATGATCTTTGTGAAGAAGACAATATGAGATCAAATAAGATGCCACAGACAGTGTGCTGTCTAATACAGTCTGAGTCATTGACTTGGAAGGAGCTGGAATCACTGATGTAAAAATGGAGTTTGTCATGTTGTGAAGGGTGGGACACAAGAAGTGTTGAACATGCAGTTTGACACTCAGAGGGAGTAGAGGGATCAAGAGAAATGGCAGTGGTGAAGGTACACCTTGACGTCATCAGTAACCATGCAAAAGCTGCCTTCAAGCATTCTGATATGGTGTGAAGGGACAGCATCTAGATGAAGGATAGAAGGGAGTGAATGTTTGACACATGGGATCTTCAGAGGTAATTATACAAAAATGGGAACAAAAGATATTGCAAGAGATTCTTGGCCATGACTGAATAGGTAATTGTGGAACAAATCAAGTCAACAAAATAGACCTGAGAGTGAAATTACACAAGTCATTGAAGATGACAGAATATTTCCCATCCTCAACTCTTTTCCTCCAGCTTCCTGCATCAGCTGCATTTCAGGTGCTGGTCGAGGGGCCAGAACTTTTGGCACACAGAAGGTGAAGGGGCCTGAAAAATACATAAATACATGTGACAACATCACAGCTCAGTTCATACATGTGTTATGGACCAAACCAGACCCCCTCAAAATATTTTAAGAAGGCAGCTTAGACCCTATCTTTTACTTATTTTAAAGGTAATGGTGAAGTTCGTGTTCTACATGTGATACAACTGTTCAAACCACTCGAAGTTAAGCAAAACACAATTTATTTAAACACAGTTGTAAAAACACAAAGAAAAGAAAGAGGAATTTTAAATAACAATGATTCAGTGTGTGAAGGAGGGCTTCCTGACACAGTATGTAGATAGGCCAACAAGGGGCGAAGCTGCATTAGATTTGGTACTGGGTAATGAGCCCGGCCAGGTGTTAGATTTGGAAGTAGGTGAGCACTTTGGTGATAGCGATCACAATTCTGTTATGTTTACTTTAGTGATGGAAAGAGATAGGTGTATACCACTGGGCAAGAGTTATAGCTGGGGGAAAGGCAATTACGATAAGATTAGGCAAGATTTAGGGAGCATAGGATGGGGAAGGAAACTGCAGGGGATGGGCACATTAGAAATGTGGAGCCTATTCAAGGAAAAGCTCCTGTGTGTCCTAGATAAGTATGTACCTGTCAGGCAGGGAGGAAGCTGTAGAGTGCGGGAGCCATGGTTTACAACGGAAGTAGAATCTCTGGTCAAGAGGAAGAAGAAGGCTTATGTTAGGATGAGATGTGAAGGCTTGGTTAGGGCGCTTGAGGGCTACGAGGTAGCCAGGAAAGACCTAAAGAGAGAGTTCAGAAGAGCCAGGAGGAGACATGAGAAGTTGTTGGCGGATAGGATCAGGGTAAACCCTAAGGCTTTCTATAGGTATTTAAGGAATAAAAGAATGACGAAAGTAAGATTAGGGCCAATCAAGGATAGTAGTGGGAAGTTGTGTGTGGAATCAGAGGAGATAGGGGAAGCACTAAATGAATATTTTTCGACGGTATTCACTCTAGAAAATGACAATGTTGTCGAGGAGAATACTGAGATACAGGCTACTAGACTAGGTGGGATTGAGGTTCAGAAGGAAGAGGTATTAGAAATCCTACAGAGTGTGAAGATAGATAAGTCCCCTGGGCCGGATGGGATTTATCCTAGGATCCTCTAGGAAGCCAGGGAGGAGATTGCCGAGCCTTTGGCATTGATCTTTAACTCATCATTATCTACAGGAATAGTGCCAGAAGACTGGAGGATAGCAAACGTGGTTCCCCTGTTCAAGAAGAGGGGTAGAGTCAACCCTAGTAATTATAGATAATGGGAACTGCAGATGCTGGAGAATTCCAAGATAATAAAATGTGAGGCTGGATGAACACAGCAGGCCAAGCAGCATCTCAGGAGCACAAAAGCTGACGTTTCGGGCCTAGACCCTTCATCAGAGAGGGGGATGGGGTGAGGGCTCTGGAATAAATAGGGAGAGAGGGGGAGGCGGACTGAAGATGGAGAGTAAAGAAGATAGGTGGAGAGAGTATAGGTGGGGAGGTAGGGAGGGGATAGGTCAGTCCAGGGAAGAAGGACAGGTCAAGGAGGTGGGATGAGGTTAGTAGGTAGATGGGGGTGCGGCTTGGAGTGGGAGGAAGGGATGGGTGAGAGGAAGAACAGGTTAGGGAGGCAGAGATAGGTTGGACTGGTTTTGGGATGCAGTGGGTGGGGGGGAAGAGCTGGGCTGGTTGTGTGGTGCACTGAGGGGAGGGGACGAACTGGGCTGGTTTAGGGATGCAGTTGGGGAAGGGGACATTTTGAAACTGGTGAAGTCCACATTGATACGATTAGGCTTCAGGGTTCCCAGGCGGAATATGAGTTGCTGTTCCTGCAACCTTCGGGTGGCATCATTGTGGCACTGCAGGAGGCCCATGATGGACATGTCATCTAAAGAATGGGAGGGGGATTGGAAATGGTTTGCGACTGGGAGGTGCAGTTGTTTGTTGCGAACTGAGCGGAGGTGTTCTGCAAAGCGGTCTCCAAGCCTCTGCTTCGTTTCCCCAATGTAAAGGAAGCCACACCGGGTACAGTGGATGCAGTATACCACATTGGCAGATGTGCAAGTGAACCTCTGCTTAATGTGGAATGTCATCTTGGGGCCTGGGATAGGGGTGAGGGGGGAGGTGTGGGGGCAAGTGTAGCATTTCCTGCGGTTGCAGGGGAAGGTGCCGGGTGTGGTGGGGTAGGAGTGGAGTGTGGAGCGAACAAGGGAGTCATGGAGAGAGTGGTCTCTCCGGAAAGCAGACAGGGGTGGGGATGGAAAAATGTCTTGGGTGGTGGCGTCGGATTGTAAATGGCGGAAGTGTCGGAGGATAATGCGTTGTATCCGGACGTTGGTAGGGTGGTGTGTGAGAACGAGGGGGATCCTCTTAGGGCGGTTGTGGCGGGGGCGGGGTATGAGGGATGTGTTGCGGGAAATACGGGAGACGCGGTCAAGGGCGTTCTCGATCACTGTGGGGGGAAAGTTGCGGTCCTTGAAGAACTTGGACATACGGGATGTGCGGGAGTGGAATGTCTTATCGTGGGAGCAGATGCGGCGGAGGCGGAGGAATTGGGAATAGGGGATGGAATTTTTGCAGGAAGGTGGGTGGGAGGAGGTGTATTCTACGTAGCTGTGGGAGTCGGTGGGCTTGAAATGGACATCAGTGACAAGCTGGTTGCCTGAGATGGAGACTGAGAGGTCCAGGAAGGTGAGGGATGTGCTGGAGATGGCCCAGGTGAACTGAAGGTTGGGGTGGAAGGTGTTGGTGAAGTGGATGAACTGTTCGAGCTCCTCTGGGGAGCAAGAGGCGGCGCCGATACAGTCATCAATGTACCGGTGGAAGATGTGGGGTTTGGGACCTGTGTAGGTGCGGAAGAGGGACTGTTCCACGTAACCTACAAAGAGGCAGGCATAGCTGGGGCCCATGCGGGTGCTCATGGCCACCCCCTTAGTCTGTAGGAAGTGGGAGGAGTCAAAAGAGAATTTGTTGAGGGTGAGGACGAGTTCAGCTAGGCGGATGAGGGTGTCAGTGGAGGGGGAATGGTCGGGCCTGCGGGACAGGAAGAAGCAGAGGGCCTTGAGGCCATCTGCATGCGGAATGCAGGTGTATAGGGACTGGACGTCCATGGTGAAGGTGAGGTGTTGGGGCCAGAGAATTGGAAGTCCTGGAGGAGGTGGAGGGCGTGGGTGGTGTCATGGACGTCGGCGGGGAGTTCCTGGGCCAAAGGGGAGAAAATGGAGTCCAGATAGGTGGAGATGAGTTCGGTGGGGCAGGAGCAGGCTGAGACGATGGGTCGACCAGGCAGGCAAGTTTGTGGATTTTGGGAAGGAGATAGAAACGGGCCGTGCGGGGTTGGGGAACAATGAGTTTGGAGGCTGTGGGTGGGAGGTCCTAGTAATTATAGACCAGTGAGCCTTACCTCAGTTGTTGGTAAAGTGTTGGAAAAGGTTACAAGAGATAGGATTTATAATCATCTAGAAAAGAATAAATTGATTAGGGATAGTCAGCACGGTTTTGTGAAGGGTCGGTCGTTTCTCACAAACCTTATTGAGTTCTTTGAGAAGGTGACCAAACAGGTAGCTGAGAGTAAACTGGTTGATGTGGTGTATATGGCTTTCAGCAAGGCATTCAATAAGGTTCCCCACAGTAGGCTTTTGTACAAAATGTGGAGGAATGGGATTGTGGAAGATATAGCAGTTTGGATCGGAAATTGGCTTGCTGAAAGAAGACAGAGGGTGGCAGTTGATGGGAAATGTTCATCCTGGAGACCAGTTACTAGTGGTGTACCGCAAGGGTCGGTGTTGGGTCCACTGCTGTTTGTCATTTTTAAAAATGACCTGGATGAGGGCATAGAAGGATCGGTTAGTAAATTTGCAGATGACACCAAGGTTGGTGGAGTTGTGGATAGTGACAAAGGATACTATAGGTTGCAGAGAGACATAGATAAGCTGCAGAGCTGGTCTGAGAGGTGGCAAATGGAGTTTAATGCAGACAAGTGTGAGGTGATGCACTTTGGTAGGAGTAACCGGAAGGCAAAGTACTGGGTTAATGGTAAGATTCTTGGTAGTGTAGATGAGCAGAGAGATCTCGGTGTCCATGTACACAGATCCTTGAAAGTTGCCACCCAGGTTGACAGGGCTGTTAAGAAGGCATACAGTGTTTTAACTTTTATTAATTGAGGGATCGAGTTCCAGAACCAAGAGGTTATGCTGCAGCTGTACAAAACTCTGGTGCGGCCGCACTCGGCGTATTGCATACAGTTCTGGTCACCGCATTATAAGAAGGATGTGGAAGCTTTGGAAAGGGTGCAGAGGAGATTTACTAGGATGTTGCCTGGTATGGAGGGAAAGTCTTACGAGGAAAGGCTGAGGGACTTGAAGCTATTTTCGTTAGAGAGAAGGTTGAGAGGTGACTTAATTGAGACATATAAAATAATCAGAGGGTTAGATTGGGTGGATAGGGAGACCCTTTTTCCTAGGATGGTGACGGCGAGCACGATGGGGCATAGCTTTAAATTGAGGAGTGAAAGATATAGGACAGATGTCAGAGGTAGCTTCTTTACTCAGAGAGTAGTAAGGGAATGGAACGCTTTGCTTGCAAGGGTAGTAGATTTGCCAAATTTAAGTACATTTAAGTCATCATTGGACAAGCATATGGACGTACATGGAATAGTGTAGGTTAGATGGGCTTGAGGTCAGTATGACAGGTCGGCACAACATCGAGGGCCGAAGGGCCTGTACTGTGCTGTAATGTTCTATGTTCTATGTTCTATGATTGGAAAACTTAATCGAATAATAGTTACAGTACCTCTTGTTAATTAACTGTTTCTATATAGTAACATCCCATAAACACACTCCTTGGCTTAAAAGTAAATTCAGACACATATTCTTGTATGTAGTTCTCCAATCCAGGAGAAAACAACATAAAAAGAGATTTCAGAGAATGTAGCAGCTAGGAATCATTTTACTGAAGCTCTTACTCTTCTGGGACCCAAACAGCTTCTCACTGCTACAGCTAAAGGAACTAAGGAGACTGGTCTGTGAGAATTGGCCTCTCCCCTTCCATTGTTACAACTGTTTATTTTAGAAAGCCTAAAGACCTCCTTTGATGGTTGACTTAGGTCGTTGCCCATAGCCACTTCAGCACCTTCACCTTTACAACCTCTCTTCAAAAAATAAAATCCAGGACAAAATAACATTTTAAAGAGGCTGCATCATCACCTTTCTTCCCTTAAAAAAAAACCATCAATATATAAAGATGGTTTCATTTTAAAACCCATGGCCTTATGTTATTAGTATACTACAATATATAGACATTATGTTGACTCTCAACATGCAAACATTCACTACTACATTTTATTTCAGTCCATTTACTCCTGCCACTGAACATCTTGTCCTTCTGCATCCAAACTGCGACAACATGTTGGAAGTTGAATTTTCTTGTCCTGCCAAGTGCATAACATACAGATTGAGTGGCTGTAATAATAAGCTCCATCTGAATAGTATGGAATTTTTGGCCTTAAATTTGATTGGTATTTACATTTGTCTCAGACACATTATTGGCAATATAAATGTTGAAATGTAACACCAACACCAAGCTAAAAGTCTCCTTCTCAATCATGGAATACTTCTGTGGATGAGTATTCAACTTTCTGGACAAATACCCAGTAGGCTTTTCTATCATCTCATTGTCTTCCTGTAAGACTTACAGCGCTGATATTCACATCACTTACATTGATAGCCACCTTGAATGGCTTTGCATAAGGAGGTGTGCCAAACACTGGAGCAGTGGTTAATATAGCTTTCAGGCTGCCAAATGCCTTCTGATAGCCCAGCTTCCACTGAAATTTTCTGCGCTTCTTCAATAAGTCAGTCAGTTAGGCAACCACACTGCTAAAATTTGGTACGAACATTCAATAAAATCTATTCAATCCCAAGAATTATAGTACTGCTCTCTTCGTCAATGTATGGGAATCTCCCCAAGAACCTTTCTTTTAATATTTCATGGGGCCATCTATCCATGTCTGAAAACATGGTTCTTGGGCTTTTGCAAGTTCATTATTAGCCATGTTGATCTCCAAGCCGGTCTCCCTTTGTCAACTGAATAATTCCAATAAATGCTGCAATTGTTCCTTCCATGTGTGGCTAAAAATCACCAGATCATCAATGGTCACCACACAATTGAATAGCCCATAAGTGACTTTATTCGTTAAACTTTGAAATATGGCTAGCATGTTTTTCATAGCAAATGGCATGACTTTAAATTGGCATAGTCCATTTGGTGTCACAAAAGCTGAAATTGTCTTCACTCTTTCGGATAAAGGTACCTGCCAGAATCCTCGGAGTAGGTTTAACTTAGAAATATAAGTTGTTTGTCCCATCTTTACAATGCAATCTTCCAAATGTGTAATAGGGTATGCATCAGACTTTGTAACTGCATTGACTTTACAATAGCCTGCACATAATCATTGGGTACCATCTGGTTTTGGCACCATTACTATAGGCATGCTCCAGTTGCTGCAACTCACTTCAATTATGTTGTTTTTGGGCATGTGTTCAATCTCATTTTGAACCTGTGCTAACTTTAGAGGGTTAAATCTATAAGGATGTTGCTTAATTGGAACAGCATTTCTTGTACTACAGCATGCGTCATTACCAAGAACAAATTGTATTCGTGGGCCGAAGAGCTCTGCCAGTGCTCCGACCACCACTACTCCACCTTTCACTGAACACTCCAACCTCACTTTACATAACAGAGCACTTCTCGTCTCTCCAGGAATTCCATGTACTCGCACATTGTCTGGCAATAGTCCTTCTGAATTATGAATCTCCTCTTTTCTCAACATCAAAGATTCTGTATCTCTTAAAACTATAATTTCTTTACCTGCCCCTGCGAATAAGCCTCACCCTTGCCAGTAAATGTTTTAAGAACATCCAATGCTTTCTTCCCAACCAACCTCTGACTAGGTTGCACATTTTGGTGCAGCTTTTAAGCCTCCACTGTGCTTGCCTTTATCACTTTAGTAAAATTCACTGGTTTATCCTGCTTTCCTGTATCTGTCTTCTCAGCTCTTACACTAAACCACCAACACTGCAATTTCATGTGGCCTACTTTATTGCAGTTAAAATGCCTGATTTTTTTTAACTTCTCTTTCCCTTTCACGGGTTTTTTTTCATTGTCTGGTAAACAACTCTTAGCAACTGAAAGAGCCATTGCACCCTGTTTCAACCAACAAAATTCAACACCAAAAATAAAAGACTCTAACAAACCCCACTCACTACCTTTGTGCCCGACAATGCATCAACCCAAATTGGAATTATAGAATTATATCCTGACAAGAGCCCCCAGTTTGTTATGGACCAGACCAGACTTCCTTAAAATATTTTAAGAAGGCAGCCTAGACCCGAACTTTTTCCTAATTTAAAGGTAGATACAAAGTGTGTGTTGCAGATGTGATGCAACTGGTCAAACCAATTTGATTAGAAATAGTCAGCATGACTTTATGGGGGGCAGGTCATGCCTCAAAAGCCTTCCTGCATTCTTTGAGGATGTGGCAAACACATTGATGAAGGTCGAGCAGTGGATGTGATGTATATGAATTTTAGAAAGGCATTTGATAAGGATCCCCATTGTAGGCTCATTCAGAAAGTAAGAAGGCTTGGGATTCAGGAAAATTTGAGTGTCTGGATATAGAATTGGCAGTCCAATAGAAGACAAAGGGTGGTAGCAGATAGAAAGTATTCAGCCTGGAGCTCAGTGACTAGTGATGTTCCACAGGGATCTGTTTTGGGAGCTCTGTGCTTTTTAATCTTTAAAAATGGCTTGGATGAGGAAGTGGAAGGTGGGTTTGTAAGCTTGCTGATGACACAAAGGTTAATGGAGTTGTGAATGGCATAGAGGACAGTTGTAGGTTGTAATGGGACATTGACAGGATACAGAATGGGTTAAAGAAGTGGCAGATGGAATTCAACACAGAAAAGTGTGAAGTAATTCATTTTGCAAGGTTGAATTTGAATTCAGAATACAGGGTTGATAGCACGTCTCTTGGCAGTGTTGAGGAACAGAGGGATTTTGGGGTCCATATCCATAGATCCCTAGAAGTTGCTACCCAAGTTGATTTGATTGTTAAGAACGTATATGGTGTATTGGCTTTCATTGGCAGGGGAATTGAGTTTAACAGTTGTAAGGTTATGCTGCAGCTGTACAAAATCCAGGTTAAGCCACACTGGGAATATTGTGTTCAGTTCTCGTCGCCTCATTATAGGAAGGATGTAGAAGCTTCAGGGATGGTGCAGAGGAGATTTACCAGGATGTTGCCTGGACTGGTGGGGGCAGGTCATATGAGGAAAGGTTGGGGGAACTAGGGCTTTTCTCATGGGAGCGAAGAAGAATAAGAGGTGACTTGATACAAGCATACAAAATGATGACAGGGATAGATAGAGTGGAAGGCCAGAGACTTTTTCCCAGGGTGCAAAAGACTATTATGAGGGGGTATAATTTTAAGGTGATTGGAGGAAGGTATAGGAGAGATGTCAGAGGTAGGTTCTTTGCACAGAGAAATGCGTTGCTGTGGTAAGGGAGTCAGATACATCAGGGACATTTAAGCAACTCCTGGATAGGCACATGGATGATAGTAAAGTGTGGATGCAGGCTATGCAAAGTAGTTTGATCTTAGAATAAGATAATGGATTGGCACAACATCATGAGCTGAAGGGCCTGTACTGTATTTAATGTTTTATGTTCTCTGTTCTAAACCACTTGACATTAGGCAAAACACAACTTATTTAAATGCTATAGTTAACATACAAACAAATGAAAGAGGAATTAGAGTAACTTAACTATTGGAAAACTTAACCAAATAATAGATGCAGTCTCTATTTTTAGTTAGCTGTTCCAATATAGCAACATCCCATAAACACACCCCTTTGCAAAAAGCAAATGCAAGCAGATTCTTAAGGCAATTCTCCAACATCATGCAAGATTTCAGAGAATGTAGCAGCTGTGAATCATTTTCCTGAAACTCCAACTCTTCTGAGGCCCAAACAGCTTCTGACTCCTACAGCTAAAAGAACTAGAGAGACTGGTCTGTGAGAACTGGTCACACCCCTTTCAGTGTTACAGCTGTTTTAAAAATACACCTAAAGTTTTCCTCTGTTTGTTGACATAGGCCATCTTGGGTAGCCTACTTGGTCACCTCAGCCTTCACAACCTCCCTTCAATAAAAAACCCAGGACAACATAATCTTTTTAAAGTGACAGCATTGTCACACATGTCAGCAGAAACCTAGCACACCATTGAATCTCACTGGCCATCCACATTCACTCCTTTTGCTTTTCCTTTGTGGTCTTGCAATTTTATTCCTTTCAAATATTGATCTAACTATATTTTGAAGTGTCCTACTGCCCCATTTCATCACCTTTTTTGGGGCAATGATATGACATTTGTTGTCACTTACTTTCAGTTGACTCTCACCTGTATCACCTGTATTTTAAGGTCAAATCTAGCAAGAAGTGGTGAATGCATAAGTTGGTAACATTCAGGCTGATGAGAACTGCAACAGGTTACAGTGAGGTATCATTGAACTTGCAAAATGTACAAACAATTGGGCTGAAAATATATAGGCCTAGAAGGAAGAGGTAAGTCACTTATGTTTGAGAGGTACAAGTCAACATGGGTTAAAAGAACAAAGAGGTCTTGAAGAACAAATGTAACCATCACTAAAAATAGTTCCACAACTAACAAGACCTCCGAAGATAAAACAAACCAAGCTCTAGATTTTATTTGTGAGGGAATGAAATTGAAAGATAGGGAAATTGTGTGTTGAACCCCATTTAGGCAATATTTATAGTAATGTACATAGTTCCGGCCACCATATTTTTTTTTACAAAAAGCATGTAGATACTTTGGAGAGAATGCAAAGGGGGTTTCCAGAATGTTGACAACAATGCATGCTGGATGTGAGTTTGCTCGCTGAGCTGGAAGCTTAGTTTTCAGACGTTTCGTCACCATTCTAGGAAACATCATCATTGTAGGTAACAATGCATGCGTTGAAAGGTTAGGTCGCCTTTCTCTTGGAAAAGAGGGCTTCGGGTTGCCTAGTAGAAAGGTGACCAACAAATTGATGAAAAGTTTTGATTAAGTGATGCAGAGACAATGTTTCCTCTTGTAGGGAATGGCATTACCAAAAGTCGTTGATATACAATATTCAGGGAAAACAAAAAATCCGAATAGAAAATACAGCAGAGATTTCCTTATGCAAGGAGCGGTGAGAACATTGAAATCATTACAAGTAGTTGAAGGGAATGGTGCGGACATATTTAAAAGGAAACGAGGCAGAATGAAAAGACCATTTGAAATGGTGGAGTTAAATAAGAAAAGATGGGAGGTGCTTCCAGAGGGGCATAAATGCCAACTACCAGGGCCGGATGAAAATGGTCTGATTCTGGGCTTCTGCAGTAATCAAGCTGCATATACAACTCTGGCTAACGGTCGTCCCCAAACACTATCATTTTGTCCGAGATCTCCTTCCCCAGAAATACAAATGTAAACTTCGAGATTGTACATAGGGACTTCAATTGACTTGTAAGTTAGTTCTAGATAAGTTTTAGAAAATGGACCATTCTGTCTTTGTATTTTAATAGTTATTGTGTTCGCTGTACATACCAAAAGGTACCTGATTTGAAACCATTATACGTGTAGAGGCCGATGGATACCCCTTGTAATGACATTTTCGTATGTTTCACAACTTTTTGTCTTTTACAATGCTTAACCGGAGGGTTTCTTTTTTATTCATTCATGGCATGTGGACATCGTTGGCTAGACGAGCATTTATTGCCTATCCTTAATTGCCCAGGGGTCGGTTGGGAATCACCGACATTGCTGTGGGTCTTGAGTCGCATGTAGGTCATTCTAGGTACGGACGGCAGTTGCATCCCTAAAGAACACCAATGAACCAACAATTACTTATTAGAGCAGAGAGAGTCAGGGACAGTCCAATCCATTTCCTTCTTATAGAACACATTGTTCCTATCTCCTGAACAAAGCCAGCTTGGGCTTCAACATCAACATTGGAAAGATTAAGTAGAAACAGCATCCACCTAAAGTTGCTGCAGAAATACGCCCTAAATTTTGGCCCATATTGACTTTTACATCGAGTGTAACAAATACTGTATTGCCAGCTCCAAGAAAACTTAATGTACAAACTACATTTAATTAAATTCTACCTCGAAAGATCATTTGCTGTGCTGTTCACTGTAAACTGCAAGGAAATTCAGTGTCATTCTGAACTCGTCTTTACATATAAAAGAAAAAAAACTACGTTAATTTCGTATAATCGAGTACTTCCAATTATTGGTCTTTAAACAATAAACCTTTCATTATAGTTTTGTAGAGAACTGTGGACGGAATTTTTACATCTGGTGCTGTTTGTGGCTAAATGGATCGCTTATGCATTGGGAATGATTGTTTTTCTCTTAGGTTTATATCGGTAAAAGAAAGTCTGGACATCAGAAAAGTTTGCAAACGAATTCACTTCCAAAAGTAAGCTGCGATGTAACTTACCCTTAATATTGCAGTTCTTTCTGGTTTCCGGATTTGATTCGATAGCGTAAACATTCCCACGGACAGAGAGAGAGAGAGATTACAACAAACCGGTGGATACTGCGGCTTCCATGACCTCAAGATCCACTGTTTACTCGGTTGCCCCTGATTTCACCATTTGTCACTTACAAGCAAGTTCAGTTCAATTCAGAGACAGCTAGCGAACGGCCTCTACCTACTCAGATTCACTTAGAACTGGGCCGCCAATGACTGCAATAATGATTAAACGTGTTTAAACGATGAATTGATTTCAGAAGTTCAAGTGGGCAATCAGGGGAGACGGTTTCTTTTTTTTAAGCGACTCAAAGACTCGCCAGTCCCCTCTCGGGGAACGTTATAAGTTTGTGAGACAACGGTACAGGACCCGCTCAAGTTTCCGGGATCAGACGAAAGTGATTTGATGGAAAGTGTGACAATTTCTATTATTCCAAGCCGTCTTCAGTATTCGGAATTGTTTTGAATTCTGCCATTTCAAATTCTTTTGCAAAGATGCGATGAATATTGCGCAATTGCTTCGCGCAGACTGTTAATGTTAATTCTGATTCACTTTAAAAAATAGAAGGAAAAAAGAGAATTGCATTCAGTCCTGCAATTTCCTCTCTCGCTTGGTGTCTCGGAAGTTTCAAAAGATTTGCAAACGTTTTGCAATCGAGATGCACTCCTATCAAATATTCACCTATCTGACATCAGAAAACTGTCGTTAAAACAAAAAGAACACATTTATTTACTGAACGAATTACCTCAACTGTGGGATTCACCGGCCTGTTACTAACCCCTATTGCTTGTCTGTGGCATTAGTCTCTATCAACCTGCCTCCTCACTCAGTTCATTAGATGCTAACACGATACTTATCGATGGATGGGGAGAACTTTCTATGGTAATTTGTGATACACTCCTCACAGAGAAAAAAAATACGGCGTCACTCTCTTGTTTAAAGCTTTCTTTTCCTGAAAGTTGGAAAGTGTATGTTTTCTTTGCATCTCCCCGATCTATATTTTACTTTGTTTTGAAAATAGTTTGCAAATCGGATTCCGCCCAGAATCCCTAAAATAGTAGAATAAATGTCATTTGTATATTTCATTTAAATTCTTAGTTTTGGAAACAAGTCGGATTTTTTAGTAATGACAGGTATTTTCTGTAACAATTAACTGAGCAGTGGAGCTCTTTCTAAAACAAAAGCTGAATAACTGCTGTACGAGATAAGTGGGATTGTTCCTTCCACAAAGTGCATGATTTTTATTGTTTGTTGACGAGTTTTAAAAATGTGATCTTTGTCTTTACAAATTTGACAATTTTACAAATTGTCTTTTCGCTGACCCTGAATAAAGAAAGCGCTTTATGATGAAACTTAATAATGAAATTTAATTTTCATTTTATGTATATATGTTGTTTATACAAATCTTACTTTATACATTCACAGACACCTATAGTTTCAGGCACAGACACACAAATATGTAGTGTTGATAATTTACAGCCCAGCGCACTGTTATGGCCAGTAACGTGTACAATTTCCTCGTAATATTTAATTGTAAATCATTGACACTCAGATTTTGGTTTAATTTATTTTAGTTAAAAGATATAACAGAGGGGAAACGGCGCCCATTCCCTAAAGAGCAAGGATGAATCACTGGAGAAGTGGAAACAGTAAAGTTTATTGCATATCCGTGCCTCCTTTACGGTCAGAATAACCTGGACGTTGTTTTCAACATATGGGACTGCGGATCTAATTTACAGTTCAAGCATTTTCAAAGTCCCTAACTTGCAGAAAGAATGCACAGTCCACACCAGCTCGCGTTTTCTTTAGCTGCTGTCAGTCACAAGCTTCGGATTGCTGGAAATATTAGGTCAATTTCAATAAACCAAAAGTATAAACAATTGTTACAATAATCCAATTGAAATGGAGAAAGGAAGCCGAGAATGTACCGCAAGGCTATACACATCCTCCGAGAAACCTTTTCTTGTCCACATGTATTCGAGTTTCATGAAAGAAAATATTTTTACACATGGAACCAGTTACGCACCAGTCAGCTGTGTTTCTGCTCCCTTCACTCCTCGTTATTACTGACCCGTCTTTTTTTTTTGTATTTTACCTTGCTGGACAACGTGTGTTAAATTCACCAGTAAAAAAATAGCGTAGAATGTTTTTAAACCGTAAAAACAATGAAATATTATAACGGCATAGAGATGAATCAGTGTCGAACTGTAAACGTTGCAGTGCCCGGAGCTATCGAATCCTGGGGGCTAATTCCATTTGTATTTGCGTTTTGTACAAAAATACTTCTCAGAACTCCCATGCAGTTGGTCCATGTATTAATGGTCTGTTATAGAATAAAATCACGTTACGCAGGACTACAAACGATTGTACTGATCGCGGAACGTCGGTGACCAAAACCAAATAAAATCGATCCATTAGTTTGAGGCAAACTGTCAGCTGAACTTTTAAAATTTTCTGTTGAAGTGTTTGCACTTTTTAGTTTGTTAGTGATTTCGTTTCTCTTTTAAATTATTATTTATGGTGCAGTTCAGCGCCAACAGCAAGAAATTGGCTGTGTTAACGTGTAATGTGCACAGCGTAGAGTTACATTCATTCAGACAGCATTCTACCTCTGCCGGCTTCCTACTGCAATGTTCTCCCCATGTGGGAATGGACGGGGTGAAGGACTGGAGAACGGGAGAAGGAGAATAGAATGGTGATTGTGAATGCAGGCTCTGACTAACTACTAAATTCTGACTTATTATCCTGCAATTCCAGTCGAATTCCACTTCCGATAGATTCCCCTATTAGAATTACGAACTCATCCTAATACTGCTGACAACTAAACGGCACGGAACAATCTCACCAGCACTTGCGAGGGTGTGTTAATTTGCTTGCATCGTGCGCGAAATTAGATCATATAAATGTTACTTCTTTAAAACAAAAGGAAACGTACGCACGTCTGCTGAGTGCTATTTTGATGGATGAGGAGAAATAAGATACAAGTTATTTTCTGAAGTTGTCCCTGCGTGCTTTATCGTGGGAAACGATTAGATCGACTGATCATCGCACAAAATGCTGAAATTCCCAAACGGCACAGCAAGATCCCATAAGTTCAGGAAGGGGAACAAGGCCACACTGGACGGTCCGTTTGTCTCTCACGGCGGCCCCCGGGGTCCCGTAGAGCCGAGGAGGCCGGCGTTTACCGCATTGGTGTGGGGAGGGGTGGGGGTAAGGCGAGTGCTGGGAGCAGGACCTGCAGGACTGTGGCTGTGCGCAACACCGCTCTGAAAATTCAGAGCAAGCTGATGTGAAATAGCCCGGGAGGGTCTCCTGAACTAACTCCCATCCCCACCCCCATCTCGCACTTTCTGCGTCCCGACTGAGAGAGCAAGCCTCGAAGTACACAGCAAGATCCCGCCGCCCCCTGCAGCAGGGATGATGATTTGGGAATGCGGGAGTGAAGTCCCTGCAGCATAGGCAGGAGCACACACCGGATCGAAACGGATCGCTTTCTCTGCCCCCGGGTGCACAATTTGCACCCCCCACCTCTGGGCTTCAGGCTTAACTGCAGGCGTCGTTTTGGGGCTTCTGTTCTTTTTTTTTCACTAAAATCATGTGATCTCAAGATGGGAACGCATCTCCCCGATCGGAGATGGCAGATCCCGGTTGCATGTGTCAGCCAGCTCTTAAGTCCATAAAGAGCTGCACAATTACATAGAACTCAGTGTTAATGGTGTCTCTAAACAGTGGATTGTCATGAATTGAAAGGGTCCGTTTTGCAGTGGGTTTGTGTCCAGTGAAAACATTTTAAAAATTGGGTCCCCTTTTAAATCTGTATGTGCATATCCATAAGGGATATACATATATACTTCCATACGTGCACATGTGTATGTGCATACACACAAAGGCAGCAATAATGGCGATTCTCTGCTTATTAGACCATTCCCCTTTGAAGACGGGTTATTTTCCGAAGCTGATCTTGTCACGGGACTCATAAAACGTGGTAGTGTTCAGTGCATGCCCACAGTTACACACTGTACCCCCAGGTAGACAGGTATGACTGCTAACAATTAACCCCCGTCCCCACACCACCCCCGCCCCCACATCCACCCAGCGCTAGGAAGGAAGGACCTTCCTTCAGGGTAATTAGTGACTAGTGGAACTTCACACGGTCTTGGCTACCCTGGTGTGTTGCTATTGGCTTCACTTTGACAGGCGGTGAGCTATCGGCCTCCACACTTGGCACTGCAAGGGAGACACTGGAAGAACGAGAGGTTTCTTTGCCCACGAGTGATGCAGAGAGCGCGGTATCCAGTTCAGCCCTTGCACTGACTGGGAATGGGACTCATTCTGGGACGCAGCGTCCACCTCCTCGACAGTCTCCCAGGTCGGCTCGGCCGCGCTGTTCCAAACGGATCCCCCCAAATCCCTTTGGAGCCCCGGGGTGACGCCCCGTCGATGGTAACGGCCCGATGGCTCTGAGTACTCGGGCCCACGCTTTCTCGGTGGAATCTCTGGTGGGGCACTCTCTGAAGAGGAAACTGCAAGAAGGCGAGGATGGGAAGGCGAGAGACCGGCCCGGAGACACGCTAAAACAAGCCCAGAGCTCCAAGCAGAGAGAAAAGCAACAATCAGGTCGGTCATCCTTGTGTGATAGCCATCGAATATGATTCCTCAAATCTCAGCGCCTTCCCAGTGCTGTACTGGGATTCTGCAAAGGACTGCCGTTACAAATTAGCAGACTTGGAAATATTATTGTTACTAATGTGACTCATATCAATTTGTAATTTGTTTCCTACCTTTCCGATTCTACATTTTTTATTTCTTCTAACTTCAACAATTCCCTGCTTCCGTCAATTTTGAAATCTAATTTTGATACATTCTTTTCAATTCCAAATCGGCAGATTTTAATTCGCGCTTTCAGTCTAGGATGGGAGGGCCAGGCTTGAGGAGAAGCTACAGTTTCTGAAACGAAAGCACTTAAGATTTCTGTTGAACTCGGCGATCGACAGAAGATATCCTAGATTCATATGTGTGTCAGTCCCGATGTTGGAAAGGCTGTTGTCTCGCAGAACCAGAGAGCCAGCTTTATTTTGTGTTTTCACCGAAGTTATTCGTTCTGGTTAAAAGGTGAAAGTTCACTCAAGTTGCTACTGGATGAGACAGAGGCACGATAGTATTCACTTGGTGTTGGGTGGGAGTGGGTGTTTATGGTTAATCTATAGAAGCCCTGGGTGATGAGTACCGGCGGGGTACGTTGATAGCAACATTGCTGTTTGATTTTTTTTTGTTGCTGCGTGTGATGGAACAGGGAAGGCGACCACTGAGGCGAGCAAGACCCGCAGTGGCTCCGGACCCACCTCACCCGCAGGGGACTCCGAAGGTCTTCAACTGGAACTGCAAGGCTCCGAGCTTTGGAAACGATTTCACGAGATTGGGACAGAAATGATTATCACTAAAGCGGGCAGGTGAGGAGAGTGAGATAGATAGATAGAGAAAGAGAGAGCGCCTGGGTCTGTGCATGATAGGGAGAGAGAGAGCTTTCAGCGCACACCGTCGCAATACATGTGTGTAGCATTCACACTTCTAGAGTTTTCGGGCCTCAGTTTAGAATCAGACGGAGCTAGTGCGGTGATGGCACGGTGGGTTACTGTCGTGACTCTCAGGTTAATGCTCTGGGGATGTAAAATCATCGAATCTCTACAGTGTGGAAGCAGGCCATGAGGCCCATCGAGTCCACACCGACCCTCCCAAGAGCACCCTACCAGTATCCCACCCCCTACCTTATCCGCGCTACCCTGCATTTCCCACGGCTGATCCACCCAACCTGCACTCCCCTGCGCGCTGTGGGCAATTTAGCCTGGCCAATCCACCCAACCTGCACATCTTTGGACTGATGGGTTCCAGAAATTTACAGTGTCCTGGAATCTGGATCGCAAAAGCGAGAACGAAAGAGGGTAACTCTGTCGGTGCCATCGCTTTCATCAAACGAACCGAGAATCACAAAACAACGCTTTGGTTCCTCAATCAAATCCTGAGCTCATTCGGATGAACTTCATCAAACGACTGAGATAAACCGGGAACGGGAATTTTTTTGGGGGTGGGGTGGCTGTGCGCGTTAACTCCCACCTTCTCCAAATTGGGAAAATCCTTGCCGCTTGACCGCTTCTGTGTTTTCCAAATCAGGCCGGTTAGAATTAAGAATTACTAACGCCCGAAGCGAACATATCACTGTCTAATCAATTCAGTGCTCGGCGTTTTGTTTTTCTATTTGCCCAGGCTGAGTGATGGTGTTCACTCAGAACTAAAAGGAGATATCGGTATTTGATCCTTCACATACAGAGGGGAACCTCCGCGGATGGGACCCAGTCCCAGCGAGCGATTGTAAATCTACAGAGTCTAGATGGTCCAAGTAAATATGTCATTACATTTTAAACGGGCTGTGCGTCCTAAACACTTAAATCAACGAGGCCATTCTAAAAAGAAAGTCAGCTTTCCCAGTCCCTGTCAAGGCGATTTCGGATTCACGGGGGAATACATCTAAGGTCTAACGGTGCTGGTTTGTTCTTTAGGCGCATGTTTCCCGCTGTTCGAGTGAAAATCAAAGGTCTTGAGCCAGCCAAGCAGTACTATATTGCCATGGATATCATCCCCGTGGATTCCAAAAGATACAGGTAAAGTGAGCAGCACAGAAATGAAGTAGCTGCACTTTGAGAGTGAAATGTTTGAGGGATTTGATGTTTCTAACTCCGCTGCTCTCTAAACCAGAGAGCACAGGTCTTCCCTGTATCTGTTCCACGCGGTTGCGTCTTTTATTGAAAAAAACATATACACACAACGTTCGCGTACTGAATTCAAATTCAACCGAACTGCTTGAGGGGGAAGAGTTTTTTTCTTTGGTTAAAAACAAAGCTTAACTGAAGCAGCGACAGGATTTGACATCTCGACAATAAGCTTCGTTGCCTCACACTTATTAACACCAGGCGCTAATTAAATGCAGGCAGAACTGGTAAAATAATTCTGGAAATCTGATTTTTTTTTAAAAAAGGCATACCAGCAGCAACTGCTGGTATTATTTGGCAGCAACTGTAAATTGAGAGAAGCAGTTAACCTTTCAGTCGAAATAAAGTTGAACGGAACTGAAGGTTCGCTGCTACGTAGAGCGACACTTTCAGATAGTGGTTGTAAACACAGCGAGAGCCAGGTCTATTTCTCAGGTCTCCCTTAATAACAAAGAAACGGGTCTACCCACATTCAGGTAAAGTGCCCTTCAAAGCTTTTCCCTTCAGCTGGCTGGTGAGGGCACTGCCTAACGCGTTATCTCGATGTAAACTGCCAAGGGAGATTTGTTAATGATGGAGACGAAGTGGGCATCTCAGTTATGGAGACACTGTAGAAATTGTTAGGGTATACCCTGCAGCCGACGTAGGTCAAAGGGAGATTTGAAAATGTTCAAAACCATTTGACAAAATAAACAGGTAACACTTGCCCCCAGGTCACAGCAGGGTCAGTACAGTTAATGTTAACCAGGAGGGATATACTCTGCAAGTTGTTCTGATTTGGGAGTATACAGGTGGAATACGTGCTAATTTTTGATTCAATAATATCGTCTAAAACTATCGAAGGGAACTATGACAGTATTGCTGGGCATGGGCGGGTGCGTGGCTTTTTAACAGCTCTCTCAAAGACGTGTGATGGGTCGAATATCGTACTTCGGCGTTGCATTTTTTTTCAAAGTTTACACTCCTTAATTTATGCTTTTTTGGCTGCCGGATTATCCCTCCCCCGTCCTTTCCACTCTACCTGGACAGTCACTCCTTGTGTGGTGTCCTGCAGGTATGTGTACCACAGTTCACAGTGGATGGTGGCCGGAAACACTGAACAGTCCCCGTTAAACCCCCGTCTCTACATGCACCCCGACTCGCCAGCTTCCGGGGAGTCCTGGATGAAACAGATCGTTAGTTTCGACCGGGTGAAACTCACCAACAATGACATGGACGAGAAGGGGCATGTAAGTAATCAGTTTTAAAATCTCACCTAAGACATGCCTGTCCCGAAAAACATTTCACGACCGCAAATACAACATATATTATATGTGCTCAAACTATTTATGAAAGTGTAGGTGACAATGTGTGTTCTTGAGACTGTCAGTGTGAGTAAATGACAGAGTCAATGTGACTGTGTTAATCTGTTAGACATAACAAGGTGTAGAGCTGGATGAAGGCAGCAGCCCAAGCAGCATCAGAGGAGCAGGACGGCTGACGTTTCGGGCCTCCCGCGATCCCTCTTCAGTAAAAACATTTCTGAAGAAAGGTCTAGGCTCGAAACTTCAGCCTTCCTGCTCCTCTGATGCTGATGGGACTGCTATGTTCACCCACCGCTACACCTTGTTACCTCAGATTCTCCAGCATCTGCAGTTCCTACTATCTCTATTAATGTGTTAGTGTGTGTTGTGACAGTCTGCGTGATGTGTATATTATGTGGAGAATGCAAGTCCGAATGTGCCTTTGTGATAGTGCGTATGTGGGTGGAGATATGAGTATTTGGCTTGCATCTGTGACTTTGTCATGTGAATGCGTGTTTCTTTCTGAGTAATTGTAAAGAGTGCGTGTATTGACAATGTTTATATCAAGTGTCAATATGTGGTAAGTATGACAGTGTGTACATGACAGTTATGGATATATGTGATAGTGTTGTGATGGTGGGTGTATGTAACACTGTGTTTGTACATTGTGAGATGTATCAACGTGTGCACATGTGACTGTGTAGGTCTGAACATAAAAATGTATGAATTAGGACCATCCAGCCCGTTAACTCTTCTCTGATATGCAATAAGATTATGGCTGATCTGATTGTAGCCTCCATTCCGCTTTCCTGGCAACCCTCAATACTTTTTGACTTCCTTGTTGGATAAGAATTTATCAATCTCTGCATTAAAAAAGATTCAATGACTACATGTGACAATATGTTCGTCACACTGTTTGCATGGGGTGTTGTTTCAGACTTTTAGCATTTCCAGTTCTTTTGTGTTTTTCTCTCCCCCCCGCCCCCCCACCGTGGAAGTGTTTGTGTGTAAGACAGTGTGTATATCTGAAGTGCGTGAGTGTGAGAAACTGGGTGGTAGTAAGTCGTCCCCAGGTATTGGCGTAGGATCAGAAATGCAGAACCTAAAAGATGGTGGAGACGGATTAATTTGTAGATTTCAAAAGGAGAATGAATAATTGAACAGGAGGAATTTGCAGGGTCGAGAGGTGTGAGCCGGAAAGTGGAAACCATTGGACAATTCACTCTAAAAGTCACATGGATGTCTTGGGCTGCAGAATTTGTTCATTCAGGTATCATCTTTTAGGTGAACAATATGTGACACATTTTCTCGGTTGCCGGGGAGATTTGCTTATGGCAGACACAAGTTGCATTCTTGCAATAATCCTGCAGTCTCAGATTCCATTGCCGATCAAAGTACCCTCAAACAGCCCAAAACTCCGGCCCTGAGCTGGTCAGCATAAGAGTTTCATTAGTAGCTTTAATAATTGTTGCTTCGTTTTACAGGCATGCACATGGTCTTAAAACAGAGAGAAGAGATCAATAAACTGTTCAACACACATTGTGTATTTTGATAAATGCTCCTTAAAATAGATGGCTTTAAGACATTTCCACCGGCATTTGCAGATTATTCTCCAGTCTATGCACAAGTATCGGCCACGAATCCATGTGATACTGAAAGAAGCAGATGAGCACATGTCTGTGAACCAAATCCTCCCGCCTAATGGAGTCCACACGTTCGCTTTCCCCGAGACTGAATTCACAACTGTCACAGCTTACCAGAACCAGCAGGTAGGTGCCGGGGTCGGTCGCTTGTAAGCAGGGGAAAGCGAGAGAGATAGAGGTTGATGGTTTGGTAGAACAGAAAAGGAGATTGACAGCTTGTTGAAAGAGAGCGCGAGAGATTGGTTGTTGTGTGAGAGACTTACAGGTGAGAAAGAGAGAGAAATGCTAACAGATTGTTGAGGGAGAGTAAGACTGACAGTTTAGTAATACCGAAACACTGTTATGTTGTTAAAAGAGAGACTCTCGAGTTTAGTGACAGAGAGGGACTGACAGGTACGGAAGCGTGCATGAGAGAGACATTGGCAGCTAAGCGAAAGAGAAAGGGAAAAACTGATAGGTAAATGAACAGGACACTGTCAAGTTGTGGAGAAAGAGAGACTAGCATGTTGTTGGGAGAGAGGCTTTCAGGCGGATATGTATGAGGGAGAGAGTTTGGCAGGTTGGTGCGAGAGGAAAAGCGCGATGAGCTAAAAAAAGTTGATGTCAGAAAGGCATTGACAAGTCACAGAGATCGTGAGAGTTTGACAGTTAAGCGATATGGACACAGAGATAAGGAGAGAGAATGAGAAATGTTGCCAAGTTGGAGAGAATGAAAGAAGATCGACAGGGCTGGTGTACTTGCCTTTATTAGCCAAGGAATAGCATGGTAGAGCACGGACGTGTTACTGGAAATATATACACCTCTGGTTAGGCCACAGCTAGAGCACCGTGGGCAGTTCTGGTCACCACATTATAGGAAGGATGTGATTGCACTAGAGAGGGTGCAGAAGGTATTTACCAAGATGTTACCTGGACTGGAGCCTCTGCACTATGAGGAATGATTGGATAGGGCGGTGATGTTTTCCTCGAAGCAGGGAAGTTTGAGAGTTGGTAGGAACTGCCGATGCTGGAGTCTGAGATAACAAAGTGTGGAGCTAGAGGAACACAGCAGGGCAGGCAGCATCAGAGGAGCAGGAAAGCTAACCCTTCGGGAAAAAATGAAGAAGGGTCCAGACCCGAAACGTGAGCTTTCCTGCTCCTCTGATATTGCTTGGGCTGCAGCGCTCTTCCAGGTCCACACCTTATTATCTAAGTTTGAGAGAAGATCTGATGGAGAGCTATAAGGGTAATGAGCAGCATAGATTGGGTGGATAGGATGACTTTTTTTTCCCAATTCGTAGAGGTGTTAATAATCAGGGGAGATGGATATAAAGCGAAAGATAGATGGGAAGTTAAGGAGAAATGTTGTGGGAGACAAGAAATCACAATCGAAAAGGGTGGTTTGGTTGGAAACTCTTGTATCACTGGGCAGTATTTAGATTTTCGCTTGCATTGCCATAACTTGCAGGGCTGTGGGCCGAGGGCTGGAAAATAGTAAATTCTGCAGTCAGATTTTTGTTAACTACTGTGGGAGATGGGCTGAACTGCTTCATTTGATGCTGTAAACATGTAGCTACGAGTTTGAGTGGAGACGGGACAGCGGCAACTAGAACTCAGAGAAAGAGCAAGATGCTGATAGGTAGGAAAGAGAGAGAGAGGGACTTTGACAAGTTGGAGAGAGGGATGCGGTAACCTTGAAATGACATTCTATGTCACAAGAATTTCAGAACTGTCACAGAGCGGAAGAAAGCCGTTTGGTTAATCGAGATTGCATTCTGTTACTCTCTTCCCCCAACCCTTTGCATTCTTCCTTTTCAAACAATCATCTGAATGCCTTCAGAATGCCTCGGCTGCACCTGCTTCCACCACACTGCCAGGACATGCATTCCAGGCCTGAACCACTTTGCTGAGTGATAACACTATTCCTCGCGCGTGTTACCGGTAACTTGATTTAAATCTGCGTCCGGTCTTCTTAGATCAATTCACAACCGGGGACATCTCCGCCCTGTTTACTCTGTCCAGACCTCTGACGATTTTGAATACTTCAGTCAGATCTAATCTAAACCTTCTCCTCCAAGGCTTTTCCAATCTAATTCCTCACGCTGGAAACATTCTCGTGATTTTTTTTCCCCTGTTCCTTTTTCAAAACTATTTCGTCCTTCCGGAATTGCGGCGTCCCGTGGAGTCTGACTATACACATCCACGGAAGTGTATCGGTACATTCTTGACAGTGCACTTGTATGTGTTTTATAAATTACTTGTGTATGTAACCCATATTGTCTGTATCTTTACGCATCATTTGTATTCGCTGTTTAATGTTTCCCATGTCTAATATAGCTCAACTAAACAGATTCTCTAAAACGTTCTATCAATTTCAAATACAAATTTCTATTCAAATCTTTGCAGTTTTACAATTAGATATCTGTATCTGCCGCTTATGCTGATACTGAGTCTCTTCCACTCCCTTCCTGCTCGGCTTATAGCTCTCCCTTAAATTTGAGTTGCCCGTTTAGCCAGTTCTAACCATTAACCCGATCAAGCAGTCCTTATTTATAATTTCGCGTTTTCGTTCTTTTTGTAGATTACAAGGTTGAAAATTGACCGAAATCCTTTCGCCAAAGGTTTCAGGGACCCCGGGAGAAACAGGTATACGCGCAGACCAAAAACAAAACACGCTGGCCCTCGAAACGAGGGGCTCGAACCGTCCGTATCTCTGAGCTAGGAGGCCCGAGTTCAAGACCCACCTGCTCGGTTGTAGCGGAGCAGGCTGACTTAAAATGAAATATCACAGATCCAGATATTAAACGTTAATCATTAAATCAAAAAAGCCGGTTGCCGGGAAGCATTAAGGTGGGTACTAAGTGACTAACAATAATTAAAAGACTTGGATGCGTGGGTGTATATAAACTAACGTTCGAGGCAATCCTGTCCCGTTATTTGTGCCACTTACAGACACAGGTAACATGATGATGTTTTTGCATTCAGGGTTAATCTAGAACGGGTGATGGACAATTATCCCTGGAGGACCGTAGAGTGCCGACCAGCGCTGGACTTCCAAACTTTCAACATCCAGAAACAAAGTACGTGTCATTTCTAATGCATGCAGCCGCGTCACAGCAAGCTATTCGTTCACTAAAAGTGCAGGAATATCCAGCAGTTGTTAGCTCGCGCTGTTTGCTAATACCATTCCCCGCGTTGGGAAAACTACTAATCCGCTTGTTTGGAATTGGCATTGGAATTTCAGTCTTGTGCGTGTGTTTGCTTTTTGTTTTATTCAGTTGGGTGCTCTGACTCTCGGCTGGGCACCTCCTGCGGTGTGCCCCCGGCTCCTCTGGCCTCAGTGTTCTCTCCAACCTGCTCCTTCCGTATGAGCCCAGCTTCCCTGGGGATGAGCTGCGGCGAGTCCACGCTGTGCGGCGTGGACGGCCCGGTCTGCTACAAGCTGGGTGCGGCCCCCCCGGCTCTGGCCTGGCCTTTCTGTGACAGGCTGAAGGTGAGCAGCGGTAGTGACAGCAACAGCGACCTCCTGGTGGCGCCCAGGTCTCCGCCGCTCATGTTCCGCCTCCCGGCCTTCTCTTCGGCCGGCGTCCTGTCCGCGAACGCCGGCAAAGGGTTCAACTGCAGCGGCCGCGACTCGCACCTCGGACCCGGCGTGACCATCTCGCAGCTCCCGCTGAGGCATCCGGCGGGCGCCGTGAGCCAGGAGACTGCGAGCCATCAGGACTTGTACGGCCCCCGCCGCCCTTACACTCTGTACGGGTACACACCCTCGACGCTGACAGCCAGCCCATTGAAAGCGGCGGCTCGGAACACTGCAGCCTCTCCCGGCGATGGGCTCCTGGCGGCCGGGAGGAACTTTAGGGGCGCCAAGTTTAGCCAGTGGCCCCAGACCCTGGACCCATAGCCTCAAGCCTGGGCTTCTGTACGGAGCGGACCTTCGACCGAAGGGAGGCTGCCGAAACCACTCTGGCGAGCGGCGGAACATGCGGAGAAAGCAAAGCACGAGCACCCACTTCGGGGGCAGACAAGAGGGGCTGGAACTCGAGGGTTTTCTTAAAAAAGAAAACCACCGAAATGCACGCTTAGATAAAGCCAGGAAATCGGGGCGGAAATTCATTTGCAAGTGACCACGTCTTTGGGGTTTACGTTCGTTCAGCGGTCTCTAAAATTAATTCAGCGATGGATACTGTGTTGGGAATCGCGAGAACAGTAAATAGGACACAATTAATTAAAAACAAAACACGTTTCGTTGGATTCTTCGGTTCACAAGAATCCTTCTTGTTTTTGTGTGTGTTTTTTTCCTTTTCTGGTCATAGGTTTTATTCAGCCTAACAAGTATTATTTCAAATGCATCCCGAAACTTTGGAACTTAAGAAGTCCATTCCTTAAAGTGTCAGAGCAGCGTACAGGGCGGTTTGAGTGCACTTATTAGCCAATCCCAGTCAAACACGAGCGATTTAATGAATGAAAACAAAACTGGAAACACTCAACCGGTCTGGCAGCGGCTGAGCAGCAAGAGATCCGTGGCCTGTCAGTGACCTCGCCATCTCTCTGGAGGAGCTGACCTGGCCTGTGTTTTTTTCTTCTGTATTATTTCAGATTTCCAGCATCCGCCACATCTTGCTTTTTTTTCCCCCATTCCCAAGATTGTTCGCCTGAAAGATTGAAACGCTTTTAGCATAGTCTGCCTATTTCGTGCCGATTTGAATCAGGTGCCAATTTTACATAAAAACAAAGCAGAAAATTAGCGATCCCCTTAAACCGGTTTGCAATTTCTTGTATGAGGCCACCGTAAACTTTAAACCAGTTCATAAAGGCCTGGATCCTCATGTGTTTTGCGACCATTCTATATCTAAGCGTTAATTATTTTTGATCATATTCTTAACTGCCTAGATTGCGTGCTTGTATACCCGCACACGCTATAACACACAACATTCTCGCAGTGAATTTGTACGGGGCAGGGTCAGCAGCAGTGAAATATTGTTTCGGGCAGCCTCGCTGTTTATATCAGTGTAGCAAAGTATCGAAGCTGCGTTCAACCTTGCCGTAGCGTTTGAGAGTCGAGGCGGCAATATCTTAAAAAGCAGTGATCGAATCTACATTTATATCTACAAGCGTCTTCAAAGTAAAATCTCATGATGGGAGACAGGCACCGCGCTAATCATAGGGAGGTACCTTGACCCCTGTGCGTCTTTGCACGCTTCTGATATCTCAGTTTAAAGTGACAATAAGGCACTTTAACAATTAGTCAAATCATGTAGTTTGTAAAGATCCTGTCAATTTGCAAACATCGCCGATTCAAGTCCATTTTAACTAAATTATTTACAATTAGATTGTGACTTTAAAATGAAATGTCAAATGAAGGGGAATTGCAGATTGTTAGGGGAGTACATAGTTGGATATCAAATGGTAGATTATCGCCATGGTACAGTCCATATTATGTTGCTTACGACGGTAGACAGAAGATTCAATCTGCCTCATCTAAGTGAGGTATCTTGTGCATCAGAACACACTTACTCTTTCACACCTGTCCAAATCCTTATAATCTCGTTGGCAACAAGCAGGAGAGCTCTCGTAGAAGATGTAACTCTCAATTAGTGTTGGGTTACTTTCAACGAAAATATGAATCATTGATAGAAAATCTTTCCATATACACAGGGGAAAAAGACAATATTTGTTTTTAATTAAAGGGATAGGAAATTCACTTGTTTTTTGTGCTTACATTTCTTTGCATTCAAGTAATATGTACATTAAAATAAAAATATTGGTCCTGAAGGCCAGTGATTGTAATTGGTTCAGTGTTTCCAGTGATCCTTGGCATTACTTGTAGGTTTCTGTTATTTCAAGAGTGTATGCTTGTGCTTACTCACATTGCTCGCTCACTTTGACCAAAGTCGCTGGAAGGAATTGCTCCCGTTTGTGCTCCACAATATATGGAATGTTTTTGATGGAAGACAATTTTCTCTTACAATTGAAGCATGATATCTGAAAGTTGTGAATTGGTTTCTTCGAACCAGGCTGACAAATAATAAAACAATCAAGTTTATGGTTAGTGGATTTTTTTTCTGTCTGAAATAGCAATGGCATTTAGGGATGTAGCAACAGCCAATGCATTTTGAAGTAATTAATTGTACACAAGCCCTTAGAGACGCCGGAGACATGATATGGCATGGAATGAGTTCAGTCTGGCCATTCTTATGATTTTTGGTATTTATTTAAAGGAATACATTAATAAGATATGACTTTGATAAATTGCAAAAAATCTCATTCAGTGCATTTGTGTATTGACTATACTTACTTCATAGGTCACAGAGCATCCTGACATTGCAATATACAATAGAAATTATGACTTTTATAATAGGGAGGAGGAAGTTAAAGTGTATACTGACAGGATCAGATAAAGAGTGGTGAGAGGAGGCTCCTATGGATCAAGTTGGCCAATGTGGGCCATTTGGCAGACAAGATGGAAGAACAAGTTTGCAGAACAATGGCTCAGAAGGTGGAGATTCGGAAGGTGTCTGGCATTCTGCTATGATGTTTAGAAAGACAAAGAGGCCTATGAGGGCCTCTCATTGTACAAGCCCCCATAGTTAATCAGGAACAGTTATTGATATGTTATGGTGACAGATCTGTAGTAGGAGTAGCAACAAATCAAATAAGAGAGGATTTGATGGGCAAAAGGACCCATTTCCATGCTGCACTTTGATAAATATCATTTGTTTTTCTGTCCTCACTGATGTGCAATGTTCGAAGATTTTTCACAATAGAATTTTTGGAGTTGATATCTGAGAATCAATCCTATCTCTGGGGTTTCTATGAAACATGACTGTTGACCTTGGAATATTAAAAATGTAGCATTATTATAATATTGTTTGATATGGATAAAATTGAACCAATTTGCAGAGTAGCAGAACTATGACAAGGAAAAATTGGGATTCAGTTGGAGTCTCCTGCCTTCATTAACACTTTAAAGTATTGTTTTGTTATTGCACACTGGAAAAGAAATGAGACACACCTCAATGTAATTTCAGTGAACTTCAGACCATATTGTCTGTCCCTTTAGGCAGATGCAGAAGTCAATGAGCATTAGACTTCTATTTGGTATGCATGGAACTTTCATCAGAGGGAAGCAACCATGAAATACATCAACTGCTGGGGGATGACCCGTGGTTGAGTTTAATCAAGGGGAATATAGATGTGAGGCTAGGGATTATTAATGTCAAGTTTTATCACTTTTCATTGATTAATGCCTAGTTATTTTCTGATTTGGTGAATTAGCCAATATAAATAAAATCCTTCTGTATGTGAAAGAAAAAAAAACTCAACTGTCAATTATTTGAAGTCTGGATGTGGAGCATCATGTACTGGAAATACAGTTGCAACACAACATGAACCTGGCCTTCATGCCATGATAGCATCACTGATGCTCATACAATATAATATAGTATTTAATTTAATAACGTCACTAACAGCACGTATCTGCACCTCTCAGCCTAATTTTTAATGGGAAGATCAATAGATGCTTAGGTTTATTTTTAAATAGAACAGCTGATCTAAATTTTTTTGTAAAGAAACACTTTGAAGAATATGATTAGCAAGTGTGGCAGTGACAACAGTCAACACACCTAGTGAACATATTGGCAGTCCCCCACAAGGAAATTAAGTCAAAGCCTGAGTTCATTCGAATGTTCGGTCATATCTCATTAGTGTAATCCTTTAAAATAGGACAACAAATCGTAACACTGACCAGAAAGAACGTGCATTTTGATTTGGTCCATCATATCTCCAAAGCCCCAATGGCATAACATTTTTTGAAGTTTCTTTTGTGTTCACCCATTTGCCAATCCAAAATAATCTCGGAATTTATCATTGGAACTCGTATTTATTAAAACCACGATTGTAACTGTTTCCTTCTGCAAAATCTCCACCAATTCTTGTTGGATCACTGTCATACAGATTATTACACAAGAAGATTTTCCATTTACATTTATATCTAGAGGCTGAGAAAGATTTTGATGGTGGGGCCCATAAAGGTGGTGTGAGTGAATCATCAAAATAGAGCTCTTTAAATATCATTGCTCGTTTGTTACTTTGTGTCGCGGCAGCACTGAAAAAAACATGATTATTGATTTTCTTCAACTTCAGTTGCCTTTCTGTTGTTCAATTTTTCTTTCATGTTCTTAAACTATAATGATAAAGACTGGAAAGTAGCAATACTATTAAATGCCACCTTTTAAACTGACCTCTATTATCCTTGAAATGTTTCTTTACTTAATTCATAGCTTAAATTTCTGAGCCTTCCTAACTCCACACAAAATAACACAACTCTTGTCTTCAAAAATGCATGACTGTATAATTTGTGTTCTACAATACTTTATTGTACTTGATGCTGAAAATTATATAGCGAATAAACACAATTTAACATTACAGTACATTAAAACATACCACTGAATTTTCAGAACTGTGTAATGGAGACTATAAAGAAAGATTTCCTTTTACACTGCAGCTTTCATGATCTCAGAATGTCTTCATGCATGTTACGTTAAATGAAATAGTTTTGAATGATATTCTTGTTCTCAATATTTTCTTAGGTTTAATATGGAAAGCACTGACACACATGAACACTAATAATGATTATACTGGGATCAAGTACACATGAGTATATTACTGAGCGTATTATACTCCTCAGAAGTAATGAGTTGTTGCTACATATGTATCTGTAAAATAAAGTGCACTATTGTTAAATAAATGTCACCATTAATTAAAATATCATTCTACATATGCCTAATCTGGAAACAGCAAAAGAATCCAACATGTGATCACATTGCTGAGACATTGGTAAGGTGCTGACCAATGCTGGACAAACACATACAGTGAGCAACACAAGAGTCAACACTGGGATAATGTCCCATTGTAGTGCCTTTGGGAGTTAAACTCATGCTGTCAGTGATCTTTCTCACTCAAAAATCTTATATTTTTGGCCGTTACATCTTTTTTCTTGCTCTGATCCCTGCTGTTCTTTTGGTGCAAATGTTCCAATTAATGACAAAGAAAAGGCACTTTGGTCGCCTTTGTTGGGTGTGCTGATATACAACAGTTGGAGCTGTCCACCCATCAAAAAGAGACCAGCTCACTAAATGTCACAGTCTGGTCCTACAGCACATGGAATTTCAGCTCAGCCCTGATACGTAGCTGATGTCCAGCTGCCACAGACACGGCAGAAGTATGCTTTTCTTCACATTTCCCAAGAGGTAATTATCAAACTTTTTATCCCTTTAGTAAACCTTCGTAAGGAGGAATTAGCAGAGGATGGAAGAATGATGTTTGGCCATTTCAACTAAATTTGCAACCAAAACAGAAGTTGCTGGAAAAGCTTTAGCGGGTCTGGCAGCATCTGTGAAGAACAAGAATCAGAGTTAGCATTTCAGGTCCGGTGACCCTTCCTCAGAACTGAGGACTAAATTTGTCATTTATTTTAAGTTATGGCTAATCCATACCTGAAGCCCATTCACCCACAATTCCTCTGCTCACTTGATATTAAAAATTGTTGGATCACACTTTTACTCCTTTCAATGAACTCAGAATTCACACTTTCTTTCCTGGAGAAAATTCCAGATTATTACTATCCTTTCTGTGAAAAACATCTTCCTGATTTTACTCCCTCACAGACTCACACAGATAGTGCCTCCATGTTTTGAATCACACCTCAAGAAAGACATGGTTTTGTGTTTTGCACTCTATCAAATCCCACACTTATTTTAAATATCTCAGTTGGATCATCCCTGAACATTCTTTTAAGATTCAAGGAAGCTCAAGAAGTGTGCTTGTGATTGAACTGGAGTAGCCCTGTTATCAAGTTGCTGAATCTGTTTCAAGGATCTACACTAATCGTTAGAGGCTTTACTGCCTTGGTTGCTGGGATCTGAACTAAGGTCAGTCAACAAGCGGGCACTGGTTTAGTGGCTTTGGAGCTAAAATTGCAGCTCACCCCTATGTGGCCACCTGTTGGCCCTGGGTATTCACTTTGATATAGAGGTTGAGATTGTCTCAAGGTTAATTGGGAAGGAAATTGTTGGCTGAAGTCGGACCCCACTGCTCAAAAGTGACATAGTCACTTTTCAGGACAGCCTGTATCTTTGCAATCATTGCTTCTCTATTAGCGGAAGATACCTGGGTTGTAATGAAAGGCCAAATATTAATACTGTTTCTTGCTGCTGACATTACCTGAGTTGTTGAGAAAATTTTTGTCTTTAAGATGAAAGAAAAAAAAGGTTCCAGGCCATACAGAGGATTCTGAAATAATTGTTGTGATAAGCTTTGAGCAATGGCTGAGGTTGACACAGTAATTCAGTGGTTAACACAGCACCAGGGGCCCAGGTTCAATTCCAGCCTTGAGTGGAGTTTGCACAATCTCCCTGTGTTAGTGTTGGTTTCCTTTGTGTGCTATGGTTTCCTCCCACAGTTTAAAGATAAGCAGGTTAGGTGAATTGGCCATGCTAAATTGTCCATGATGTGCAGGCTGGATGGATTAACCATGGTAAATATGGGGTTACAGGAATAGGATGGGGGGTGTGTTGGTTCTGGGAAGGACGCTTTTCAAAGGGTCAGTGCAGAATTGATGGGCCAAATGTCCTCTTTCCACACTGTTGGGATTCTATGATTCTCTGCATTCTTCTGTCGCTTACAGCGCACTTGAATATAGAGAATATCAGATAATCAATGAAATGCTTCCATCGATACTTCCAAATGGAATCAAGTTTTCAATAATCTATCCTGGAAGTACAGTAATTCTTAGTTAGTTCAGGATTCCTGGGCACCCTTGGCGATTACATTGCAAATAATTGAAAGATGATCCAGCTAAGAAATAGTAATGAGCTCATAATAGACAATTTTAGGTACTGTGATTAAAGTAAGTACTATATAGAATATCAGGAAGCCTGCTCACCTTTCAAAGGGTAAAAAAACAGAAAAATGAAGGAAATAACTTACAATTACGCAAAAACTTTCACAAACCTAATATATCCCAAAGGTTTTTTTTCACAACCATTGTAGTACTTCCTATCACAATGTTACAGTTGAAATATAAAAGATATGGCAGACAACGTACACTCCGTGAAGTATTGCAAACTGCTTTGTGATGAGTGTTAGATAGTGGTTGAGGGCTAAATGTTGTCAAAACGCCAGAGAGAACTCCCTGCCATTCTCTGAAATCTGGATCTTTCATGTTCACCTGAGGGGATAAGGCAGAGCCTCAGTTTGATAATTTTCTAAAAGACAGCACCTTCAAACTTGTAGCACTTCCTCGTTGCTGTGCTGATGAGTTAGCCAAGACTGTGCACTTAATTCTCAGTGTAAAGTAAAAGTTACCACAATCCCAGAAGTCCAAAGGGTTGCTCTCTCATTAAAAGGAGAAGGAGATGGAGAAAGTTGACTGGCAATAAGTTTAACACAAAGGTCATGATGCCTCAGGCCAGGAGTAAGGTAGAGAAGGCAGGACTTTCATGGTAACTGCAGCAGTGTTGGAATGAAAGTCACGCCGTTGGTGTCATTTTGCATGGCAAACCAACTATCCAATCTAACCGACCCCTGTTATAGATGTTTCCCAATGCTTTTGTTCTACTATTGCTCCTTTTATTCCTTAAAATTAACCCTGGAAGGCTTGTGTGAGGTATTTCCAAACAGAATCAATTTTTTTCCAGAAAAGTAATACATTTCCTCTTAAAAGAAAACAACACAAGTTAATTGGAACTATTCAGCTGGATGGTGACTAAAATCCAAAATGTCACTCCAGTTAATGCTAGGGATAGATCATAAAAATAAAATAGATGATATGAAAAGTCTGTGTCAGCTGTATGTTGATGTCAAATATCTACAATATTAGGCTCATTTCAGTCCACTATAGATCGGGAGGCATTTGAATTTTCATGGGCTGGTTAGTCTTGATGAAATATGTACAATTTATAGCAGAGGAATAAGCCACCCAGCCCAACTGGTTTATGCTAAAGTTTCTGCCCTCTTCAACTAATCCTGTCAGTCTAGCTTTTTATTCAGTTCTCCCTGATATGTCTATCTAACTTTTCTAAATTCATTCTCTAATGCTCGACTCAGTAGTGTGTTCCATATTCTAACCACTCCCCGTGTAAAGAAGCTTTCCATGTTTGGTTTTCTGCTCACTATGGTGTATTTATGGCCCCAGTGATACTACAATCCTGAGCCAAACACTAATGGCACGGTAATAAAACTGTCTTGTGTGTCTAAACTGAATGTAAAATATGATGGCTTGGAATTTGCTCTTAGAACAACAAGGATACCCTGTTATAAGATATAACAGTAATTTCTGCAGTTTACACTTGCACAGTTAAATATGGAAATCAAATGTTGCTGTCAGGTAAATCAATTTGTCTCTATTGCAAAGTTCAGCAATAGACTCAGCATTGAAATTTCTGCAATTGTATTAGTGCTCTGTCATTGCCCACTTGATCCATAATAAAAATGGATGAATGAATCTGGGCTGGTGCAACCTCCATGGTCATGAAAATGTATGGTACCTTATTTAGGAAAATATCTAACAATTACAATTCTTATTTTAGTTTTTTGGGACTGTCTTTGTAATTTCTCTCTCCTGAACTCCTCTATCTGTCCCAAACTTATAATTCACTTTCTACATACCCTTTAAATATTATAGATAAAATTATTCATTTATCATTTCTGGTTCGGATTCTGGAGGGGAAATGGAATATAATTTTCCAGGGCTCTTGTTTAGCTGGCTCGCCTACATGTTCCTGCCTATGGACACTTATTGGGGATAGATGAAGTGTGCAAACTCATCAGAAGCACCAGAGAGCCTATTGATAGACAATAGGCAATAGGTGCTGGAGTAGGCCATTTGGCCCTTTGAGCCAGCACCATCAGTCATTATGATCATGGCTGATCATCCACAAACAGAATCCTGTTCCTGCCTTATCCCCAAAACCCTTGATTCCACTACCTTTAAGAGCTGTATCCATCTCTTTCTTGAAAGTATCCAGAGAGTTGGCCTCCACTGCCTTCTGGGGCAGAGCATTCCATACATCCACCATTCTCTGGGTGACAAAGTTTTTCCTCAACTCTGTTCTAAATGGCCTACCACTTATTTTTAAACTGTGTCCTCTGGTTCTGGACTCACCCTTCAGCAGAAACATGCTTCCTGCCTCCAGAGTGTCCAATCCCTTAATAATCTTATATGTCTCAATCAGATCCCCTCTCATCCTTCTAAACTCATGTATACAAGCCCAGTCGCTCCAATCTTTCAACATATGATAGTCCTGCCATTCTGTGAATTGACCTCGTGAACCTACGCTGCACTCCCTCAATAGTAAGAATGTCCTTCCTCAAATTTGGAGGATCTTCAAGAAGCAAATAACTAATTTTTGTAAGACAATGGAATGTGGAACATGCACAGTATTCACACAGTGTTTGCTAATCGTCTGGGTTAAAGTTAATAGACCAATGGAGGTGTATAGATATATGCTATTAATAGGGCTGCTCAGATTGAATGTTTGCAATTGGAAAGTAAAATAAATCTTTTTTGTATGGATTTGACTTTGTAGTTTTCATTAAACTGAAATCGACAGATTAAATTCAGAAGATCCCAATACTAAGTGGGGTTTTAATAAGATAGCCACTGGAAGAGCGGTTGGGCTTATTTAATTAAAGAATCAAATGCAACTGGTTCCTCTGTAATTAGGTCAGATGGGTGTCTTGGGTCGGGGCATTTAACCAAAGCAACCAAGGGTGACTTTGCATTTGTGCACAACTTGTAATAAAGCACTGAGAGCTGGGTGTTTAAAAGCGGTGCTGTTTTGCTTTTCCAAACTTTTACAGTCTCCAGGAATTGGTTCTTGCTCTGCTATAGTAGCAGAAGCCAGTTACTTGGTGGCATTTGGCACGTGACGAAGGTTTATTCTCTTCCTATGGTTCAAAATGGTAATAGCAACTGGTGGTAAGATCGATTCGAGATATAAAAGCAAAACAAAACGGAAAGAATAATTAAACATTTCATTATAACAAATTAAAGAATGACATAAAGGTTGATGATAGAACTCCTGGATAACAGTTTGACCCTGGAAGACATGCTGTACGTTTTGATACTCAAGCAGTTTTGGCGTCGAGTTTATGAGCAGGAAGCTGAACTACACACAGAGCAACACATCAGAGAGGGTATCTACTGGTCACAATATACTTCAAGTCCGACTTATGTCTACAATGCAATTGGGAAGTTTTGGAATTTCAAGATCCTGACTATTCTGTCCTCAAGCTGTGATAATATGTTTGTTATAAGACGTCTCTGTTTGGACTTACTTTCTATAAACATTAGCTGCAAGTTAACATGATGGGTGGCTTGGGGAGTAACTCTTGCTTTAAGTCTGTAATCATGCGTCACGTCACCTCCGAGTTTACTAACATCATGGACACAAAACCGTGCTAAGGTACGTGTTTATACAAATGAAAAGAATATGTAGCAAACCTTTGAAATTGCACCTAAATTGAGGAAGTTAATTTTGTCTGCCAGAACGTATCACAAAGCTATAAAAAGTACAACAAACGGAGTTCTGTGCTCTAAAATGTTGCAGCTCACCCATTTTCCCAAGGTCAATGGTTTGTTGGATATTTCGTTTCAGTTTTTGTTTGTTTTCTTTTCCCATATGGAAGTGATGCATAAAAATCTGGCAAAGAAAATCTCTCATTTTTGAAATGCAAACAGGATCTAATTTAGTGCCACAAAAGATTCTTGCGCACTGACACTAATCTCCAGGGTGAAATAATTTTGCCACAATTGCTCAATTCCCAACGTGTGAATAGACACAGCCAACTGATTTCCCAGGATGCAGTGATCTTGCCGATCTAAGTTAGCAACGGAGTAAAAATGAACCACTAGCTTCAAGGTAAAATTGTCATAACTAAGCCAGAAAGTACAGTGTTGAAATCCCGTTCCAAACAACTTTCCTTAAATAAGCTTATCTAATGGCTACGGGAGTCCTTGTACACGTTATGAAGGATTGTGAAAGTCCTTAAAATTATGACACCTTATGTGCTAGTGTAAAAATTGTAAAGGCTTTGGAAGGGCATTCTCATCCACCAGTTTGTCAGCTTGTAAATCCTTCCCCTTTGAGGAGAAAATACACAAACAACAACCTGTCCAGAGCAGTTGACAGGCATCAGATATAAATCACACCTAGATTGAGAGTCTATCTTCTAATTATTATTAGCAGGGAGCCAATAGGAACAGAGACTTGTCAAAGTTCCCAGCAAAGCTCAGAAGAGACTTTTGTTATGCTGTCATAAAAATGAAAAATATTGGAAATGCTCAAACCATGGAGAGAGAAACAGAGTTATTGTGTCAAGTCAATGACCTTTTATCAAAATTACAGATAGGTGGAGATTAAACAGGTTTGTGTTAAGTACAAATACAATTATAGGCATGATGGAAGGTTTGAATGACAGCCTACCTGTTCCAAACTTGATCTTGATTTTATGAAGTGTGTGGTGTGTGAAAAAAAATGTTGGTATGCCCTGCAGTGGAGATTTGTACTTCTTAAGACTTCTGTGGGAGTATCGGACAGATATATGAGGATCTTGAAGAGTTGGTAAATATTGAATATCACATGCTAATGTCAATGGATGAGGGGTGTGTGTGACTGGCGGACTGAGGTGCTGTTGCATGGTGAGCAACATGGAGCCTGTTTGTAGCCAGCGGTGCGTTGAAATCACCAGGTATCCACACTGACTTATTTGTGAGCAGTTGGATTGAAAGCTGCATTTTAATGAGGAGAAGTGGGCAGTTAATAAAAGAGTTACAAAGAGTGGCAAATAAAGGAAATAATACAACATTGCTGTATTACAGAATCTAGAAAACTCAACAGTCACTCAATTTAAAACAGCATTAGAACATAGAACACTACATTGATTGATGGATTGATTTTGATTGATTGATTTTTATTGTCATGTGCACCAAAATACAATGAAAAGTTTTGTTTACAAGCAGTACAGGCAGATCATATTTTGCAAAGGATGTACAGATCAAAAAGACTTTGAGGCATACAGGTTACATTGCAGGTTATGTTATTTGAGGCTAGAGTCAGTGTGAAACAGTCTGATAATGGCTGGAACGAAGCTGTTCCTGAACCTGCTTGTGCATGTGTTCAAGCTTCTACATACTCTGCCTGACGGAAGTTTCTTACGGTCCTGGACAGAGCAGTTGCCACACCAGACAGTTTTGCACCCAGACAGTATGCTTCATTGGTAAATACAATCTTATAGAGGAGCAGAAGTAAAGCAATGTTGAAATGATACAGATTTAAAATATCTTTACCATGAGAGGATAGATCAGCAGATTGAGAAGAAACAGAGATAGATATGCCTCCCATCAGAATTAAGATCAGAAGACCAATTGAAACAAATTATTTGGCTCCATGTAGGTAACACTTCTTGAGATATAACATTATTTGAAAATTAAATGCTAAGTGCGGAAATAATACTGGTACATATTTGCATTGGAAAAGGGGAATGTTACACAGGTGAAGACTACAATATGATACAGCCATTTCCTCTCAAAAATATAACTGACGCATTTGTAGTGAAAATTGATTACCCACGTGCAGAGTTCAACATCTTATTAGACCAGCTACCAGGGCTGAACAAACAGAAACTACAGTTTACTTGGATGAAGGCGTATGGCATAGGTGAAATAATGTCAGAAGCACAGGAATATTACAAGTTACACTCCAACACAATGAGGATAAGACCTTCAAAAATGTTTGCATCACTCACAATCAACCTGTTTCACTTTTCAGCTGGCATGCACATTTGAACCTCAACTCCCTGAACAAGTCAAAAGCAATCTCATTAGTTCCAAAAGAACAACTGGTCCAGAAACAAACTATTACAGACTAACTGGCCAAAAGTCAATGAGTAGAAGATTTCCTTGGGTTTCCTGGACTCGTGATGGAATTCAAAGTGAGGAAAGACCTGTTGAGATTACCTGTGATAGTATCAAAGAAATGATTTGTTATGGACCAAAACAGACCCCTCAAAATAGTTTAAGGAGGTAGCCTAGACCCTAACTTTTTCTTATTTTGAAGGCAAATGTAACATGCTGTGTTTCAGATCCAATTCGACCAGTCAAGTTACTCGATGTTAAGCAAAACACAATTTATTCAATACAGACCCCTCAAAATAGTTTAAGGAGGTAGCCTAGATCCTAACTTTTTCTTATTTTGAAGGCAAATGTAACATGCTGTGTTCCAGATCCAATTCGACCAGTCAAGTTACTCGATGTTAAGCAAAACACAATTTATTCAATACTATAGTTAAAATACAACAAAAGAAAGAAGAACTTAGAATGACTTGACTCTATTGAAAAATTTAACTCTTCCAATATTGTAGCATTCCATAAACACATGCCTTGGACAAAAAGACATTCAGAAATCAGATTTTCCTACATGCAACATCAGCAGTAGGTAGAGAAACTCCAGCTTCTACAAAACTCCAGGAACTTCTGCTGAACCTAAAAATTAAAATAAAAACTAGAAATCCTGATTTTGCTAGTTTATGACATGAAATTAGTCATTCTAGTGTCCAGTTGGGAAACTGCTTTGGAAAGAATCAGAGAAACTTAGGCATTGCCAGTTATACAGACAGGACACAGTCAGTTGTACAGTGGCCAGTGATCTTAAAAGAGGTTGGAGACTTCATGTCTCAGGAAAATCTGCAACTGTTCGGGTTTGGCAGTTTTTGGAAAACACACCCACTATTAATGCAGAGATATCAGAAATAAAAGGCAGCATGATTTGTGAAAAGATGCAAACATTGAGAAAGAGAATGAGAGTACAACTTGCCTGGCCCCATGTAACAATCTTAAACTGGTGTTGTTCAGGCAGAAGAACCATCTGGTAAACCAAAACAGAAATTACTGGAAAAGCCTAGCAGGTCTGGCAGCATTTGTGGAGAGAAATCAGAGTTAACCTTTCACATTCAGTGTCCCTACCTCTGATCCGTCCTTCGGTTCATGGGACCCGAAATGTTAACTCTGATTTCTCTCCGCAGATGATGCCAGACCTGCGGAGGCATTCCAGTAATTTCTGTTTTTGTTTCTGATTTCCAGCATTCGCAGTTCTTTCAAATGAACCGAACTGATTCAACAGAACAGCCAATGTTAGTGACAGGGGTAGTGCTGAGTGAGCAACAGTCTTACAGTAACACAACTGACAGTCTGAAAAAAAATATATTTCACCAATCAGGGACAATATTTGGAGACATTCAGAATGATCAATAACTTATGGGTGATAGCTACAAATGTTCCATCCATGGAAGCCAAATCAATATCCATAGGTCTAGGAAATGATCAGGAAGACCCAACTGCTTGGTCTAAGCATCCTGGATACTACAAAAAGAAATCACCTTTTCTAACTGGAAAGACAGTATTCCATCTTGAATGCTGGGATACTGCAAAGAAGAAAGCACTTGTTTTAACAGAGCAACTGCCTTAGAGGAAGGAATTTCTGGAGATTAAGGATCCTTCAGATAGAGTAATGAGTAAACACCAATGTCAAAAACTAAAACACCTCTGCAAAAGACATCTGAGATGTAAACAAAATATTCCACAGATCAAAATCAGGGCCAACAGTCCTCAAGCAAGAAGCCTACTGTTCCTCCAGATCTGAAAAAGTAGCATTCTGATAAAAGTGTGAAATACCCAGGACACCCACACTTGTCAGAAGCCAGAGAAAGATGGGATAATAGCAGATGTAATATATTTATATACAGGATTATATAATGGGTTAACTACTGGAGAAAAAGCATGAGGGTAGATGTTATATAAGTTAATAATTCTGAAGGAGTTAATGTTCATGTTGCATTAGCTCCACCCATTCTAGTGACAAACAAGCGCAGCACTTATACAATTAAAAGTGGGGCCTTTGGTGTTATACAAGTTCAGGTACATTATTCTTTGAAGTTTGCATCACATGTAGACAGGGTAGTTAAGAAAGCATTTAGCATGCTTGCTTTCAATGTTCTGAATTTTGAATATAGGAGTTGGCATGTTATGTCGAGGTTGTACGGGATGTTGGTGAGTTCTCTTCTGTTGTAATGTGTCCAGTTCTGTTCGCCCTGTTATAGAAAGGATCTATTAAACTGGAGAGAGTTCAGAAGCAACATACCAGGATGTTGTTGGGAATGGAGGGTTTGAATTATAAGGAAAGGCTGGATAGGCTTGGACTTTTTTCACTGGAGTGTAAGAGGTCAAGGGGTGAAATTATGGAGATTTATCAAATCATGGAGCGTATACATAAAGTGAATGGTAGTAGTCTTTTCCCTACAGTGGGGAATTTCAAAATTAGGGGGCATATTTTTAAGGTGAGAAGAGAAAGGTTTTAAAAAGACATGAAGGGAAATTTTTTTACACAGAGAGTAGACCGTATATAGAGTGAACTTCCAGAGGAAGTGGTGGATGTGAGAACAGTTACAACGTTTAAAAGACATTTAGATAAGTACATGAATGAGAAAGGTTTAGAGGGCTATTGACCAAGTGCAGGTGGGTGGGACTAATTTAGTTCGGAGTTTTGGTCAACATGCACCGGTTGACTGAGGGATCTGTTTCTCAGCTGTATGACTCAATGACTCTATGACTGATTATACAGTCTGGAGACAAGGAATTCTACTTTAATTTGCCGAGGGACCTGATGTATCTATATCAACTCTGTAAGGTCTTAGTAATTATACCTGGCGAAATGTATTTGTACTCATTACTTTCATGAAATAAACCTATTTGTTTCTAAGAACAGTGCCTCTTCTGTGGATACTCTAGATGCGGTTAAGGATTGATGGCTGCAAGCTACCTCAAACCAGTCTTTCAATCCTACATACTGGTCAAGATAGCAAATACTGCAAGGTACCAAGAGTGGTCAGCTGGGAAGAAGAACACAATTGTTGTGTCAAAATGTCCTCTGCTTTCTTTCAAAGCCTCTGTTTATTTCCTTCTTGGGCTCTCAATAATGTAACTGCCCATGTTGTTCATCAGGAAATGCAACCACTAATTTGTCAATTACAGAAGAAACAAAAGAATGTGAAGCCAAACGCATGTTTGTTGAGAAAACACATCCCTTCTGATTTTGCTTCAATGAGACAGACAAGCATTTGGGTAATCAGTATAAATTCTAGAAAGTTAATTGGATGTACTGGGTCAAGAACGGATTCATGTGGGTGTTAAACCAAGGCTAGAGTCTGTCTGAGCAGTTTGTCTGATTTATTTGTTGATTCCTGCTCTGTTTTGGTGACTAGTATCGTATCATCATCTATATGTCACTATAGCATGACCTTTGCTTCTCATAATTATAAATAATTTCAACAACTTAAAGTGATGGTAAGCTCAGCCTATTTATGTTGTAAGTTGCTATGGTGTCCCTTTCCGTCTTAAATTTTAGGCATTTTTGATGATACCTTGCAACTGATACACTGTCATATGCATCTTTAATGTCTACTGAGGCTTTAATGCAACCTTTCGAGGAGATGGACAGCAATGTTGGCAGTATCCATTCTAAGATTATTTTATTCGTTTAGTTTATATTTATTTCACATGTTTGTTCGGATTTACATAACTTCAGAATCATGCAATTATACACCATTCTTGTTCCGTTGAGCACAAGATTTTGAGACAAAATGTCCACGTTTAGGCACACTTTTGATTTCAGTCTCAATCAAGCCTTTTTGCTGAAGGCTAAAAACTCTTCATCAATAGCTTTTGGGGATTGCTTCAACCTATTTGCTTGAGCTTTCAAAAATGCTTGTCTGCATTATTATTACAATTCATATCCAAAAAGAGTTCAACATTGCTTCATCTGATAACATAGCTTCCCAAGCATCTTTGTGGCCTCTCAGTTGACCTCTAGTATACCTAGTTCCAGTTGTGACACTTTCCTTTAGTGGAGATGCATTCTCACAGATTCATTTCAGCTCAGATGTGCATGTCTGACAGCAGATTGGTGGGCAGTCAGTTTCCCACGTTTTCGGCTTCAAAGTCTTTGTCCTTGCCCATGTCTATTCTAGAGACATTATGGGTGGCTAAAGTGCTATCTGACAGTGAGAGAGCTAAAGTGCTTTATCCTTGGATGGAACCCCCTAAATTCCAGATACTTTTTGATCAAGGGTCTTCTGTCATTGTCTGCCATTGAATTGCCAAATGAGTGCAACTTCTCATCCCAACTGCTATGATTGTTCCTCATTCATTTCCTTCACAATCTCAGAGATCTTCTCTGAACAACCACTGTGTTGTATTTGCTTTCGGTTTGCACATATAAGTGTACTAGAGTTCAACATAGGCTTTTCTGAGCTCGTTCAGCTCAATACTGGTATTGGCTAGCAGAGAAGTGGCATCCTGCTGAATTTCATTAGCAGCGCTGTCATTTGTAGATTTAAAAAATGGCTGTGATCTTCTGGCACCTTTTAACATTTCATGTCTAAGTTACAGACTGAGTGATACAAATTTGCCAAATCAAAGAGATTTACCTTTGGAGGTATCAAGCTGCAGTTGCCTGATGTAAGTTACTTCTTGCATGGTTCTGACTTGTATTCTCCTCAAAGAACTTTTTAGAAGGTAATTCACATTCCGTGCACATCTATCACTTGGCAGTTTCTCACTTCAGTAAATAGATGCAAATACGGTTGTAAAAACTATTTGCAGGCAAGTTAGTAGTGAGTGTGAGTTAACAGTATTTTGAACAGGTGAGGAGGGATGATCACTTTTCCTTTTTAACCACCTCTCATTCAGTCACAGCAAATATTTCTTTATTTATTTTTTTAGAGATTTTAATTAAGTTTAACAGCATCAAAACTGTAGGAAAGCCAATTCCAAAATTTAGTTGAGTGAGAATTTTCTATTCAACTTGGCTAAAATACTAAAACATGTCAATGAATATGCATAACAAAGTGAATAGTCTTACAAATAGAACTTGAAGTGTGTCCAACACAGGCAGGTAGGTCAAATTAATCCACATTTAAAGTTTTTAGAATCTGTGAGTTGTGAGAATGAGACCTGAGCCCCAAACGCTTAGCTGTTTTCCTGTTTTGTCAGAAAAGGTGAAACTTGCTGACAACCTTGATTTCTTAGTGAATGGCAGTTTTCCAAACTGCTTTTTCTCATTAGCTTGTTTGAGTTTCTGAGAGATTGAGGGAAGAGATTTCAGTACCCTTGCTGTCATTGATCCATCTTACTTTCACTCTTTGTTGCCAAAAGACTACTGCTGATACATTGTCCCTTTGTAGATTCTGTTGCCTGTGTCATTGTTTCATTCTGAGCTGAGTAGTTGGAAGCACCTTTCATCTCGCAATGTGTGAATTTCTTCACTGAGTATCAGTGAAGAAATAGTATTTGCGATACAGCCAGATTCATACATTCAATACAGCCTGTCTGGACTTACAGCAGCCATTTTAAGTCAGTAGTGCCCTTTGTAAAACCATTTTTAGTCCACGAAAATGTTAGGTACTAAAGTCAAATGATGAAAGTTGAATATTGATCTTCCATTTTTACTACAGTTGTAACAATGACACTATTGATCACTTTCATGATGATTGTGAGGAGCTGATGCTGCAATGACTGGCTGAGTTGGATCTGTCTTGGTTTTAGTAGTCAAGACATACCTAGGCAAACTTTTACATTATTAGGTAAATGCCTGCATTGTAGCTGCACTGGATCAACTTGACTAGGTGCACAGCTAGTTATGCGGCATTGGACTTCAGCACTACAGCTGGGATATTGTAGGGCTCAGAACCTATGCTGTATCAGAATGCTTAGACATTTCTTAATGTCGTGAAGTGAGCTGAATTCCTCTGCACATATCTCAAGTACATACCTGAGTGACTGTTAAATGCAATAAAAAATTTTACCTCTACCACCCTTGCAGTGGAAAGATTTTCCCTCAGCTTCCCTCTAATCCAACTGCAATTAGTTCCCTTTATTCTTGACCTCTTTGCCCAGGGACGTAATCCTTTCGAACCACTCTATTTAAGCCCCTCATAATTTTATACAATTCAATTAAATTTCTGCTCAGCTTCCTCTGCACAGTGTCAGTCTTTCTTCCTTGCTACCATTCTCCACTCCTAACAGCATCTTCAAATTTCCTTTGTATTCTCCCTTGCGATGACAGTCTTCTAATAAGGCAGAAGCCAGAACTGAACTGGGAATATCCAGCAGTATCTGGTGAAACAGAAACAGAGCTAACATTTTTGGATGCAGGCAAAACTTTGGTATCACTCATACCCAAGGCACTAAACCTCTCATCGAGTTTAGTGAATGCTGCATAAAACACATCATGAAGTGAATTCTTGCACTGTGCTTCCACAGAGAACAAATAACAAACTGAAACCAAGCAGCCCTCAAACAAGCATCCTGCAATCTGGCACCAATTTAGCACTCAGTTCCCAGCAGACTAATCTTGCTTTATTAACTTTTTGGAATATAATGTCATGCACATTCTGAGTTCAGATGCATCTGTTCTGGTTTTGAGTCTCTGCACTGTTGCTCTTTTCAGTTTCTATTCTTGCATTGCATGAGATAAATCTTCTTCAATTTGTTGTTCATTTCGTGTGGAAAGCTAGCACAATATTTACAACATACTGCAGACTGAAAGGATGTACCGGTAAGATGCTGCTCTCAGGGAATGGACTAAACCTACCATCCACCAGAGATCATCTTCTGAAGTGACTGACTATCCTTTCCTCTCCATACAAGTACCTACAAAGCAGGAGGCATTTACAGTTGGGACTGGAAATTAGCCCAGTACTGGAGAGGGAATTACACTGCAGGAGTGATAGCCATCAGGAGCTGGGATCAGGAGAATATCTTTGCATGCTCACATAATTCATTTGAAGTCCTTCAATTTTTCCATCTTTTTGGCGAGGGGCTGTCGAACTGCTTAGTTCTGATGGGGAGGATCATTAGATTCCTACCTCCAGGGGAACTTCCTAGCATGGGCAGGGCAAGCAGTTGGCAACCTGTCCAATAAAGTCAGCAGAAAATTATGCCTCTTTAAGGTCCATTTAAGGGCCAGCCCCCACTGGGGATCGCGCCCTAATTTCTATTTCCATGTCTGGTGTGCAGAGGTGGGACAAATTCTGCAAAAGCTGAACGCCTGCAGTCCAGTGATGGTGGGGTGAGTGAGAAGGACTGGGCTGAATTGGGAATGAGGCCGGATGCATCAGGAACAGCCAAAAGGGTTGAAACAATGCTTGGGAAAGGCTGAGTGGAAATCCTGCCTCAGGGCTGCAGCATTGGTTGAAGCTTGAAAATGAAACTAAAACCTAAATTATCCCTCCTGCTCACAATCTCCCACACTCCTCATTTCTTATCAATGCCACCTATGTTCCTCCTACATCCCTGTGGCCCCTTGTGCCACTCTATGCCTATTTACTGCTGTGGCTCTTCATAGACCCAGTGCCAGCCTATGTCCATCTACCTTTTTCCTACGGTCCCATATTGTCCTATGTCACCGTAAACACATCCTCCAATGTTCCTATATCTGTTATGTTACTGTATGGACATTTACTCACCCCTTTGCCCTTAATAGCATTTGTGCCACCCTATGCTCTCAGTCATCTCCATGATCCTTTATAACCTCTAAGCAAACTCATGTCAACTCATACTACCCTATCCACCACCTTTATCCTTTCCTCTCCATGCCAATTTACCCAGTATTCATCTTGGGCAAATAGGAGGAGTCATGCTAACTGCTGATGATTGGAAAAAAAAGAAAAAAGCACGCTCATTAGTCATTAAAAAAAGGTTAATGCATTGAAATTCCTTCAACCAATCCTTTATAAAAACATATGTTTCACTTAACTGCTTAACGGTCTGAGCTTAATCACCGACACAAACAGACATTTCCTTTTAATAGGTAGTTTGAACAGTCCCTCAAAATGCTCAGTCTATAGGTACCCTGCTGAAAAAATGATCGTTTGGACAATCAATCATGTTGCACAATTCCTACAATGGTTTTATATAGGCACATACTCTGGAATACCCAGTACATCGATTTATTTTAAAGGCAACAAAATGATTTTGGACAGTTCCTTGACAACTTTGTCATCTCAATAAGTTTGTACACTTCTTCCACAAAACTGTGCCTTTCACAATCCCAGAGAGTACCTTACCTCTATCATAGGGACCCTTTCATTTCCCAAAGGTCCTTTACATCCTCCATTTGTGTCAAGATATCAGAACCAAAGGGAGACCTTACCGCTCCAAAAGAGGGGCATATAATACATTCCTCCAGCCCAGTGCCTCAGTACCCTACTCACCCACACATGTCCTTCATGCCCCATCATGACTAACTATGCAACCTATTTCTTTCTGGCCAATCCATGTGGCCCATTATCCTTTTAACAGTTTATTGCCCATTTCCACACCCCTTTTCACCCTTTATCTTCTGTGATAATTTTGTGGCTATAACAGGTATATTGTGTCCCATTTTTATGCAGAGATGATGAGACAGAGGTGAGGAACAGTCTGTTCCTAGCCAATAAAGTAAACAGCTTGTGAGGCTTTGGATTTTTTTTTAAAGTTATAACAATAGAAGCAGCATGAATAGGGTCAGGCTTCCACAGAACCATAATTTTAATGTAACTTTCAATAGCTTTAAGTTGGATTTTGTAAGTTGCTGTACAGTTTTCCCTGCTTTAGCAAAATGTTGGAGGTCTCTCTCTCTGTCTCTCTCTCAGAGGTTTCTTTTGATGGTCCTTACTTCTGCACCAGAGAAACATTGCTTGTAAGACAGAGATAGTTCTATTTTACTGAATTTGCCTTTGCCAAGAGTGTGTTTATGGGATATTACAATGTTGGAATAGCTAATCAGTAGTAGTTAATATATATATTTACTGTTAAGTATTTCAATAAAGTTATGTAATTTTTAAATTCTTGTTTTGTCTGTATTTTAACTGTAGTGTAAGAAAAAAGCATGTTTTGCTTCAAGGCTGTTAGCTTGATTAATTGAATTGCATATGGAATGCCTTATACTTACCGGTAAAAAAAAGAAAAAGTTTGGTTTAGGCTAATCTGTTAATATATTTGAGGGGGTTAAGTCTAGCCCATAACATGTACCATGCTACGTCATTCCATATTTAAGAGTATACTCTATGAAAAACTCATTCTCATTCATCAGAATATATTTTAACATGTGTCATCTCTTCCGGACAACTTGGAGAGTTCCAAAAGTCTCTTAGACATTTTAACAGTACCTGTATGTACCACTTTAACTGATAATTCATTCCACACATGAACCACTCTCTATTTAAAAAAAAAGCCCCCATGTCCTTTTAAAATATATCTCCTCTTCCCCCTAGTTTTATACTCTCTCACCCTAGGGAAAGGACCCTTGCCATTCAGTTTATCTATGTTTTTCAGGATTTTAAAAACCTCAGGAAGGTCACCCTCAATCTCCTTTGGTCCAGTCGAAAAAGGTCCCAGTCTTTCTAACCTATTTTTATACTTCAAACCCTCCATTCCGATCAACATCCTGGTAAATGTTTTCCAAAACCACTCCAGTTTAATAGTATCCATCCTATAACTGGGCAGCCGGAACTGGACCCAGTACTCCAGAAGAGGCCTCATCAATATCCCGTACAGCTTCAACATGACGTTCCATCTTTTATACTCAAAGGTCTGAAAGCAAGCATGCTAAACATTTTCTTAACCATCCTGTCGAGCTGTGAGGGACCTTTCAGAGGACTATGCACCCAAACCCCAAGTCTCTCTGTTCAACATCACTACCGAGGGCCCTACCATTAACTGTAGTTTGATGTTCTTTACTTCTGCACCAGAGAAACATTGCTTGTAAGACAGAGATAGTTCTATTTTACTGAATTTGCCTTTGCCAAGAGTGGTTTGTTTTATCAAAATCCAATGTCTCATATTTATCCAAATTAACCTCCATCTAGCGCTCCCCAACCTATTCACCGAATTGCTCAAGATCTGTTTGCAATCTTAGATAACCTTCTTCACTGTCCACGGTAGCACCAATTTTGTGCCATCCTCAAACTTACCATCTGTGGTGAAAATTGGAATTAGGGTCTTTCTGACCAGAGTGAAGATTACATTCCCTTCCTCCACCCCACCCTTGCATTGTGCTAAATCCACCAGCTTTCCACAGACAGCCTCTCAATGGGAAGGCCAAGGAAGGAGCCAGAAGTCTCCTTTAAACTCTGCACCCCACCCCCCAACTGGACAGGCAGCTCAGTAGCTGTGATCACATTCACTCTGAACAATCTTAGACATCTTCAGAGGGCGCCAATGCATGCGAGTAGAATGCAGATCTAATAAATGATAGCAGACTTCAGAATTTAAGTGGTCTGTTCATATATAGCTGGAAGAAATTAAAATCCAGTATGTGTTGAACATCATCTGGTCTTGTGAAAATCATTTTGTAATAAGTGGTCTTGAAAAATCAAGCTTTTACATATTGCAGATTCTGGCTCCACATTATAAATACGCCATAGACTGGAATACAGTTATACACAGTCTTACAGATGAGATATCACAGAGTTTACATTTACTTAGGGAAATACAAAGTCAAATTTGTTAGAATCAGTTTGAATAGACTACCTTAGGGGTAGCTACCATCTGTCAGCAGCAGTGTGTTCACACTTTCCAACGAGTTCCATTACTTTCTCAAAGTTCCTCTTTAGGAATTGGAATGTGTCTCTGTTGTCACTCACAGACATCTGAAAACTGTTAAGCATTGCATTTCATTTTGTGTTAACAACTTACTTTCCTGCTTCTTAATGCACGTCAAATTCTAATTTTTTAGCCTATAACGGATTTGCTGCATGACCCACAGAATAAACGTTAGGTTTTCGTTGGTCTGGATTTGATCCTAACAGTCATTAGAATTAATTGTTTCAGTGACTTTAACATCAGTTAAATGAACACCCTCTGGCCAGTTTTGCTCAAGCTCTGGGCTCTTGACTTTGAAGATTTTTTTTGGAAAATCGAAGCAATTTCTTGATTTAAAAAAGTGCAAGGTCATGAGATTGAGCATACAAGGTTAAATAAATGAGGGACTGTATGTACCTTTGAACTTGAGAAGGGCAAGTTCAAGTCTGGTTTAATTATGGACGATGAAAGTCAGCTCCCTAAATTTCAATGCACACCAGACTTCAAGTGAAAAACAGTACATTGTAGTCTGATATCTCTGTATTCCCCACATTTCAAGACAAGGAGATATGGTTCAAAAATACAGAATTATTCTTGTAATTTTTCCAACTAATTCATCAAATATTGAAAGAAGGTTCTTAAAATTGACCTTAATGCCCCTTCAGAATACTAGAAACTGAAGTAAATATGTTGAACTTCCTCAAAACAATAGGAAGCACAGGCTGCAAGTTGTAAATTGAAAATAAAATGTCAATGGTTCATATATGTTACATAAGGTAAGAGATACCAGCGAGTGCAGTCAAGGATGTGCAAATCCCAGGTTTCATAGGAAGTTTATAAATTACTTCAGCAGTGGTCCCCTGTTTTGTCATATAATTTCAATTCCTTCTTTCGGTTATGGTCACATGACTGCTTCTAAACCTTTCATTAATCTATAGGTTGCATTTAACATCACACAGGCAGAAGTGTGTGCAGGGAGGTATCATTTGGTCAAAGTTAGAATTTCAAACAATGCTGTTTAAGGTAAGTGTAATTTGTGTTCGGGGAATGGCCATATTAGCAGTGTGGTGAAATTTCCTATATATTTCAGAGAGGTGTTAAGGCCACATCTGGGCCTTATTTTCCATTTGAAAGAGTAGTGGTAAGCGTGCTTTTATTTTGCTGTGTTTTTGTATTTTATTAGATTAGTTCATCTGGTTGTAGTTCGGGCCACCTGCAAAGAAATCGGCATATTAAAGAGCAATTATAATTTTTTCACCAATAAACATTTTGAATGTAAAATGTTTAAAAGAAAATCTTACACTTGCCAATTATTTAAAAATTTCTTGAAGCAATGGACAAAGCCATTGTTGTAAATATTGTGCCAAAGCTTCTTGAATTATAGTCATCTGGATAATAACGATAACAGATTATGATAGAGAAGCAATTAGTTAATTATACTTGAGTTACATTTATATCCGGAGTCAGAATTCAGGTCTAACTGTTCCAGTAAAATACGGCTGTACGAGTGTTCAGAACAGCATCTGGCCTACAGCATGTTGTAACAGGGTCGCAAGGCACTTCCCACTTTTCTCGGAGTTCCTCATTATTCAAAAAACTTCTTATATCAAAGCTCATGTCAGCCACAAGCTTGTAACATTACCAAACGCAAAACAAGGAAGTTCCTGCTACCCACTTGAAAGTGCTTCATACGTTTCACAGAGCTGTTGTCTATACAGGGCAGGTTATTAGGATGGGTGCTGATTCAGCCTGGGTTGACTTGTTTTCTCCCTTTTCCTTCCTGAGTGCATTAAGTTGTTCCAGCTACACTGACAGGTAGAATCAGGCTACTTTTGGACAAGAGGCGCACCACAGGGAAAGGGTAGTTAGCTAATGAGGTGAGTTTTAGTTAAGAGTGTGAGAAGACCTGCTGAGCCTCATGGAGAGAAACCCTCCACAAAATGCAATGAAAATGGCACTCAGTCAAAATGTTGTAACACTTGACCCATAGTCATATGAGCCTGCAGAATTTCCTTAGCAGTAGAACTGAAGATTGTCACAAAGAAGACAAAAACAACAAAACAAACCAAGCTATCTTCATATAGAAGATCTTGCACCCATTCTAATAACCTGTTCTGTACAGTCAGTGTGAAATATGTGGCGTACAAAGCTCTGGCAATCCTTTAAAACAATTTCAAGGGTGCAGGAGGAAAGAAAACACCTTCTTGTACTACAGTTGGTCATCTTAACAAGCTGGAGGCTGTTGTGAGGGTTGCTGTAGGAAATATAGAAATATCTTAAAACACACATCAAAATAAAGTTTTTGACTTCTTTCCCAGCACCATTCATTTACAGATTTCTTGCGATGTGTTGCTTTTGAATTGCTTGAGGAAGAATACCTTGCTGCAGCAAGGAAGCAGTGAAGGGGGCTTGCAGCTGGTTAATTTCTCTCTCCATCTAGTGGTAGGAGGTGAACCGTAAGCGGATCCTCAGATGAGTCCACGGACTAGCGTCTTGTCACACTTTCCACAGGGCACCCCATTGAAAGTTGTGTTTAATGTTATGGCTGAGGAAAGAATCCTTAACCTCAATTTTGTCTTTAATTGTGTAAGATTTCTAAGGCCTATAGATGTACAAAGTCTAGAACATTTGATTTTACTGTATAACACTTTTGACATAATGGGATAGATATAGACATTGTGCAGTAGAGTAAAGCAGGTGATTGTGAGTCACTTGCTCATTTGAATGGGAATAAACGTCAGAAGGGATGTAAAATAGGCTGCTTACACTGTTTTGTCAATATCCTGTTTTACAGTATTGCGTAAAATCAGAACTTACCCAGAATCTTTCAGGATTTGCTGTTTGCGCCAGGTTCAAAATGAATGAGTTGCTTATCCAACAAGCTAAGACATTTTTTAACTGTCTCACCCAACTGTGGCACTAGTTTCACAATCAAGTGGCAAGTTAAAACAGACACTTGTGTTTCCAACACTTTCACCAGTTCCTGTGTAAGGTACAAGGTAACCAAACTTGATCAAACAGATTGAAACTTAGGTACACCAGCTGCATAGCAAATTAATTGAGCAAGTAGCATTTTGAGCATTTGTTTTCTCAGCACATGATTTCCATACTTATGATAAATATATGAAATTGTCAACCCAGAGGAGATCTAATGCCTATGATTCTTTATTTGTGGGTAGGATAAAATCAGTTGTAATTAATACGGTTAAATCCAATTCTATTATATTAGAAAGTAATATCAGGGGAGGTGATGGCCAAGTGGTATTATCGCTGGACTGTTAATCCAGTTCCCAGATAGCATTCTGGGGACACTGGTTTGAATCCCGCCATGGCAGATGTTAGAATTTGCATTCAATAAAATATCTGGAATTAAGAATCTAATGATGAACATGAATCCATTGTTGATTACCAGAAAAAAAACATCTGGTCCACCAATGTCCTTTAGGGAAAGAAACTGCCATCCTTATCTGGTCTGGCCTACATGTGACTCCAGACCCACAGCAATGTGGTTGACTCAAAACTGCCCTCTGGTCAATTTGGAATGGCAATAAATGCTGCCTGACCAGCGGTGCTCTCATCCTGTTATTGAATAAAGGAAAAAATAAAGTTTATTTGATGAATCAAAGTTCGATCTTAAAGATTGTTCTTTAACTGTGATCAAAAGTAGGCCATATTTGAATACTTAAAACAATGAAACATTTCCTGTCATGAAATAATCAAACATTTTTAAAAGCTTTAAAGTAGGAGCAATAACTGAGGGAATGGCAGTCTGGGGTTGTGTTCAAGTTCATGTGCAATAATGGATCTCTTCTACAATATGTTCAGCCACTGGTTTTTGTGTGAACATGTTTAATCATGTCTGGTCAGTCTTGTGAACTTGTAATTGTGAATCCCTCCTTTCACTCCCACACCCAACTAACTATTGGCTAAAAATAATCCTCAAGTGGTTCCACTGTTTTATAATTACACAAACAAGAAGTAAATATGATTGGCCATCATTAGTTCAGGTAGTCTAACCAATCATGAAAGGAGACAATTTTCATACACAACACAAAATTAGACAAAACAGTATGTGCTGTGTTCACCCGAGGTATTTGCATGGGACCCTGTGCCACTTCAGCTGTTGGGCTATTTTATGTGGAGTAAGTGAGCTGGCAGTTTCAAATGTGCTTCGCATATGAATCTTACAGGTTTTGGGGGAGGAGGATATTTGGTGGAGGGTCACCAGTCACTTACTTAATGCAAGCATGAATTGCAGTTGATTCCTGTTACTAATGTCCCATTCTGCTGTTTGGAAGGAACCAAATTTACTGACTTTAAGGTCTGCAAAGATGATTGCAAAAGGCTAGTTGTTGCAGAAAGTGTCACACCAAAACATCTTTGGCAAAACCCCACATAATTGCCTTGTCCTGGGCCCATCAACTTCCAACTCATTTTGCTCTTTCCTCTTGCTGCTACTCTTCCTCCTCCTGCCCCTAGAGTGAAATTATTAGAGGTACCAAAATAGGGAAAATAGTTTGACTCCAGTTACTTATTTGGAGCTAAGAACATTCTACAGGAATTGCTTGTCCCAGTAAATGGAAACCGCAATCAAGCACGAGCAAAATGTCTCCAAAAAAAAAGAAATTCCATAGTATTTTACCTGAGAGCAGCCAAGAATCTCTTTGAATATCACAAGAAATGGTTATCTCTCAGATTACTCTGTCAATAGTTTCTTGGCCAGAATGAGGAGCTAACAGTAGCAAACCAGCTCTGAAACAAAGCTACTGTTTTCTGATGCTGATTTACACTTGTTTACTATTTAATGCCAACAGGAGGAGTCTAGATCATGTTTGGCATGAAAATCTGAGTAGGTGGAGTACCAGACCTCATGTCTTGGAGTCCACTCACCAAGTCAGACTTGTTGCTGCCCTGATTTTAGACAGCAAGAGGATGGCAACTTTCAGTACAGTTTGAACGAGGCAGCTAAACACTGTGCAACATTTTGTGAAAGGAAATTTTATTATAGAACATTGCAGTTTGAGAGAGGAAGGAAAAAGTTGATTGGCTCTATAAATAGACATGGGGAGTATGATATGCATAGGGTCTCAGATATGCTAGCTCCTACCCTCTCATGCAGTGTAATTTTATAAATTTTCTTAATCTTTATTTCTCTGAATTTCAACCTGATCTCACTGATACTCTGATTATCATTGATTCTTGTGAAACAAAAGGCATTTTATAGCATTGAATGTTGTTTACACACCATTAGTGGAGGGAACTATTATTGCTGCATTATGCTGGGAACCCACTTTTGTTGATGAAACCCTCTCCTAAGACCACAGATGAATTTTGCAGATCCTTCATTTTATGATGAGTGTCTGAATGCAAAGGAACAAAGATGCACCTGACACAGAGGTGAATGCCACAAGATAACATGGTAGACTCACAAATGCTATTTGCAGAAAAAGTGCATAGAAATAAAAATGCCACTGATGTTAATGATTTGGAGCAGGAAGAGATCCTGAATCTTCCTGCACATTTCGAAAACAGCACCAAAACTAGACATTCTTCTTTTTGCCAAGGTACTGTAGTAGAATAAATGATTTCACGAAGAATAAAGATCTACAGTTTGAGCATACAGCACTTCTAAAAAGAACAGGGATTTTAATGCATACATCAAGAACAATGTTGTCATTTATTGTGAAGGGAAAGGAATATAAAAGTAGGAGAGCTTTGTTACAGTTGTTTAAAGCATTGGTGAGATTACTATCTGGAGTGCTGTGTACAGTTTTGCTAGCTTTATTTACTGAAGAACATCATTACATTAGAAGCAGTTTAAATATGTTTCACTCGAGTGACACCGAGGCTAAGTGGACCATCTATGAAGAAATATTGGAATGATTGAGCCTGTATCCATTGGAGCTTAGAAGTTTGACAGGCAATGTTATTGAAACATGTAAATCCCTAGAGGGATTTGATTGGGTGGATGCTGAAAGGGTGATGCCCCTTGTGGGAGAGACTGCCACTTGAAGATACATTTTAAAAATGAGGCGACTCCCATTTGAAACTGAGCAGAAATTATTTTTCTTCCAACACCCTTGAATCTGTAAAACTCAATTCTCCTGAGAGCAGTAGAGGGAGGGTCACTGAACATTTTCAAGACTCAGGTAGATAGATTCTTGACTAACAAGTGGGTCAGAGGTTATTAGGAGGTAGTGACATCCTGAACCATGGGAAAACTGTAATCTTCATAAGCTCAAATGCTCACCATACTGACTTCTCTCTGGGAGCAGAGAATGAAATGCATTCAACTTACAATGTATGCAGAAGATCAGTGATCTCCCCTACTCTTCAGTGAATGATAAACTGACAGGCAACAAGTTCAGGTGCTCCTTTCTGGAAGGAATCTGGTATCTGGAAATTCATGGTCACAGCTATTTTCACAGCAACTGCAATGCTGCACTTGCCCTGCTCCAGAGACTGTATTTCTGGCTTCTGAAGGACATGTGTCTATGTGCACATCTAGGTCCGCCAGACAGTAATTGAAAGAGACTAATTCCCATGATCAGTCTGAACTCTGTTATAACATTTGCAGTTACCAGGATGGTAGAAGTGGACTTGATGAGTGTTAGAGCGGGAAGGGGTGGAGTGATGAGTATTAATTTTACTGGGGTGGAGGTTGGGGTGTCAGGAAATTCCACCCTCAAGAACTGAGTGGTTCCAACAACACTTTTGGGATTACAGGGGTTCTCAAATAGAGCATCTATTGATAGTGGGGCCTCAAAAGTAAGTCCTATGTTTTTACTCACATGGGGACTATGGTCCTAAGGGAGGTCAGGAGGCTTGGGAGTTGGGGTGGGGGGGCTGTGGTTTGTGAGTTGGGTGGAATTTCCAGGGTTGTGAGGGAGAAGGCACAAAGAGTGGGGTATTAGACCTGGCATGTAGGTTGCAGCAGCTCCCCCATTTCTCCCCACCCAATCAAAAGAGGTACTCCTCTTCCAATTATCCTGAATTGGAAAAATAGCAAGTTGGCTGTTTTCCTTCCACCTTTTCTGAGCACTGTATAAGGGAGGAGGTAGAAAGAGACCCTTGAGTGGTCTTTATTTGGCAACCTAAGGCCCTCAATAAGCCTAAAGATGGATGGGCTTGTGGGCTTCTTACCCAAAGGAGGGAAAGCGATGAGGTAGAAACATACATTTTTTTTTAACTTTCCCGCTACCAGATAGAAGATGCTGTGAAATCCAACTCATGGGGTATTTTCTTCAGTTAATTCATACCTTCTCTTGTTAGCATGATTTGAAGGAGAGATAGCTCAGCAAAAATGATCAGAAATGTCTTTCGACAATCTGCATGCTTAGTAAAATCCAATGACATTGTAAGACTGGAATTAGCAAGATTAAACCAAGCCCACTGAAACAGTTGAATAGCATTTTTAACTAAACAATTGATGTTAACTATAGGAATGGAAAATGAGCCGACCGAACAACTTAGTAATGTTCTATTAGGTGCCAGCTGGAGCAAGCAGGAAGTGAAATACTTGGACCTGCACGACAGGATAAAGTTCAGTCTGGCTCCATGTTTTTCAACACTTTGTTTCCTATGTTTTTATGTTGCCTCTTGTCTTTGCGATAAATTGCCTCCTTCTCCACGTGGCATGCTACGTTTTAGCTCAGTCGTGAACTGAGGAAGGTTGAACTACGTGCTAGGCCGGAATGAAACCTGAAACCAAAATTTTTTGATGATGCGTGTTCCATATTAGGACAGTGCATTTTGTTTGAACATTACAAAGAACCCAGTCACCGTTTCAAACATCCAAAATGATCAGTTGGCTGCTTGCTGTTTGCAGACAGGAGTTATACCGCATCCAATGTGCATGATAGTCACTTGGACCTGAGTTCATAATTTTTACTTGACTCTCCAGCTATACTGCCACTTTCCCATTTACACACACTGACATGGTTCCACAGAAGTTTCTGCACAAGTAACTTCAGTCAATCACTTTCAGACCTACAATAACTGATAGCCGATTACTAATTTGAATGATAGTAGTATTTGGTTTAATTGAACGTGAAGTGTTGCTGATGTTTTCTGCTGTTATAAATTTGATTTCAAACTAGAATAGTCAAACCAACACTCCTGGGGCCAGTGTCCACCTGTGTTTCTAATGGATTGTCAAAACAGTGTGGGGTAAATTGACTAACCGTGAAAAGAACCGCTGCTGACTTAACTTACTTAGAAATGGCACTTGTGTAAGTGACATATCTAGGCACGTTGTATTCAATTATAAGTGATTCTGATTATATCATAAGTAATTCTATCTACAAGTTCATTAGAGATTTGAGATTTGAAAAGAAGATTGTCCTTATACTATTACAAAGCCACAATTTCAATTTATTATGATTTTAAATATGTTTATGTTTTAAGAAATTAATCTTTAAAACAGACTGGATTTTTAAAAGCCCAAAACAGCGATTTGAAATCTAATGCCAGAGACTAGATCTCAGAAAGTTTTTTCTAAGCGCAAGGCAAATGCCAATCAACACAAGCAGTTCACTAGGAAATGTCATTAGCTTATAAAACAGGATTGTCTGACTGGTATGTGTGTGCAAACTGATCCTGAAGAAATGCATACCTCAGAGTTTGACACAGGGGAAAGCTGCAGTAACATCAGGGAAACTCCTTATTATCTCACTTAACTCTTTCTGACTTTCACTTATGGGGGAAAAGAAAAGTAAACTTCTCCCACTGTTCTGTCTCCTTGCTGACTGCTCAGGGATGACACAGTAGGCAAAGCTGATGACAGGATCGCTTGGTCACCATTGTAAATCTGCTTGCCTCAATTCAAGTCAAGTGGAGATTGCTGCCAGCTCATATAGAAAATGTGCGATATTAAAACCTGACTCTACTGTGCTTAAATGAGAAACAAAAGAAATAGTTCTAATGTCATCATACTGATGTCAGAACCACAGAATTCTACGAAGCAGAAAGAGGCCAGTCATGTCTAAACCTGTTCTATTACTTGCTGTCCATCTTCTGACTTTCCCCACCATATCCCTGCGTACCATTTCTGTCCAAATGAACATCTGGTACCCTCTTGAGTGCCTCAATTGAACTAGCCTTTGTCATATTTTCAGATGCTGCATTCCATATTCTAACTACTTGCTTTTGAAAAAGATTTTCTCAAATCACCTTTGCTTCTTTTGCACATTGCTTTAGAATCGTAGAACCCATAGTGTGGAAGCAGGCAATTTGGCCCGCCTAGTCCATACTGATCCTCTGAAAAGCATACCTCCACTGCATTTTCCATGGCTAACCCACTTAGCCTGCACATCCCTGGACACTATGGGCAATTTAGCAAAGCCAGTCCACATAATCTGCACATCTTAGGACAGTGGGAGGAAACTGGAGCTCTCAGAGGAAACCCACGGAGATACGGAGAGAATGAACCTGTGCCCTCTTGTTGTTAATAAAATGTGAGGCTGGATGAACACAGCAGGCCAAGCAGCATCTCAGGAGCACAAAAGCTGACGTTTCGGGCCTGGACCCTTCATCCTCTCTGATGAAGGGTCCAGGCCCGAGACGTCAGCTTTTGTGCTCCTGAGATGCTGCTTGGCCTGCTGTGTTCATCCAGCCTCACATTTTATTATCTTGGAATTCTCCAGCATCTGCAGTTCCCATTATCTCTGATACTATTTTAACCCCCTCTTGTTGTTGTTTCTTTTGAGAACAGTAATAACTTCTCCACATCTATTCTATTCTCTATCCAGCCTGCTCATAACTTTGAAATCCTCTATCAAATCTCCTCTCAACCATCTTCTCTCCATGAATAAAAGACCGAAATTCTAAACTGAAGTTTCTCATTCCTGGAATCAGTACAATTGGAAAGTGTTTTTTTTAACTTCATTCATGGCTCATCCTTCACAGTCAACTACATTTCTGTATGTCTCACATAGGCAAGTTGGACATTCCAAGTAAGGATGGCAGGTTTCCTTCCCTAAAGGACTTGAGTGAACCAGATGTGGTTTTAACAACTATATTGCACAGTCCCTCTTAAACTAGCTTTTGTTCCAAATCTTCATTGAATTTAAGTTTCACTGGCCATCATGCTAGGATTTAAATCCATGGCTGCAAAACATGAGCTTGAAGTTCTGGATTACTAGTCCAATGATGTTACTGCCATGTCATGACTTCCTGTAACCTGCAAAGTGGCTGCAAAGTGATTTTGAGATGCACCCCAGGTCATGGCAGGTGCTAAAAGAAATGCAAGTTCTTGCTCGGCAATCACAGTTTGAAAGTGTCACTTCAAAGGCACTGTAACCAATGAAGTTGATGACACACAATTAACACAGGTTTCGACTGACTTATGGTAAATTAACTTGACTGTTTGGATTTGACAGACATGCACTCACGATACTTACAAAATTTCAACATGACTACAAACTGCCAATTGTCTCAGTATAATTAATTCAATTTCAAATATAGAACACTCCCTTCTGTAACAATTTAGTAATAGTTACACAGTCAACAGCAGACTGTGACTTTGAATTTAATTAATTTTCTGATTTTTAGTTGCCTGGTTTCTAGTGGCAATCAGCATTTCTCAACCTTCGATACACTTTCCCAAAATTACCATATATACAAATTTTTTGTGTTAAATGAATCTTAAATTGTGTTAAATGAAGGAGTCTCCCCAATTGCACATTTTTTATTTGCTTGTTCTTCATGTATATCACATGACGTTCTTTTTTTTCGCTTTTGCTATTTTGGACATTATGAATGGAGGTTCTTTGGCCATGCAGCATTTGTTGACCCTGAGTTTACTCGTTCATAAAGAATTCATAATTCAGGCCTCTTATTGTGTTTTTCGTAAAATCTCACCATACGCAGCCCTCCACAACCAACCTTACTGGACTGAACTGATGACCTTTCTGTTCAAAAGTGCTCTGCCTGAACTTGGATCTAACCCCTTTCATCCTGTATCCACCATGCAAGCTGAACTGTCAACACTAAAATACATAATTGCCACAAGATATTTAAATTGGTGCAACCTGCACACCATGTGGAAATAAAATAACAGGGGATAGGTTTTGCACTGTGATGATCCAGTATCATTTTTTCCCCAACGATGCTCTGGTTTTATGAAGTATTCTTGTATTCTGCACAATATATTTGCACATTTATACCAGCATACTTGAGCAGGTTTTCAGAAATAAATTTCAAAAAGTTAGAAAAAAATTAATGAAACGTAAAAACCTTTTAATAAAACTTTTAATATTGCATTTAAGAGAGAAACCTGCTGCAGTTTGATTATTACATATCACATAATGATGAGGTGATCAACATTAACTGTGAAGCTAAGGGAAGGTGGAGGGATAGTTGTAACATTACTGGATTAGTAATCCGGATGTGCAGGCTAATGTTCTAATGAAACAACTGCTGGAGAAACTTAACAGGACTAACAGCATTTGTGGAGACTGAAATGGAGTTAATGCTTTGAGTCCAATTTCTCTTTGGGCCTCACAAGCTTAACTCTGTTCTTTTTCCAGACATACTGCCAGATCTGATGAGTTTCTCCAGGAATTTCTGCACTTTCCTTGTTTCAGACATCCTGGGAGTTAGAATATTTGAGGACTTGATAGTTAGATGAATGGGAGCTGGGCTTCACTGATAATCTCTGCTCCACACCAGAAATTACCAAGAAGATAACATTAGGCCAAGCATTTGGCTAACTATTGTGCACTATGCCTCAGTCTCTGACACTGAGATCAGAGGCAGAGATCACTTTGAATGGTGTAGATAATGCAAATCTGCTAATTGGAATTTTAACCTTCCTGAGCAATTACCTCACATGGAGGTGCATCAGGATTTCCAAAGGGTCCCAAGCCACGACAGTGAAAAATGTCTCAATATTCATTCTGATGGCATTGGGATATCCAGACCAAGGGGTTTATCACAAACTAAAAAGTATAGGTCACAGTATCTCATTTAGCACCTTGCAAAAATCTGAAATTAAATTTTTTTCATAAATATACAGAGCCATTTGTTAGGTCTATTGGGGTAAAGTGGAGTAGGCAGTATTTTAGTAAATTGAAAATCTTATAATTTAATGTAATAATTATATGAATTTCTGAATTTCCTTGTGTTCAAAAGAACCAACTTAAATTTAAGGAGCAAATTACTGCAGATTTAATCTGAACTATCAATGCCTTTTTCCACCAGCACCCTACACCCACCACTCCCGCACCTCCTCCCTCAACTATAGCATAAATGCTGCCCCTGTTCACACTTCACTTCTGCACTGATGAAGAGTCATCTAAACTTTAAATGTTAACTTGCTTTCTCTCCATGGACGCTGTTTGACCTGCTGTGATCTCCAGCATTTGTTGTTTTCGACTAAAGGTTTAGAGCATCTTCAAGCATAGTTAGCAGAAAATCACGATTCTAGGGTATATGCGTCCTGTGGAGCTCAGGGAATCCTTAAACCAGCGTAAAAGATCAGAGAGATTGAGTTTTCCTGAAGATAATGTTTAGTGCTATTTTTATTGTTTTGGGGGATGAATTGTGTTAAAAGACCTGGTGAACCTGAATAGAAAACCTAGGACCTTCTGTCCAGCTAATGTCTCTCACGTCTAATGTCATGCTTTAGACAAGAGGATAATTTAGACAATTACAGATTTTTAATGAATTAAGTAGATGGGGCATTGGTCCCTTGAGCATGTTTCTCCATTTAATAAGCAAAAACGTGATCACATTGTGGCCTGAACCTACCTTCCTGTTTCAAAGAAGAGTCACGTTATACTTGAAATGTTAGCTCTGTTTCTCCGCAGATGATGTGAGAGCTGCTGTGTTTCTCCAGCAATTTCTGTTTTTGGCTTCATTCAGATCTCCAACAGCTGCCGTTTTTTATTTTAAAGTAGCGATAGTTACAGTGGGTTCTCTTAGCTGGAACAGCAGATCTAAAGATGCAAACTAAGCGAAGACTACTTGTAGGAGGTCAGTTACTTTCAAGAAACAGGTAGATTTGATCACATCTGGAATACAGTTCTTGATTCAGTGCTGCTACGTACTGAGTACATTTGGGATCTTGGAGAATGTTCAAAAATAAGCAACAAAACTGATCCTAAAGAGAAACAAAATCAGTTGATCACCATCTATTCCCTTTAGAAAGAAACCTTGATAAAGATCTAGATGACTGGGTAGGCATCCTATTGATAAATTATTTGTATTCAACAGATTGGAGTGAATGGCAGTGAACACGTTTAAACAACGTGTGACTAGAAATATTTAAGATGTTGGGTGTTTTCTTCCCAGAGAGCAGTGCGCCTCTGAAATATCTTTTGGGCTGGTGGGGTGGATGCTATCTCTTTACCAAGCTGCATCAGTTTCTGACTGGAGCTGGAATTGCAAGTGGCATTGTAGGTAACCCAAAGTTTTCTGTTGTTTGTAGTTTGTAGGCATTGGATAGATGTGAACCTTCTTCCCATATTTGCCTTGGACTTTTTTGTTCTTTGCATTTAAGCACATTTTTTTCCAAGACATTACAATGGAGGTAGATGCGATGGCCAGTGAGGTTGTGGGCGAATGGTGCAGTTAGGTAGAAAGGATTTAATCATGACAGTCCAGCCTTGATGACAGAAGGAAAGCTTGATGGACCAGTTGGCCTTATCCTGGCTATTAATTTTGTGTGTTCGTACAAGAAGGATAATGAGCATTAGTGATTATTACAAAAACCTTTTCACGTTCAAGTGATCTCACACCATCAGGAGTAAGAAAACTCAAGCTGGTTATAAACTTCCATGAACATTGGCCTGACTATGCAGCTTAACTTCAACTTCAGAAAGACACCTTCATGCCAGTATGTTTTTCATTGGAAGGGAGATTCACTTAGATGCAACAGTTCATTTCCAAATTGTGGTGAGTAGGGTAATGGAATTAATTATTATTGTTTTGTTTGAGAACCAAGCCATTCTGTGAAATGTGACATATTGTAAAAGGAGGTTCATACCAATCCTAGTTCATGACTTCTCTTCCCTTTAACATAATAAACAAATTACTTAGCTTAGATTTTCCCAGAATGTTATTTTCCCACTGTAATCATACACTTTAAAAAATATTTTTATAAAATTTATTACTGCATGTGTCGTTTTAACATGCCTTTGCTTGAATTGACATTGCACAAAGAAACATTGTACATCACAGGTATGCTTTGATAAAGGCCAATTTGCGGCAAATTACTTAATTTTAGAAAATGAGCAAGAACCTCTGCTTGAGACAATAGAAATGTCAGAGCAGCAGAATGCATCTATGCAGTGGTTTGGTTGATTGAGGCTTCCAGTAGAAATTACTGGAGCTCCCTTTGCTTTTGCCCCATTCTCTTTAACAGTGATGCTGCTCAGACTGATTGATGGACTGGGCGTCGATGAGAATGCAGAGTATCATGTTTATGCTGTACTGTACCTGGATTAGCAGGGAGCCTGATTTCAAACAGAGCAGTCTTTCAGGAACTCTTGTTCTTGGGGTTTGCATTACTCGGAGATGTGATGACGGCTCTTTTTGTTTTGCGGTTGTTGGTCAGACAGGCTCATGTTGAAAGCCCCACATGGACCCATCGATCACATCCTGCCTTCTTCAGCTCTGCTAACAAATTATACTGCGAAAGGTTAAGTGTCAGTTTGGAGAACATGTGTGGGCGTGGAGAAGCGTATGCCAGAAAAGTGGCCCCGTGACATGAGACCTGCAGGGCCACTGAGGGCAAGTGTTAAATTACTGGCCTATGAGGCACCCAGTTCAAGTGACAAGGAAAAACAAACCTAACCAGTGGCAATTTCAGACCACGGGCTCCATCTGAAACTCATTTTTGTTTAACTACTGGTTAAAATAAACTGTGAAACACTACTGCATTATTAAAACATGGATCTACAGTATGTCACACACTTCGAATTCACTGTGCTTTTGCTCCTGTGTGATTCCTGGGGCCGACAGGACTGAAACAAAGCCAACATTTCGTCCCCAAATCTCAACTGTAGATTTGGCCATCTGATAAAGTTGTAATTACAATAGCAGGTTACAATTACAATTGCTATAACATGGTTTCCATATGCAGGGGTAAAAAAGAGCTTCCCCATTAAATTATTCATAAGTTTTGGTTTCTGGAAACCATTGACAATTTTGAAACTAATTGCCACGCTTGTTCACGTTACTGGTGTCTTTATCATAGAGCTGTAGACAGAAATTTTTAAATTTCAGTAGAGGATTGGCTCAGATACAGAGGGATGAGAACAGGATGAAATTGGTGCTCATCAGGAATCTAAGTGCCACACTTACCCAGATCGTGTGCAGTTGCTTGCTGGAATGACTCAAATTCAGTGGTATAAGTATGGGTCCCGCAGACTTAAACAGTGAAAGCAAGGTGTGAATGCAATGGCAATTGAAGTGGCTGATCAATTCCATGGAAATGTAACAACAAGTCTTCAGCTGTTTCTGACTTACTTGGGGTGGGGTGTGGGAGACTAAGGGGTTAATTCGTAGTCTTTTTGCTGAGAGTTTATTTCTTGTATGTTAGAGGCTTCCCAAATCACAACAAGGTCACGGCTCTGTGGTTGTCTTAGATTGGATCTCACATGAAGAATGTTGTGACCATCACTAGTAACCCGCTGTTTAAAGACACACTGAACAGTGAAGAGATTACCAGCAGTGACGGCAGCAGTGTGACGATGATGTTGCACTAACCCTGACACAGAACTTATTGTCAGAGGCTGCTGTTCTTTGCCATGACCTGACCGCAGTACATTAAGAAACTCAGCGTGTTGCATCCAGCAGTGTTGGACATCTGCAGCCTTTTTAGGAGGGGGCTTGCTGCTTGCTGGACTTTGGTGGTTAAGTGACATAAGTGGCTATCAAACACATCACCGCAACCATCAAATTTTTGCTCTGCATCCTGATGAAAATTATACACCATTTTCTTCATTGTAATGAATCATCTGGGATCGTGATATGATATATCTAGGATCTCTCAGACAGCAGCCCATACATACATTAGACAGCTGTACGCCAGGGCAATCAAGGATGTGAACTGCACCAGTGATGAGATAACAAGGTGTGGAGCTGGATGAGCACAGCAGGCCAAGCAGCATCATAGGAGCAGAAAGGCTGATGTTTCGGGCCTGGACCCTTCTTCAGAAATGTGGGAGGGGGAGGAGGCTCTGAAATAAATAGGGAGAGAGGAGGAGGTGGATAGAAGATGGATAGAGGAGAAGATAGGTGGAGAGGAGACAGACCGGTCAAAGAGACGGGGGTGGGGCCAGTAAAGGTGAGTGTAGGTGGGGAGGTAGGGATGCGATAGGTCAGTCCAGGGAGGATGGACCGGTCAAGGGGGCGGGATGAGGTTAGTAGGTAGGAGATGGAGGTGGGGCTTGAGGTGGGAGGAAGGGATAGGTGGAAGGACAGGTTAAGGAGGTGGGGTTGAGCTGGGGTGGTTTTGCGATGCAGTAGAAGGAGGGGAGATTTTGAAGCTTGCGAAGTCCACATTGATACCATTGGGCTGCAGGGTTCCCAAGTGGAATATGAAGTGCTGTTCCTGCAATCTTTGGGTAGCATCATTGTGGCACTGCAGGAGGCCCAGGATGGGCCTGTCGTCTGTGGAATGGGAGGGGGAGTTGAAGTGGTTTGCGACTGGGACACGTAATTGCTTAGTGCGAACCGAGCATAAGTTTTCTGCAAAACGGTCCCCAAGCCTCCACTTGGTTTCCCCGATGTAGAGGAGGCCACAACAGGAACAGCGGGTGCAGTATACCACATTGGTAGATGCTTGATGTGGAATGCCTTCTTGGGGCCTGGAATGGGGATGAGGGAGGAGGTGTGGGGGCAGGTGTAGCATTTCCTGTGGTTGCAGGGGAAAGTGACGGGTGTGGTGGCGCTGGCAGGGAATATGGAGCGGACAAGGGAGTCACGGAGGGAGTCGTCCCTCGGAAGGCAGATAAGGGTGGGGAGGGAAAAATGTCTTTGGTGGTGGGTTTGGATTGTAGATGTTGGAAGTGTCAGAGGATGACGTGTTGGATCCGGAGGTTGGTGGGGTGGTACGTGAGGTTGAGGGGGATTCTGTTTGCTTTTTTTATTATTGCGGGGAGGAGGTGTGAGGGATGAGTTGCGGGAAATGTGGGAAACACGGTCGAGGGTGTTCTCGACCACTGAGGAGGGGATGTAGCAGTCCTTGAAAAACGAGGATGAGGACACCTAAGATGTACAGGAGTGGAATGCCTGGGAGCAGATGCGGCGGAGGGTAAGGAATTGGGAATAGGGGATGGCATTTTTGCAGGAAGGTGGGTGGGAGGAAATGTATTCAAGGTCGCTGTGGGAGTCGGTGGGCTTGAAATAGATATCGGTTTTTAGGTCGTTGCCGGAGATGGAGACAGAGAGGTCCGGAAAGGAGGGAGAGGTATTAGAGATGGTCCAGGTGAACTTAAGGTTGGGGTGGAAGGTGATTGTAAAGTGGATGAACTGTTTAGACTCCTCGTGGGAGCACGAGGCGGTGCCGATATATCATCAATGTAACGGAGGAAGAGGTGGGGTTTAGGGCCAGTGTAGGTACGGAAGAGGGACTGTTCCACATAACCTACAAAGAGGCAGGCGTAGCTTGGGCCCGTGCAGGTACCCATGGTCACCCCCTTTGTCTGTAGGAAGTGGGAGTCAGCTTTCCTACCCCTCTGATGCTGCTTGGCCTGTTGTGTTCATCCAGCGCTACACCTTGTTATCTCAGATTCTCCAGCATGTGCAGTTCCTACTATCTCTGCACCAGTGATGACACCAGTTAGGATGAATGGTTACTTGCGCTACGACATTAGATGGCTTCCTGAGGTTAAGTGTTGTTGTTGACTGCTCACACATAGCAATGTGTGCAGCCAGATCAAGCAGGAACATGAAATGAACATGAAGAGCTATGCACTAATGTGAGAATGATATTTTCACTAAATTCCTAGTGAATGTTTATCTTGTCACAGTCAAAATTTGCTGATGTCCTCAGATCTACAGGCATACTTAAAGTGGCTTACAGGAGCCGTTTATCGCTTGGCTATAGACACCCGTTGGAAACCCAGTGAATGGCTGAACAGTACCACTATGAAAACCACAGAATCAGAAGATTTGTGATTAAACAAACTATCGTCAAATTGAAAATAAATTTCAGGTCCCTGATTGATCTGGATTTGTCCATCAAGTCAACCAGTGAGGGGTGGTGAGGAAACTCCAGTGAGCTGTGCACAGAAACATATTGCAGAATACAACAGCAAGATTTGGTCCTCCACAAGGAACAAATACAGACTGTGGAAATTATTGGGATGAATCAGCTATTCTCCTTTGCCTGTCCAACCCCAGTGCCATTGACATAAAATAATTGTTCAAGCATCATTCCACCAAGTTATGCCTTCCCACTGTTACATTTGTCATGAAAATGTTTTATAAATGTTCAACTTCTACCATATGACTTCAATGCCTGAGACTTTCATTGGTTAATAATGTTTTTTGAAAGGGCACTATTGACCTAAAATGGCTGCTGTGACCTCCAGAGAAGCCCAGGCGACCCACAGAGAACATACAAAGTGGTTGCGTCGGAATTAATATTTCAGTAAAGAAACACGGAGACTCAACGAGCCTTGCGTCTTTTATTGTGTTCACACTTGCACAGTAAGTTTATGTATTGAAGGATGAAGGGTTACCTGTGGAGTATTCAGTTTGAAAACATCAGCAGAGCTAGATGTGCAATATACCAAACAGCCACATTTTTAGTATGTTGTTTTTAAGCAGAAAAGAGAGAGGGAAAGCAACATCGACAACAGCAAAAGGTATTGAGTGTTTGTCTCTCCTTCCTTCTCTCAACCTCAAAAACCAGCACCCAGCAAAAAAGTGATTTGTGATTGACAAACTTTGCTGTGATGCTGAAAATGAAAGATAAAAGCTAACTAATTGGGTGTTGGGTAAAATATAACACTGAGGACTCTAAGAACCTAAACTACAAATGCTTTTCCCTTCACTTCTGTATGGGTACCCTCACTCCTTCTTCCAAAGCTTAGTACGTGCATGTTTTATGTCACATTCTTCAAACCTTTTTTTATCACTTTTTCAAGGAAATTCTGAAATGGCACTTTTGTTTTAAATTACATTTTAATAGAAATGTGATAATTGCACACTTAATAAATGAATAAAATTGTTGTGATCAATTTTGAGGGGATTGAGCTGAGTTGAGCTGATTGCCCCTCCTCGCCTGGTTATAATAAATTCTGGGCCTTATTGGGGCTTACAACACACAGACTAAAGAAAGAATTGGAGTGGTGGAATTATTGTTCCTTCAGCAGTTATTTTATAAAAATATAGCTTTTTAAAAGGTTTTTTGAATCTCAAGTGATAAAGGTGCCAAGAGGTTCCTCCTTGATTTTAATGCTTTCGTAAGACAGGACAAATTGACAGAAAGTGAGAAACCTTATTCTTGGGAGAAGTAAAGGGGGTATTTAAACTTAGAATTGAAGCTCTCCTTGAAATCCAGGAGAAAAGAAAACTCCAAATTGGTAGCAAAATAACTAGGGTTAGATATAAATTAAAATTAGAACAACTCGGCTTGGAATTTTTAAATTCCAACAGCAGCACAGTGGCTCAGGGGCTGGCAGGGCTGCCTCACAGCACCAGGTACCTGTGTTTGATTCTGCCCTCGGATGGAGTTTGCACGTTCTTTCTCTGCCTGCGTGGGTTTCCTCCAGGTGCTCCGGTTTCCTCCAGTAGTCCAACAATGTTCAGGTTAGGTGGATTGGCCATGGTAAATTGCCTGTAGTTCAAGGGTTTGTGCAGGCTGGGTGGATTAGCTGCAGGAAATGCAGGGTCAATGGGGGTTGGACTGGATGGGCCAAATGGTCTAATTGTATAACAGAGGAAAGAAAATTCCAGGAGAACTAAAGAGGGAGAGGAGACACTGAGAGAAACAAGTGCATTCCAATAAAGAAAGAGAAAGGGAACTTAAAGTGAAACGGTCGAGCTGAGAAAGGAGACCGAGAGCAGCTATGGTGGGGAAACCGTACTCCATGCAAAGTCAAGGGCCAGTTTGCCCACTTAATCCCTACATTTGATGAGGAAGAGAACGACACCTTCTTTATCACTTTTGAAAGATTGTGCAGCAGTTAAAGCAGCCAGTCCATTGCTAGGAAAGGCTGTTACAGAGCAGACCGACAGGGAAAGCTCATGAAGTTTACTGCGTTTTACCTGACAAGACTGCCATGGATTTTATGAGGCAACAAAATGGACTATTTTACACGCCTACTAACCTAGAAGCAGCCTGACCAGATACACGGCTTGACCAGCTTGCTTTTGACCAGTGGGCACAAGCACTTGAAAGTGAAGCCGCCTATGAAAACCTGTGTGAGGTAACTTGCCTCCTGAAATTTAAAAACTCCATTTCCTTTCCAGGTTTCACTCATTTGGAGGAACAGAGGATAGCAGGGCTCAGCAATTTTGGCTGATGACTATACATTAACACACAGGCTTGTAAACAGAGAGGAGCTCGGGTCCTGATACAGCTTCTTTTACACGCCAGTAAGCCCAATCGTTAAAAGGAGGTGATTGAATGTGAGACATGGAAAATTGCTGAGTGCTTCCTGGCATGTAAAAGAAAATTGTTTGTTTCAGCATCACTGAGCCATGTCCCACACCCTCCTCTGGTAACTCAATGTGCAAGACTGTATGCAACTTTAAGTGTCCTCAATTTGAACTGCGTCAAAATTCAGTCAGTCAGAATGGTCAAAACCTTGCAATGCTCTACCACCACCACTACCTGCACCGCACCCCCCCACCCCGCTCCTCCATGTGACCGGACTCATAACAAATTTATTCTTTCAGTAAACTTAAACCAGTGGCATCACTATATTCTTTCCTATGAGTCCTTTCATTAGCACATTGGAATTTAGTTTGTTTTAAGAAAAATCCTTTCCTTCCCTCACTAGCAATGGCAGTGAGCACCTGATGTCTCAGACAATGTTGACCTGTCTCACTAGCAGTCTAAGGCAGTCAGTTGCCACTATATCTTTTGCTAAAACTTTCTAACAACTATCCTAGTCCACAGGCATGCCTGAGCAGCCACTGACTATGCTATAGTTACTATTCTTGCTTGAGTGGTCTTTAGGCCTCCTCAATGTAGCTACAGTGTAAGACAAAGAATAAATCAAGAAATGAGGCCGTGTCTAAAAATGTCAATATATTATTTATGGGTAACTTCATGTAAGTTTCAAAGTTAAATTGGTGGAGGTGCCCCTGTGATGAAAGGTGACTTGATTCAAAATGTTAACGTTGTTTTCTCTCCAAAGACGCTGCCAGACCTGCTGTGTTGCCCCAACACACTTTTTAAAAAATCAGATGGAAGTTGCATTTGCCTCTTGGAACACAAACTAACTGCTTGTATAAACACCAACAATTTCACAGATAACAAGGTGTAGAACTGAATGAACACAGCAGGCCAAGTAGCATCAGAGGAGCAGGAAGGCTGACGTTTCTGGCTTTCGTCAGAAATGGGGGAGGGGAAGGAGAGTCTGCAATAAAAAGAGAGTGGGGAGGCAATGATGGAAGGTTGATAAAGGAGCAGGTAGGTGGAGAGAAGACGGACAGGTCAAGGAGGCAGGCGTGAAGCCAGTTAAGGTGAGTGTAGGTGGGGAGTTAGGATGGGTTTTGGTCAGTGAAGGGAAGATGGACAGGTCAAGGAGGTGGGGATGAGGCTGGTAGGTAGGAGGTGGGGGTAGGGGTTGGTCAGTGAGGTGGGAGGAGTGGATAGGTGGGAGAAAAGACAGACAGGTCAAGGAGGTGGAGATGAACTGGGCTGATTTTGGGATGAGGTCGGGGAGTGGGGTGATTTTGAAGCTTGTGAAGCCCACACTGAGACCATTGGGCTGCAGGGTTCCCAAGTGAAATATGAGATGCTGTTCTTGCAATCTTCGGATGGCATTGTTGTGGCACTGGAGGAGATCCAGGATGAACATGTTGTCCAAGGAGTGGGAGGGGGAGTTGAAGTGGTTTGTGACTGGTAAGTGCAGTCATTTGTCACGAACTGAGTGTAGGAGCTCCACAAAGCAGTCTACAAGCCTTGTCTTGGTTTCCCCTGATGTAGAGGAGGCCACATCCAGAACAGCAGATGCAGTATACCACATTAGAAGATGTGCAGGTGAACATCTGTTAAATGTGGAAGGCTTCCTTGGGGCCTGAGATGGGGGTGAGGGAGGAGGTGTAGGGGCAGGTGTAGCACATCCTGCAGTTGCAGGGATAAGTGCCGGGCGTGGAGGGGCTGGTGGGGAGTGTGGAGCAGACAAGGGAGTCATGAAGGGAGTGGTCCCTCCAGAAGGCAGATAAGGGTAGGGAGGGAAAAATGTCCTTGGTATTGGGGTCAGATTGCAGGTGGCGGAAGTGGCAGAGGATGATGCGTTGAATCCGGAGGTTGGTGGGGTGGTACGTGAGGATGAGGCAGATTCTGTCAATGATTGATCATTACACCCAGATCTCATCCACTGCAAGTGGGTGTCAATTCAACCCGAAATAGCTTCTAACTCCTGATACAGTTATGCTGTGTCACGAGGAAGATTATGTTCTTTGCCTCACCACAGTAGACAGCATTTTCTGATATATGCAAGCTTTATTCTACAATATGACTTTGGGAAAAGGTATTCCAGTAGTCCAGTTGCTCAGAGGAAACACAACAGCAACACAGTGCTCCACAGTAACATTATAAAGAAGGATTAACCAAGGAACAAAGACAAATAAGACTTCCAAACTTCCATCCATGGCACACCAGCATGACAACAAAGTTCAAGAGGCAACCACATTATCGCTTGTAGATGAGCAGATGGATGCTGTTAGAAAAGCTGATCCAAGCGACACATCCAAAATCAAAAGGGCAGAGTGCACTCTATGCCTCTTTGACATCATGCCAGTGCAAATTTCCTGGCACCCGTGGTGCAGTATACTAACTGTGTGGACCTGGTCTGATTGCTTATACATTGGAGCCAAAATCCCTCTAAACTCTGTGACTGTGCATAGGCATAGGCAGTCCAAGGTTCCATGCATAGTGATCAATTTCAGCTAGCCAGTCATGGCATTTTTTTACAGTTCCAAAAGTTATTGCTGTGCAGAGATCTATGACGCCTAAGCGGCTAGAAATAAAGTGAGAGGGAGTGCTGCCTGGTGTAATCCATCTGAAACACCAATACAGATCCCAGCTGAAATATTTTATGTCATTGAATCAGTCTGTCAGCATGCATGGATCCACATACTATTATGGTCCACAAGGTAACAAAGCAGTCAAATACAGCATCAAAGATTCTAGACTACTATTCAGAATATATCCATGACTGGACTAACCTTTGCCTTATAAAATATGAAAGAGCTGTGGATGCTGTAAATCAGGTACCAAAACAAAGTTATTGGAGAAGCTCAGCAGGTCTGGCAGCATCTGTGAAGGAAAAGGCAGAGTTAACATTTTGGGTCCGGTGACCCCCTTTCAGAACCCAATGTTAACCTTGACAGGTTTGATGCTATTAGCAACCTTAGAGATGATGTAAGGTTACGTCCGAATGAAGATGCCTAACTCAGCATTGACCCTTCCTGTTTGTATATCATTCATATTCAAGTTAAGCTGAAACAGCAAATGGATTCCACAATACATTTCAACATCATCTGCAAAGTCTAGCATCATGCTGATCCATGCCACTCCATCATTTGTGTTTTGAAGGGACATGATATTCTACATGTTTTTATTTAAAGATCCAAGGCTGCTAAGTGATGAAGCAGAAGATGGGCAAACATGGTTCGGAAATGAACAGGTGCAATGAGACCTCATGTTGTTCTACACCAGTCGCTGAAAGGAAGCATGGATGTGCAGCAGGCAATGAATGAGGCAAATTGTATGCTGGCCTTTCATTGCAAAAAGATCAGAGTACAGAAGTAGGGCTGTATTTGTACAAGGCCTTGGTGAGATCATAGCTGGAGTATTGTGTGCAGTTTTGGTCTCCTTATCTAAAGAAGGACCTTCTGGCTATGGTGGGAGTGCAACAGAGATTTGTCAGACTGATTTCAGGATGACAGGACTGATGTGTGTATATCATTAGGATTGGTTAGGACTGTATTCACTGGAGTTTAGAGGAAGTAGGGATTTTCACAGAAACTTATAAAATGCTGACAAGAATAGATGTGATAAACACAGGAAGAATATTCCCGAAGATTAGGGAGTCCAGACTATGATTCATAACCTAAGAATATGGGGCAGGCTATTTATGACTGAGATGAGGAGAAATTTCTTTACTGGTGCCACAGAAAATTGCCGGGGCATGTTTTTGAACGTGTTTCAACAAGGAGTAAGACATAATTCTTAGGGATAAAGGAAGTGGGAACTGGGAACTGAGTTGGATTGAGGAGTAGGCTCAAAGGGCTGAATGGCCTACTTGTGCTCCTATTTGCTATGCTTCTGTGATTCACACCTTGGAAGAGCTTAATTCTAATTTTTCAGGCGCTGAGCATTTTTCCAAGTTCCATGTCAAGAAATAATATTGGTTCATACATTGCTTTCTAGAGTCACAGGAACTGATAACTTTTAGCATGTCCTTCAGTAGGTATTGTATCCTGAGGCTACCATCTGAATTACTGACACATTCCAGCAACATATGAATCATACTATTGAAAATCTTACCAGGTAGCCTCTGTAGTAGAGATGATATCGCAGGTCATGTAAGAATTAAACATGATGTGAAGCTCTATCAGTTCATAACAGCAACAAGAGAACATGGTCACATTTTCACAAGTAATAAATGTCAAATAAACATGTGGAAAATTAATTTCTTCAGTGCAATTTACTCGTCACCCAGGGTTAGACCTCATTCTACCAAAACTAAAAATGTACAGAAGCTGCCTACGCCATAAGGTAAAGTTGTTTTAATTTCTTTGATGATTTATATTCATATATTCTGAATTTTGTTGCCGAGATAGCTCCTCTTTGATGTCTTCGCCACAAAAACGCGTCTTTTATTTGGGAGGAAGATCTTCAGTTTGTTTTTGTAACCTCTCAAAAATACTCCATCATCTGGTATGAGAGATAATGGGAACTGCAGATGCTGGAGCATCCAAGATAACAAAGTGTGAAGCTGGATGAACACAGCAGGCCAAGCAGCATCTTAGGAGCACAGAAGCTGACATTTCGGGCCTAGACCTTTCATCAAAGAGGGAGATGGGGAGAGGGTTCTGAAATAAATAGGGAGAGAGGGGGAGGTGGACCGAAGATGGATAGAGGAAAAAAAAGGTGGAGAGGAGAGTATAGGTGGGGAGGTGGGGAGGGGATAGGTCAGTCCGGGGTGGACGGACAGGTCAAGGAGGCGGAATGAGGTTAGTAGATGGGAAATGGAGGTGCGGCTTGAGGTGGGAGGAGGGGATAGGTGAGAGGAAGAACAGGTTAGGGATGTGCCTTTCAATGTTACAATCTTGATAAACTCACCATATTGGAGGTAAATGCTTCCCAGAAAATTTTCTACTCTATGGAGAAAGTGACTACTACAGGTAACATGTCTATTGCATTAGTGTCCATATGTTGGTCTGACATTAGTAAGGATGGTGATCATTAAGTTGTATGAAACATGTCAATTCCATCGACTTCAACAAGTGTGAAAACCTTTTCTTCCACATGAAATTCCTTTTGAGCCTTGGTACAAGATTAACACTGATATTTTCCATATCCAAGAACACAAATACATTCTGGATTCTGACTATTTCATGAAATTCTTTTTTGTGAAATAAATCAAAGATATCACTCATCCAATTATTGATTACAATTTGATTGCTGTATTCAGTAAGTATCTCAATAAATTATGTCTGATAACAGTCTGAAAATATCAATGGATGTTCTAGAACATGCACAGGAAATTGGGTGTTCAAAATATTAACACTTTTTCACACTGTTTTCCATTGAAAAATATCTCACAGAATGCGCATTCGTATTGTAAAATCCATAGTATATGAATATATAGTGACTTGCCAGAATTGAGGATGGATATGTTAAATCCACATGCTATACCTCAGGGTAACTCTTCCTGGCAACTCTGAAATATGGGAGATAGATTTTTCTTATTCATTCTTGGGATAAGGGCATTGCTGGCTAGGCAGCATTTATTGCCATCCCTAATTGTGCAGAGGGCAGTTAAGAGTCAAGGTGTGTTGCCTGTCATTTTGGATGGATGTATATCATTTATCACAGATAAGTTATTTTTGTCTGGCACGCTGTGGGCCTGGAGTCACATGTAGGCCAGACCAGTTAAGGATGGCAGTCTCCTTCCCTAAAGGACATTCGTGAACCAAATGGATTTTTCCAACGATCGACAATGCATTCATGATCATCGTTAGATCCTTAATTCCAGATAGTTATTAAATTCAAATGCTGCCATCTGCTGTGGCAGATGGAACCCAGCTTGCCAGAACATTATCTGATTTTCTGGATTAACTGTCCAGTGATAATACCATTAGGCCATCACCTCCCCCAGTTTTTGCAGCTTTCCCTTCTATGCTGTCATCAGATTTGCATGACACATTGTTAGCAAAAAAAGAGAGAAAATGGTACAAGAGCATGATCAATGAGCTCATAGAAAGTTATCCCAATGGGACAATGCACAAGGGCTTGAGATTTCTACATAAACACATTGGTTTGTGAAAATATTCTACATCATTCTGTCCAGCTTAGGTCATTCAATGCTGTGTTAAGCCATAGTCAAGCCTTAAGAAGAAATAATCAACATATCTGAACTACTTATCATCAAACATCCTTCAGACAAGTTGATGACTTAAACACTGAAGATATCATGCTAGACAAAAATAACTTATCTGTGTTAAATGATATACATCCAACCACAATGACAGGCAACACACCTTGGCGTGAAGTTACATTGCCAAGTTGTGATAACTGTTTAAGGAGTTGACCTAGTCATGTTGTTTGTACACTGAGACATGTAGAGGGAATATATCAATGTGCATTCTTGTGCATGCGATCAGAAAAAGGAGGGTGTTGTATTACAGAGATAGTAGGAACTGCAGATGCTGGAGAATCTGTCATAACAAGGTGTAGAGCTGGATGAATACAGCAGGCCAGGCAGCATCAGAGGAGCAGGAAAGCTGATGTTTCGCACCTAGACCCTTACAGCATTGATTTCAGACCAGGCAGATCTTGTACCTTTAAGACAGTTATATAACATTACAAAATGTGATGTTCCACTAGAAAGGTACCCACCTCACCTTCAGCCACTCTGCCTATGCAATGGAGTCAGTGTAGTATCTTTGGTCGGTCAGCTATGTGTATGCAATCAGCAGTAACATCAGTAAGAACCAAGACTATGTATGGAAGTCTGAGATATTGTAGCTTTGAGTAGCAGTGAGTTTTGTAAATGTTTCAAGATATCTGGGTCAACAAGAACCCAACTCTCTAGTGTATGTTACATAGACCAACACACGGAAAATCACAAACCACGTCATGCATAGTTCTGTATTAAATGAAGTTTATACCTAGTTCAGGCATGCTCAAGTATAAAAGAGCATAATCTGAAATCAGAACAAATTTTGGAATGAAAACATCCAGCAGCAGAATGATTTTTTTTTATCTTTTGAATCAATCCTGTATAAGATTCTACAATACATGAAGTTAGCTTATGTAAGAGGACCATTTCAAATTTGCCACTCACACTTCTTCCTCACCTCCCCTCCTTGCCCATCACCACCTATTCAATGCCCAAACCCTCTGAAAAATCTGCACTCATTTAATTCTGATCTCTTTTCGATTCAATTTTAATGGCTCCATTACTAGTGCCTCTGCCATCAGTTTCTCAGGCCGTAAGCAATGGAATTCCCTCATTACACCTCTGTGCTTTCCTCCTCTGTTCTCCTCCTTTTATGTGCTCTTTAAGTCAACCAAATTAATATCTCCTTATGTGACTACGTTTTTATGATACTACTGGAAGTGCATTGGGCATTCCAATATATTAAAAGTGCCATATAAATATAAGTTATTGTTATTGTTGCTCTTGTTTATGGTCCAATTTGCTCCTTTGACTTTGTTTGATTGCAAGCACTGATAATGATCTGGAGGGCAGTTAAGTGTTATCATGCATCTAGCTTCTTGCATTACAAAAAGAGTGAATTGTTTCTTTCCCTCGGTAGTCAGAATTTAGTTGATGCCTTTCAGATTGACAGAACAAATCCCATCAATCGAGAAAGGAAGTGAACTGAAGAGTTAGCTGTCAGCAGCTCTCCACAATCAGATGTAAAGCAGCAAATGCTTTCCACATTCCGACCTTTACTGTCAATCACCACATAAGAAAACAGCCCACAGCAGAAGCCCTACAATCTGTTGAACAGATCACAATAACTGCAACCGACTCAGCAGAATTACACAAAAGCTAGAGTGTTAGAAAGAGGTAAAGTTTGTTTCTCATGTGCTCACATTCATGACAACTATTTAAGTGACCGGGTGCAATTGTGCTGTCTCTAAGCAGACTGCTCCAGTTGTATGTCTGGCCATTTTTGCAAAGTATATGAGGAAGAAAAATTGTTTACCTTTTTGCGTAATACAAAGTGATTAAAGGGAATTATCTTAGGATCAGTTTTCCATCTCATCTGCAAGGTCATACAAAGTTAAACATTGACTGTGCCACCCAAATTTGAGTTTTGCTGAGAAAAAGGGTCAAGACCAAAAGTTTTTGTTTTGCAGGACAGGTGTAAGAACACCAAAGTTCAAAGGAAGCAACAATTTAATGTGCAAGAGGGGAGGTGCTAATTGGTTTGCAAGCTGACTGTAATTCTTGTTGCATTGCCACAGAAATTGCTTCAGGGAGCTGCTATCCCTCAAGCTTTTGCGTAAATTCAAGGAAAAGTCATCCTGAACATGTAGCTTTCTGCTGCAGGTGACAGGTCCCTGTATGGTGAGTCACGACTTGAGGATATGTAGCACTAGCAAGCTGATGATATTGTTAATATAGTTCTTAGCACACTCAGGATTGTTCAACAAGTGCTGTCCAACCAGAGAATTAGGTTAGTTGTTGAGGCTGGTTGGATACTCGCAGCGCTCTGTAGTTGTAAACAGTTGAAAAAGGAATGCAGTTTGATATAATTAATCAATCATTAGGACTGACTTTTACTTGTTAAAATTTGAGACTAAAATATTAGCTCTTTTCCTCTCTTTTCATATTTCTTTCTTCTTATCTTCCCACTAGTTTGAGAAGTGACCTAATTTGGCCTGGATGGAAAATGAGCTATATTATATCAGATACCCAGTTACATACCTCAGTCAACTTATCCTTCCCACTCAGTCAACTGAACAAAAAATTATTAGAGTATTTACCAAGCCATGTAAATAAAACAGCTGAATCACTGTCACTGCCAAAGCTCCAGATGAATTCCCCCATATCCCTCTCTCGGTTGAATTCTGTAATATGATGTGGAGGTGCTGGTGTTGGACAGGGGTGGACAAGGTCAATAACCACCAAAAAAGAATCCCCCTAGTCCTCACATACCACCCCACCAACCTCCCGATACAACGCATCATCCTCTGACACTTCCGCCATCTACAATCAGGCCCCACCACTAAAGACATTTTGCCACCCCCACCCCTGTCTGCCTTCCGGAGAGACCACTCTCTCCATGACTCCCTTGTCCGCTCCACACTCCCCACCAACCCCACCACACCCGGCACCTTCCCCTGCAACCGCAGGAAGTGCTGCACTTGCCCCCACACCTCCTCCCTCATCCCTATACCAGGCCCCAAGATGACTTTCCACATCAAGCAGATGGTCACCTGCACATCTGCCAATGTGGTATACTGCATCCGCTGTACCCGTTGTGGCTTCCTCTACATTGGGGAAACCAAGTGAAGGCTTGGGGACCGCTTTGCAGAACACCTACACTCGGTTCGCAATAAACAACTGCACCTCCCAGTCGCGAATCATTTTAATTCCCACTCCCATTCCTTAGACGACATGTCCATCCTGGGCCTCCTGCAGTGCCACAATGATGCCACCCGAAGGTTGCAGGAACAGCAACTCCTATTCCACTTGGGAACCCTACAGCCCAACGGTATTAATGTGGATTTCACAAGCTTCAAAATCTCCCCTCCCTCTACTGCATCCCACACCAGCCCAGCTCGTCCCCGCCTCCCTAACCTGTTCTTCCTCTCACCTATCCCCTCCTCCCACCTCAAGCCGCACCTCCATTTCCTACCTACAAACCTCATCCCGCCCCCTTGACCTGTCCGTCCTTCCCGGACTGACCTATCCCCTCCCTACCTCCCCACCTATACTCTCCTCTCCACCTATCTTCTCCTCTATCCATCTTCGGTCCACCTCCCCCTCTCTCCCTATTTTATTTCAGAATTCTCTCCCCATCCCCCTTTTCTGATGAAGGGCCTTGGCCCGAAACATCAGCTTTTGTGCTCCTAAGATGCTACTTGGCCTGTTGTGTTCATCCAGCTCCATACTTTGTAATCTCAGATTCTCCAGCATCTGCAGTTCCCATTATCTCTAATCACAGAACACCAGGTTATAGCCCAACAGGTTTATTTGAAGACGCAAGCTTTTCGGAGTCTCACTCCTTCTTTAGGTGCATAGGTTCACAGGGTAAGATGTCTCAAATGGTCACCAAAGGACTACAGTTATAACCCTTCCATTGGGCAGCCAGCAGGTCTGATTCATTATCAGTTATGGGCCTTACTCACATGTTTTGCGGAGCAGTGAATGTCAAAGACTCATAGAATCCAACAGTTTGCAAGCAAGCCATTTGGCCCATCGAGTCCACATCAGGCTCAATCCCAGACTCATGCGACCATGTGAGGAGTTTGCACATTACCACCATGTCTGTGTGGGTTTCCTCTGAGCGCTCTGGTTTCCTCCAGCAGCCCGAAGATGTGCAGGTTGGGTGGACTCGCCATGCTAAACTGCCCAGAGTGTCTGGGGATCTGAAAGCTATGTAGATTAACCATGGGAAATGCAGGGTTACAGGGATAGGATAGGTGGGTGGGCCTGGGTGGAATTCTCTTCAGAGGGTCGATGCTATGAAGAAGCAATGTTTACCACTGAGCTACCAAGTCATCCTCATATCAAAACATGTTATAGTTCTGTTCAGGAGCGAAACTATTTATATGTGGCCATGAGAGAGTAAATGCCATTGATGTGTGGGTAGGATGGGACATGTCTGAAACTTGGAGGGCAATCTGATTGCTCCTGGTCCACAAAAGTGATTACAGTTACAAAATATTTACCCTTACCATTTGGGAGTGTCTTCTTATAATTCCCTCAGGACCATCTCTTTAGCGTTTGAATTCCAGAACAGAATGGAACTGTCGTGCATTGTTTCTGTTTTGCGTATGCCCCATCGAAAGCTGAAATGCTCTCCCACCAAAAGCAGTGGGCAGATATATATTCTGCTCCTTGATCACTCCCCACTCCATGTTCAATAGTCTTCCAGGGGCGAATGTTTCCTAACACAGCCAAGAGTTCCAGTCACATTAGACAATTGTCAACATTTACTTGTCCCGTTGGCTGCTGACTCACTTCTCAACAGAACGTAAACCGGACTCTTTGTTCAGCTATCGCCTGACAAGTCAAACACAATGTCAAGTTTGGATAAAGCTTCATAGAAAGAATGTTAAAGCTATAAACTGTGCTCAGTATAGATTGATCTGAACAGTGGTAGAGATACAAAGCCCCATAGAACAAATTGAGATACTGGAGCTAGCTACACTGGAAAAAGAAGATTGAGAAGTAAACTTTTTTAAAAATCAGTAAGAGATTTGATAAATCGGGAAATAATTTCTGAAAAAAAAAGCCCTTACACAGAGATTCATTCGAGAATGAAATATTTTCCTTACGATACTTGATTGTAGTTTTGGCCACTGAGCTTTGCAAGAGTGAGCGAGAAGTTCACTTAAAGTGGTGGAAAGCACAGTGCTATGAAGGACAGCTGAGCTGTGTGATGATACTGTGGCTTTAAGAGATGTATTTTCTCCTGGGATTTTTTATTGAGAGAGATTTAGACAGAAATACTGAGCGGTCTGTTCCAAGCCAATAACATTAAAGCTTGTGAGGCTTTGGGTTTTTTTTTAAGTTGGAACAATAGAAGCAGCATGAAAGGATAGGGTTCAGCTCCCACTGAACCAGGGTTTTTGTTCAACTTTCAGTAGATTTTGGAGTTTGGAAGCTGCTATACATCTCCCCCTGTTATAGCAAAACACTTGAGTTCTCTTTCCCGCTCTCTCGATCTCTCTCCTTCTCATGCACAGGGCTTTCCCTTCATTTCTTTCCTCCTGAACTGGATAATTGGCTTTAAAACAATGGATATTACTGAATTTGCCTTTGCCAAGGATACGTTTATGCGATGTTACTATATTGGAACTGTTGTTGTTTAGTTGTTCAATAATTGATTATTCTGTTAAGTTTTCCAATGGGGTTAAGTTACTTCAATTCTTCTTTCTTCTGTTTGTATTTTAACTACAATGTAAGAATAAAGCGTGTTTTGCTTCAAGCCTGGTAGTTTCGCCAATCAAATTGCATCTGGAACACAACATCTTACACTTGCCTTTAAAAATAAGAAAATGTTAGGGGCTAGACTATCTTCTTAATGTATTTTGAGGGGTTTTTTGCAAAGAACATGTACAATTACAATAGGCTGAGAGGTTTTCTTCTGAGGCCTCTATGGTCATGCCATTACTGCAGAACCCAACAATAAACAAGTACATAATAAGGCAATTTTGGAAGGATATGGGCCAGGATCAGGCAGGTGGACCTAGTTTAGTTTGGGATTGTGTTTGGCATGGACTGTTTGGACCAAAGGGTCAATTGCTGTATGACTCTATAAATAAAACAAAGAACTGCAGATATTGAAGAACTGAAACATAAACAGAAACTGCTGGAGAAAGGGTCACTGGACCTGAACCTGAAATTTTAAGTCTGCTTTCCTTCCACAGATGCTAAGTTTCTTCAGCAATTTCTGCTATAAATTATGAAATATGCCAAAAATGGAAAGATAGACATTGTTCTTTCTGGACTAAACTATTGAATTGAATAATTGAGAGTAGTCTTGTGGCTCAGTGGGTAGAATACCTGTCTCTGAGGCAGAGACTGTCTGGTTTCGAGTTTCATTCTCAAATTGACAATCATGGACACTGTATTCATGGCATAGAACATAGAACATAGAACATTACAGCACAGTACACGCCCTTCGGTCCTCGATGTTGCGACGACCTGTGAAACCAATCTGAAGCCCATCTAACCTACACTATTCCATTATCATCCATATGTTGAGCCAATGACCATTTAAATGCCCTTAAAGTTGGCGAGTCTACTACTGTTGCTGCCAGAACATTCCATGCTCTTACTACTCTCTGAGTAAAGAACCTATCTCTGACATCTGTCTTATATCTATCTCCACTACCAGCAGCCCCCCGCGCGCGCCCCCCCCCCCCCCCCCCCACCCCACCCTGCCGGTCAAGTAGATTGATTTTCAACCTTTAAATCCTACCACTACAGCAGGCTGTTAGAACAGGAAAGGTTGCTAGTCAGATAGGCTTGTTGCAAAGCTACTGTATTTGATGACATAGTGTAGAGCTGGATGAACACAGTGGGCCAAGCAGCGTCATAGGAGCAGGAGAGCTGACATTTTGGGCTGAATTCCTTCTACAGAAATGGGGGAGAGGAAGGGGATTCTGAAATAAATAGGGGGAGAGGGGGAGGCGAATAGAAGATGGATAAAGGAGAAGAAAGGTGGAGAGGAGACAGTCAAGATAAAGAGGCTGGGATGAGCAAGTAAAGGTGAGTGTAGGTGGGGACTGGCACAGCTTGGACCCATGTGGGTACCCATGGCCACCCCTTTTGTCTGTAGGAAGTGGGAGGAATTAAAAGAGAAGTTGTTGAGGATGAGGATGAGTTCAGCTAGGCAGATGAGGGTGTCAGTGGAGGGGGTCTGGTCAGGCCTGCAGGACAGGAAGAAACGCAAGGCCTTTAGGACATCTATATGGGGAATGCAGGTGTATAGGGACTGGACGTCCATGTAAAGATGAGGAGTTAGGGACCGGGGAATTGAAGTTCTGGAGGATGTAGAGGGTGTTGGTGGTGTCACGGATGTAGGTAGGGAGTTCCTGGACCAAGGGGGAGAAAATGGAGTCCAGATAGGTGAAGATAAGTTTGGTGGGACTGGAGCAGGCGGAGACAATGGGTCGACCAGGGCAGTCAGGTAGTATGGTGCACTGACTTCTACATCACCGAGGCCAGACACCTGCTCTCCGACACCTCCTCCTACCATCCACTTGATCATGACTCCAGTGCCGAACACCAAACCATCATCTCCAAAACCATCCACAACCTTGTCACCTCAGGTGACCTCCCACCTACAGCCTCCAACTTCATTATTCCACAACCCCGCACCGCCCAATTCTATCAAGAAAATCCTATGAGGAGCACGAACAGTTCATCCACTTCACCAACACCTTCCACCCCAACCTTAATGTCACCTGGACCATCTCTAATACCTCTCTCTCCTTCCTGGGCCTCTCTGTCTCCATCTCTGGCAACCACCTACAAACCGATATCCATTTCAAGCCCACCAACTCCCACAGCTACCTAGAATACACCTCCTCCCACCCACCTTCCTGCAGAAATGCCATCCCCTATTCCCAATTCCTTTGCCTCCGCCGCATCTGCTCCCAGGATGAGGCGTTCCACTCCTGTACATCTCAGAGGTCCTCATTTTTCAAGGACCACAAACTCCCCCCCCTCAGTGGTCGAGAACGCCCTTGACTGTGTCTCCTGCATTTCCCGCAACTCATCCCTCACACCCCCTCCCCGCAATAATAAAAAAAACAAACAGAATCCCCCTCAACCTCACGTACCACCCCAACAAACTCCGGATCCAACGCATCATCCTCTGACACTTCCGCCATCTGCAATCCAACCCAACCACCAAAGACATTTATCCCTCCCCACCCTTATCGGTCTTCCAGAGGGACCAGTCTCTCCACACTCCCCTCCAGCCCCACCATACCCGACACTTTCCCCTGCAACCGCAGGAAGTGCTACACTTGCCCCCACACCTCCTTCCTCACCCCCATCCCAGGCCCCAAGAAGACTTTCCATATCAAGCAGAGGTTCACCTGCACATCTGCTAACGTGGTATTCTGCATCCGCTGTTCCCGTTGTGGTCTCCTCTACATCAGGGAAACCAAGTGGAGGCTTGGGGGCTGCTTTGCGGAACACCTACGCTCAGTTTGCGCTAAACAACTACACCTCCCAGTCGTGAACCCTTTCAACTCCCCCTCCCATTCCGCAGACAACATGACCATCCTGGGCCTCCTGCAGTGCCATAACAATGCCACCCGAAGGTTGTAGGAACAGCAACTCATATTCCGCTTGGGAACACTGCAGCCTAATGGCATCAATGTTGATTTCACAGTCTTCAAAATCTCCCCTCCCCCTACCGCATCTGAAAACCAGCCCAGCTCGTCCCCTCCTCCCTAACCTATCCTTCTTCCACCTGTCCCCTCCTCCTACCTCAAGCCCCACCCCCATCTCCTACCTACTAATCTCATCCCGCCACCTTGACCCTGTCCGTCCTCCCTGGACTGACCTAACCCCACCCTAACACCCCACCTACACTCACCTTTACTGGCTCCATCCCTGCCTCTTTGACCGGGTTTCCTCTCCTATATTCTCCTCTATCCATCTTATATTCGCCTCCCTCATCTCCCTATTTATTTCAGAATCCCCTTACCCTCCCCCATTTCTGAAGAAGGATCTGGGCCCGAAATGTCAGCCTTCCTGCTCCTCTGATGCTGCTTGGCCTGCTGTGTTCATCCAGTTCCACACCTTGTTATCTCAGATTCTCCATCATCTGCAGTTCCTACTATCTCTGAAACAGTTTTTGGTGACAACCTGTTTTCAGTGAACATAAGTGCATAAGCTGTAAGCATGTGTTTTACAGCCAAGTAAATAGTTTGTAAGTGCATTGTTGACATGGAAGATACTTGGTCTTCAATTTACACATAGCAAACACCTATAAATAACAATGAGACAATCTGTGGTGTTGGCAGAGGAATATGTTTAGCCAGGGCACCACTTTGAATTTCAGTGTGCAATCTTTTATATCAGTGACAGGGAGCTTGTCTTTACACCTTATCCAAAAAACAGCACTTCCGACAGTGCAGCCACCCCTCAGCACCAATTTGTTAGCTTGGATTATGAGTGCATGTCTCCCGAGTCAAAGTCAAATTTCAAATGTCTAACTGAAAGACAAGACTATTACCACTGAGCCTAGGACATGATTTTACTGTTAGTCATGGTTTTTGTTTTGATATGCTGTGATAGAAGCAGTCAAAGAAATATTAGTCGAGTACAGAATATTAGCTACAAGGGAAAATGTGAATCAATCCCTGGATTGACACGATACATCCAGGGCAATTAAGATGTGATTCAAACTTTTCCTCTTGTATTTAACTGAGTTATCGCATTGGAGATGGAAACTGGCAGCATAGGAAAGATATTTCAATGGCAATACAGAAAAGATTATCACTCAATTTCGGAATATGTTGCAGACCTTATCAGAGATTGAACAGGAAGTGTTTGAATTCCCAATCGACTCCTTTAAAATGATGTGGATTTCTTGTTTCATCCTCTGAAACTCTAGCCTCAATTGTTAAGAAGGAAAAATTTAGTGCTGTTCAGAATGAAACAATCCCATTGCGAACATGACTGATTCTGGCAGCAAATCATTTTTTTTCTCTCTTTTTCAGTAACAATTGGGGAAATTGTTTACTACTCCTCACTTCTTCCAATATACCTCCTGATAAAGTGGTTTATTTTTGTTAGGACCAGCCCACAGGTGAGGATCCACAATTTAGGATTCTGGATACAATTCCTCAAACCAGCAAACTTCCAGGTGAGGAGAGATGAATTGGTTTAGTTGGTTGCAACAAGTTTAAATTTAAAAGAATCCGACTACGGGAGGACACCTTTTCTCCCAGATCCATTGGCTTTAAAAGGAGCCAGTTGAACCAGGCTTATTTAAAGTAGCTAAGATAGTTAATCCATTACTAAACGTACAAAGAGTGTATTTTAACAAAAAACACGGATTAGAAAGAAGAGGTCAGTCTAATAAGATAAAAGTTAAAGAAATCTGTCGGGCTCAATCGTTGAATTTCTCATCAAGAGCAGTTAGTTGAACAAATGGTCATTTTAGTCGGTGATTCTGGCAGCACTGATTTTATTGTCGATTTAAAATCTTTGGCTCTGTAAGTAGATTGTAACTCCTTTGTTCTTATTATTTTCAGCAGCGCCTGACTGGCAGCTGTGAGAGATAGCGAGAGTATTTTCTGTTTTCTTTTCTTGGTGAAGCAGGAGTATTTAAGGGACTCTTCTGAGAGCTATGACCCTCATCACATACTAGTCTATTATTGAGGTTGGCGATCACTAACAAAGAGACGAAACTCACCTTCAACCCCTGTTCCTGTTAAAGTCTTGAAAGGGGAAGGACACAGTCTCTTACTAAGATGGCCATCGTGTTCACAATCTGAACACAGATGGCTGCAAATTCCATTTGTTGCATGTTTACTCCTTCTAAAACTTCTTTGACAACTTGTCAGGTATGACATTCCAGCATCTCTCGCTCTCTCTCTCTCTCCTGGCAGCCACTGAATTCACATCAGCAAACAATTTTTGACTGTACATCCTTTTCTCCAAAAAGAAAATCAGATTTCTTTTAAAAGGTTTGATCTGTCATTGGCCATCATGATCTGTCATTAGATTAATGATCCATGATTATAACAGTTTACCGAAAGTATTACAACCCAGGTGACTGATAGATGGAATTGACTGAATTCATGTATCTTGATGACTCAATTTCAGACTGCTAATTTAGAGTCCTGTTGAATGCCTTAACTACAAAGTCTGAGCAATAATCTTCTTTCTGAAGTATGCATGGTGGCCTCTGATACATTTTGTTTGCAAAGAAGCTATTTTTATTGTATTGCTCATAAACATTACTAAGTGCTTGACAGGCAATAAATTACATTAAACCTGGTGAGTTCTGTAAGAGGGGTGATCAATTTGATCAAGTGAAGTTTTATAAGGATTAAAGAACTGTGAATGCTGGGAATCAGAAGGAAAACAGAAACTGCTGGAAAAACAGATCCAACAGCTTCTTTGGAAAGAAAATGGAGCTAACATTTTGGAGAAGAATTGCTGGGCCTGGAACATTAACTCTGATTTCTCTCCATAGATGTTACCAAATCTGTTGAGTTTTTCAGTAATTTCTGTTGTTGTTGCAGGGAAACTTCCATCTTAAAGTGAGACTCATTTAAAGCCACAGGTGCAGAACTCTTTTGCTAAGCTTCAATATTTTGAGAAAAAAAAAGAGGAAATTTCCATTCTAAGGCCAGCGCCAAGAAACATTTTGCTTCAACTTCAAATCATGCCAGGGAATTTGCAAGTGGAGCTAAAGCTGTGGCAGGTTCTTCTGTTGTTTTTGAGGGAAGAAAAATGAAGGGATAGTCTATCCAAAAACCTCCTTTGCATTCAGCAGGTCTGGCAGCTGGCAGCATCTGGTGACCCTCACTGGATCCGAGATGTTAACTCTGTTTCTCCCTTCATAAATGCTGCCTGATCTGCTGAGCTTTTCCGGCGACTTTCTTTTTGTACCCCCTTACACTAACTGACTTCAACTCTATCTCATCTGCTGCTACAATCCTCATCCATGCGTTGGTTATCTGAAGATTTGGCTATTTCAATATTTACCTGGCTGGCTTCCTAAATGCCACCTTTTGTAAACTTGACCTCAATGAAAGCTCAGCTACTTGTGTTGTATTGCACCAGGACCTGTAAGCTATGCACAATCAGGAAGTGGGGAGAAGATGAAATATGAGAGCAAACCAGCAATTAATAGAAAGGAAGATTTTGAGAGTTTTTTTTCAGGCATCTGAAAGGCGAGAGGAAAGATGAGTTTGGGCATTGGACCAGTGGGAAATCAGACTGGAGACATAGGAATCGGGAACAAAGTTTGCTTCACAAGGTTCACGTCTGGAGTGAACATACATAGTTTGGGGATTTTGGAGGCAGCATGGGAATTCAAAGCAGAGAGGGAGCAGTAATTTATGCTTTATTTTGTTAGGCTCAAAATTTGTAATTATTTTTCAACAGGATAAATTGAAGCCCAGGATCAGGGGCCCAGCTCAAACAGTGACATCACAGGTAAACCGTAAGCTAATTGTTTGCTGATAGGTGCTAATTTGACTACCTATGATAGACTGCTTTCAGATTTACAAACTAAAAGACCAGTACAATTGTTTCAAAAACCAAATTAAGAACAAAGCAATTAATGTAAGAGATGCAGGGCAAGGCGATATGTTATACCTGCATGATGTGAGAACGGGTGGACCTCATTGTGGTTCACAGTGACCACATTGGCAGCAGGTGTTGGTGGCTTGAGGAACTCTGGTTCAGAATTGATGAGCTGCAGTCTGAGCTTTGTAAACTGTGACACATCAGGGAGAGGGAAAGCGAGAGGGAGAGGGAGAGGGAGAGGGAGAGGGAGAGGGAGAGGGAGAGGGAGAGGGAGGAGGGAGAGGGAGAGGGAGAAGGGAGAGGGAGAGTTACTTGGATGCTGTGTTTCAGAAGGCCGTTACACCCCTTAGCTTAACCACCACCAGTTTATTCAATGGTCAGGAACGGGATGACGTGACTATGTGTGAAGCAGAGAGATGGATTCAGGAGGATGTGTTGCAGGAGCCTTAGCCCTTGAAGGTTGTCTAACAGGCTTGAGGTTCTTGCTCCCTGTGCAGTTGAGAACATGGGCTTACAGGAGGATGAGCAAACTGACCAAAGCACAACAGTACAGGGAGCCATTCAAGAGCGGGGCAAAAAGGGAGAAATGTAGTTGTATTTAGTACAGCCAGGGAAATAGACACTATTTTCTGAGGTCAGGATTGACAGTCCTGAAGGCTGTGTTGCTTGCCTGCTGCCTGGGTTCAGGATATCTCATTGCCCTGCAGAGAAACTTGGAGTAGGAGGGGAAAGATCCAGTTGTTTTGGTCCACATAGGTAGCAGCGATATCGGCAAAAAGATGAAAGAGGCTGTGCTGAGGGAATGCGAGCAGCTGGGGGATAGATTATAACTGTCCTGAGGAAGGTCACGTGACCCGAAATGTTAACTCAGATTTCTCTCCACAGATACTGCCAGACCTGCTGAGCGAATCCAGCAATTTCTATTTTTGTTGCTGAATTAAAAACAGAATCAAAATAGTTATAATCTACAGATTAATACTTGAGCCATGAGCAAATTGGCACAGCTTAAACAACATTAAAGAAGTAAACACGCGGTTCAAAGATTTGTGTGGGAGACATAGGTTTGATTTCATGGGACATTGGCACCAGCACTGGAGAAGGAGGGAGCTGTTCCAATGGGACAGGTTCCACCCTGAATCATTTTGGGAATGGTGATTGCATAAATAGGATTGTGCAAATTGTTTGAAACCAGGGGGCGGGGGCAAATGGGGATAGGTGGATATTCAGTTACATGGGCAATTACAAATAAGGTTAGAGTGGAGGAAGGCTTGTGCAGAGATTATTAAACTTTCCAAAACAAGCAATAAGACAGAGAATATGGAAACGTTCATGAATTTGACTTCAGGCAAATCAGATAAGGGAACAACTATGAGAAGGGGAGGAGTCAACACAAAACTGAGAGTGTTGTACTTAAATGCATTGCGCACACAAAACAAGGTAAATGAGCTTGTGGAGCAGATTGAGATTGGTGGGTACAATGTTGTGGATGTCATAGAAAGGTGGCTGCAGGGGTCAGGGCTGGGAACTAAATATTCATGGGTACATGCCCTTTTGAAAGGACAGGCAGATGGGCAGAGGGGTTAGAGTTGCCTTGTTAGTGACAAATGAAATTACATCAACAGCAAAAGGTGATATATGGTCAGAAATTGTACAATTAGTGTGGGTAGAGTTGAGGACTCGCAAAGGAGAATGATCCTGATTGGAGTTATGTACAGTCCTCCTAGCAAGAGTCAGGATGTGGGACCAAAAATAAATCAGTAAATAGATAAGGCATGTAATAAAGGCACTATCGTAATAAATCATGGGCTTCAATATGTAGGTGGACTGGGAAAATGAGTTTGGCAAAGGATCTTAAGAAAAGCAATTCATGGAATGTCTATGAGATTTTTTTAGGAGCTGCTTGTGGTAGAGAACAGGTAATTCTGGATTTGGTGATGTGTAATGAGGCAGGCTTGATTAGGGAGCTTCAGGTGAATGAACTCGCTAACTGGCAGTAACCATAATATGATAGAATTCACCTGCAATTTGAGATGGAGAAGCTGGAATCAGATGTAACAATATTACAACAAGTAAAGGTATTTATGAAGGCATAAGGGAGGTGCTGGCCAGAACTGATTGGAAAGGGAGCCTAGCAGGGAAGACGATGGCGTGAGTTTTTTTTTAGGGTAATTCGGGAACACAGAAGAAATTCATCCCAAAGAAGAAGAAACATACTAAGGAGAGGATGAAGCATCCATGGATAGGGAAGTCAGGGACGGCATAAAAGCAAATGAAAAAGCACACAATGTGGTGAAGATTTGTGGGAAGCCAGAGCATAGGCAAACCTTTAAAAAGTAGCAGAAGATAACTAAAGAAGCAATAAGGAGGGAAGAAATGAAATGAGGGCAAGCTAGCTGGTAATATAAAAGATGATTGCAAGAATCTATTTGGAATATCTAAAAGGTGAGACATTGGGCTGCTCTCTATTAGGGAACGCCAGAGGACATGATCTAATTGGATTTTTGGAAGGGCTTTGATAAGGTACTGCACACAAGTCTGCTAAATAAGAACCCATGGTTTGAGGGGCAAGGTACTGGGATGAATAGAGGATTAGCTGACTGGCAAAAGGCAGAAATTCAGATTATAGGGGTTTTTACCAGGGTGGCAGCAGGTGAATCCTGGAGATCTGCGTGGATCAGACTATAACTATTCATGTTAAATGTTAGTGATCTGGATGAAGAAAGTGAGGGCATTATTGCTAAATTTGAAGTTCATTCCACCCAAAACTTTAACTCTGATTTCTCTCCACAGATGCCAGCAGATTCGCTGAGCTTTGAAAGCAATTTCTGTTTTTGTTTCTGGTTTACAGCACACACAGTTCTTTCAGTTTCTTGATATCTCATGGCTGAAGACTGGTATCTGTAATGCTGGGAACCAGTGGAGGAATCAGGGATGGATCATCCACTCGGTACTTCTGAAGATTGCCGTGAATGCTTCAGCCTTTTTTTTATCACTGTGCTGGGTTCTTTTATCATTGGGGATGAAGATATCTGTGGAGCCTCCTCCTCTAGTGAGTTGTTTAATTATTTACCACTATTCACATCTGGATGTGGTAGACCTTCAAAGCTCAGGTCTGATTTGATCTGTTGGTTTTGGGATCACATAGCTCTGTCTATCACTTGCTGCTTATGCTGTTTGGCATACAAGTAGCCCTAAGTAGCATAATGTTTACAGAATGTTTACAAGAATGATCCTAGGGGTGAAGCCCTTGTCGGATGAGTAGTGGTTGAGGACTTGGGGCCTGTACTTGATGGAGTTTAGAAGTCTGAAGGAGGCACTGATTGAAGCTTACAGAATACTGAGAGGCTTGGATAGAGTGGACATGGAGAAGGTGTTTCTAGTAGTAGGAGAGACTAGGACCCTAGGGCACAGCTCCAGAGTGAAGGGATGATGCTTTAGGGAGGACAATCAAGTAGAAATTTCCTCAGCCAGAGGGTGGTGAATCTGTGGAACTCATTGCTGCAGAGGGCTCTGAAGACTAAGTAATTGAATGTATTTAAGACAGAGGCTGATAGGTTCTTGATTAATTAGAGGATCAAGGGTTATGGGGAGAAAGCAGGAGGATGGGGTTGAAAAACATATCAGGTGTGATTGAATGGTGGAGCAGACTGAATACTACAATATCTTATCTTATGGTCTTAAGTCCTGTTTAAGCAACATTCCCATGCTCCTTGGGCCTACATTGGTTGTTAGCACAGCAATGACTTGATTTTAAAATTCTTGCCCTTGTTTTGAAACCCCACCACTCTCTCACCTTTCTCAATCTCTGTATCCTTCTCTGGTACTACAATTCACTGAAATATCTACAAACCTCTCAATCTCTTGCATGTCTTCAATTTTAATTGCCCTTCCTTTGGTAGCCATGACTTAACTGTCTGGGTCCAAAGCTCTGGAATTCCATTTCTAATCCTTTTCACCCCTCAACCTCTCTTTCTTCCTTTAGGCTATAACTTACACCATCCTACTTTGACTGGGCCTTTAGCCATTTGCTGTCATATTTCCTTGTGTGGATGAAATTCAAATTCCAGCTGATGCTTTTGTGAAGTGCCTCGGACATTTTACTGTGTCAAATGTGCCATTTACACATAACAAAAATAGAAATTGCAGGAGAAACTCAGCAGGCCTGGCAGCATGTGGGAAGATGAAACAGAGTCAACATTTCAGGCTCAGTGACCATTCGTCAGGACTAGTCATTGCTAGGTAAAGGTAGTACACATGCTGAAGACAAGTGCTGGGTGAGGTAAAGGATGTAACCCCCCCCCCCCCCCCGCCCCCCCGATAAGGAGATAAACACTTCAGGCTGGAAAAGCAATGGAGGATGGTAAGCCAGAGAAGGGAAGCTGATAATGAGGACTATATGTAGGTGAAAATGGGTTGGCTCTGTTGAAAGTAGCCCATGTGATGACAGGCCCTAAGGTGTGGAAGAGGGTAAAGAACATGGAAGGAGGTGTTCAGGGCCTAAAATGATTGAACTCGACATTGAATCCTGTAGCTCTAAATGGAAAATGAGATGCTGTTCTTCCAGCTTTACTTGGAGCATTGCAGCATGAGACAGCGATGTTGGCCAGGCCCAGAGAACACAGGTGCATGCTGAAGTGGCAGGAAAGTCAGCCAGGTGGAGCACTATTAGCTAATGAAGTTCAATAATTTTAGGACTTGAATACCTTCTTCCAAGTACTTTATGTAGCCTCACACTTCAGGCGCTGTCATAACATGGACTGCTTTCATAGAACATAGAACATTACAGCACAGTACAGGCCCTTCGGCCCTCGATGTTGTGCCGACCTGTCATACCGATCTCAAACCCATCTAACCTACTCTATTCCATGTACGTCCATCACGTTTCATCACAGCCAACTTATTTTCACTTACTTCTGGCCTCCATTACCAGCTTTTCTCCATCCCTGGCATACCATTATCCATTGCTTTGTCAGCCTAAATGCCTTTCTTGTCAGCCTAAATGACTTTGGCACCCACCTCCACCTATCCTCTCACTCCTTAAACCGACCGCCCCTTACAGCCCCCTTGCCTATCTGTCTTCAACACATGTAACTTTTCCTAGCAACTGAGGCTGACGAAGGGTCACTGGATCTGAAATGTGATTCTGCATTCTCTCTACAGATGCTGCTGGACAAACTGTTGAATTTCTCCAATAATTTTTGTTTTGGTTATACTTGAATGTAAGTTGCTTATGTTATTAATCCAAGTACTGGCTAATATTTGGAAGTTGGCTACAGGGGCCCAGCATGTTTTGCACAGAACAGTGTGCGTAAATCTTAGGAACTGATGAAGATATTGTCTGGGGTGTCTCTTGACAGCATTCCAGCACCAAGTCTGACTGTGTTTTCCAGATGCAAAGTTAAAACAGAATTACAGCATAGACCCAGTGTAACAACACTGCTCACCATAGAATTGAATGATGACCATGAATAATTTAGGATGACACAAATGAAATGACCAAGAGTTCTCCAAAAATTAAGCTATTTTAATATGGAAAGAACAGTGAGAAAGCTGCTACAAGGTAACACACATTTTGGGGGAAAATGTGCCATTAAGCAACACTGAAGCATTATGCATTCTGAAAAGATCTCACAATGTGGACTTTGTGGAGCCTGGGCGATATAGCACTGCATTATTATTATTTAGTAAAACAGATTAGATTTAATACACTGTTGACCAATTATAGGCTCATTGGAACAGAGGGATTTCCTGCAGTGTTTAAAGTAAATAGTGAGTGACTATATATATACATATAAAATTGTCAATGTAATTTTCTAGGATGTGGTCACACTTGCTTTTGAGTAAATAGTTATGGTCTATTTTGAGAGCTTGTATTGAAATTAAAGTGAGTTATGGCACAGTTTTGTCCAGGTTAAGCTGGAAGCAATTTTGTTATACTTTTTTTTCACGCGCACTGACTGGGTTAATCCCTTTCAGAACTTGCTTGTATCAGTTAGCAGTCTATCGCCTGGGTGATTTATATGTAAATTCTTGCAGCCCCTTTCTGGGTCTGTTCCCTCCTGCGTTTTTCTTTCATGTTTGGCAACAAAGGTCAGTGCTGCTAGCAGGTTTGTGCTTTCACCGTACAAGACAGTTGCTGCTGTCGGTCCCGATCCGCCCTTTCTACCTTCAGTCAGACAGGATGTGGCCATGCTTGTAGTCTGATAGGTTAATTGATTTTGGGAAGCCCTCTAGGTCAGCTGGTTTAAAGGATCACCCACTAAGCCTGCTATTCACTGTCAAAGGTAATTCAATTAAACCTCCAGAAGTGTGACTAATTACCATTTGTTGAACACTTTACTGTTCAGCCCGTAAACTGGAGCTACCTATAATTGGATAAGTCATAACCTTGATAGATAGTTTCTGGTCTTAAGACAGCGCTGTTTGATCTGACATTCCAGACCTCTGCCCTGAGCCTAACTGATGAGAACAGCTGTAGAGCAGCTTATAAAAACGTGATAAAGCAGCGGCACTGTCATTGAAAACAAACAGCCTCCCTTTAGAAAAACACAGCAGACGCTGAAGATGTGCTGCGCCATTAATTTTCAATGGGGAAACTCGTCCTGGGCTGGACGTGGATGATGTCCCTTCAGGTCTCCCAGTAGCAACAAAACCTTCCTGTAGGAGGAGAAACAATTTACGTTGACGAATAGAGCCCTTCTCCTTTGTATGCTTAGATTTTTCTGCCAATTTTGCCTTCTCCCATTCTACCTTTTGCCTCCCTGTGCAATTTCACGGCATCTGTCACTTTCCGATCTACCCAGATGACCTTTTACCTATCGAGTGTCAGCAGCTTACTTAATGCCAGATAAACATCAGCACCCAAGCTTAACCCTGTCCGCACGTGATATGGGAAAATGTGCAACTCCGGCAAAAATATCTGGATATAGTTCCCAAGAGAAAGAACTCTGGTTAGTTTTGTTTTCTTTGGATTTTGAACATGCGACCCTCGTGGTCTGCTTTGCTGAACAATTTAAAGGGCAAACCCACTGAGAAATCAAAGGATATGCCCTTAAAAAGTTCATTTGTAAGTCAGCTGCAGCTCAGGAGGCAGCAGTCTCACTTCTCACACACAAGGGACTGGGTTCTGTTTCACGAACTCAGCAAAAAATTAAACTCCAGTGCCATGCTGATGGAGTGCTGCTTTGTTGGAGGTGCTGTCTTTTGGAACTGATGTTCAATCCAGTCTGGTGTCCATTGCAATGTCTGGCAGCACTATTTTAGTGAAGACCAGGAGAGGTATTACTGGTGTCCTGGCCAATATTTAACCCTCATGCAAACATCTCAAACAAAAAAATCTACTGATCATTACAATCTGTCCTGGAACTCTCACCTGGATGCAATGGTCACAATGACACTGCTTTTACTGCTCACAAAACAAAGTTTTTCACTGTACTTAGATACATGTAACTACAATAAATTGAATTGAATCAAATTGCGTTACTTTTTGTGGTAGTTTGCTTTCTGCAGCATTGGCAGCTGCATTTTCTATATTACAACAATGACTGTGCTTCAAACGCACTTCATTGGCTGTAAAACGCTTTGAGATATACATATGTTGTGAAAAATGCTGTAAAAATATAAGACCACTTTTGTTGGTTTTTTTTAAAACAAGACTTGCGATTCAGATTGAGCAAAGTACCATTCAGCCATCACTGCTCCACATTTAGTTTAAATTTCTCATCCTTCGTTGTTCCTCACGGCTATCACAGAAGAACTGTCTTCCTCTGTAAGTCTGCATCACATGAGCAACTGAACAATTTTACAAGCCAGGTGGCAGGGAGACTAGCCTGCCACATTGGCTTCTACAGTGTCCAGCTTTGGCTGGGAGTTGTTCATTCATTAAGCTCTAGGTCAGCTCCATGTGTGTGTCACTGGTGCCGACCTACCACACACCAATGTTCAGAAGTGCAGACCACCCTCACAGATGAACTTTGTCTCCTTCCTGCAAGCATCCCAAGAATTGGTGAAGTTTTCCTCCGGAAAGTCTGGATACGAATGAAGACTAGGCTTACAACATGGAGTCTTGCCAAAAGCTTAACAGAGCAACACTGGAGTACTGGCAACTTTTGCATACAATTTTAATTTGAGTCATATTTCCTTTGTATATTGTTGTAAGTGAAGCCATTGATCATTGAAATTATTCTGAAGCTGACAGGACAAGAAAATCCAAATGACCTTCTAAATGACAATACATATTTAATGGGAAGTGGCGGGGTTTGGGGTTTGGGGCTGTTGTGTTCTCATCTTTCCCACTAGACAAAACTGAACAGAGGGGAAAATGAACGCAGGTTAGCGATCCACTTGCTTAAACTGCGGGTCGCTGAGGTGTGTGGGGATGCCTTGAAAATGTTGCACTATATATTTTTTTAAAAATGTGACCCAAATTGCACTGAGCAAGGAAAGCCCAACTCGAATTCCCTGCCAGGCAAAAGGCAGGTCGACAGTCATTGGAAGGAAGTTGGAGCCAACTTGGAAATCAGAAATATTCCTTTGGGAGCTCGAGGCTCCATGATGTAGGACTCTGTGCTGTATGGTCTGTTCCCCGGGAAGCACACTAAGACAATCAGGGAGGCAATGACCCAGTGGCATTTTTGCTGGATTATTAACCCGGAAACTTGGTTGGTGTTCTGGAGACCTGGGTTCAAACCCTGCCATGGCAGATGGTGGAATTTGGATTCAATAAAATCCTGGAATTAAGAATCTAATGAGGACCATAAGTTCATGGTCAGGAAAACCCATCTGGTTTGTTAACATCCTTTCGAGAAGGAAATCTGCCATCCTTACCTGGCCTGGTGTACATGTGACTCCAGACCTGCAGCAATTAGGATGGCCTAGCCAGAGTAGCCCACATCCCCTGAGTAATTTTTTTTAAAAATTACAGCAACGACACCTGGAGGACCATCAACTCAGTGAAAAATGCTCTTTGGTCTACCTTAAATTATCAGTCTTCCAGAACAAGGAATTGACCTTGACCAAGTGTTGTAGACTGACACACTCCAAGGTCAAAGACCACGTGCTGAGGGACACACTAAAGCTTGGGGCAGCTGCTGCCAAGGCATGGTGTGGAAAGACCACCATCCAAGGTCTTTCTGTCGAAGTCAAGTGGGGATCCATTCAGTTATCAGACCATCTTAGTGCCTCAAATATCTGTAAATATAATCCTGTACAAGTAAGAAATGCCTTCGCGTTGTTTGTTGGATAGAGTCAAACTCCAACGTTTGTTTGTTCCTCCATATGCCACTGTACAGAACCAATTTGCATTTGTGACTAAGCCAGTGTGTGTGTGTGTGTGTGTGTGTGTGTGTGTGTGTGTCCATATATCTTTTTATGAATATGATAAATTTTTGAAATAACAAAAAGTTGAAAGAAAGTTGTTGCATCCATTCTCTGGGCTGCTCCTTTCATGGTTCCCCCACTTTCACACCTGTGCGATCTTGTCCTGACCTGCTCTCTCCCAAGAAACTGGAAGCCTTAAGTGAGGAAGAATAAGGACAATCCAGACTTCAACAGCCAGTGGCAATTCTAATCCTCATTTCTATATTTTTGATGGAGAAATAGAAAACATTTGACCGTGGTTTGGTGGTTTAATATTAATAAAAGCTTCTTGACGTCGCAGCCCAAGCTTAAATCTCTCTCTAAAGCAGCTTGTTATAGCACTGACTCTAAATTCCTGGCAAAACCAAGGATAATGCCAAACAAAAGCAGCACACTACCGATACTGGAAATCTGAAACAAATACTGAAAATGCTGGAGAAATGCAACATGTTTGGCTGCATTTATGAAGAGCAAAACAGAGTTAACATTTTGAGTCTGGTATGACTCTTCTTCAGAACTGAAAGGAGTTTCTTTCTGTATATACTTTTGACAGAAGCAGAAGATAGGAAAAAGAGCAGATGGTGTAGAAAACAGCATAAGAGACAAAGGGGAAGAAGGGTCTCTTCGTGGAATAGTAATATTGTCCCTAGCTCTGGACCAAGATGACCCACCTCCGATGCCTCCGAGCTGACAGCCCCCCAGCCCCCCACCATATCACTTGTACCTCCTTCCAAAGATCCACCAACTGGATTATCCAGGCAGATCCATTGTTTCAGCCTGCTCCTGTCCCACAGAACTCATCTCTTCCCACCTTGACTCAGTTTTCTCTCCTCTGGTCCAATCCCTGCCCACATACATCCATGATTCCTTTGACACTTTACGCCAGTTTCAAAGTTTCCAGTTTGCAGGCTCCCAATGCCTCCACTCTACCATGGACGTGCAATCCCCTTACACATTCATCCCCCACCAGTAGAGTCTTAGGGATCTCTGTTTCCTCCTGGAAAAAAAGACCTGAACCATTCCCATTCACCACCACCCTCCTCCACCTGGCTGAGCTTGCCTTCACCGTCAACAACTTCACTTATAAGTCCTCTCATTTTCTTCAGGCCAGAGGGGTGGCCATGGGTACCTACATGGGCCTCAGTTATGCCTGTCTCTTCATAGGATACATGGAACATTCCTTGTTCGAGTTCTATTTAACCCTCACCCACAACTCTTTCTCTGATATACCGGTAACATCATCAGAACTGCTTTCCTCTCTCATCTGGAATTGGAAAAGTTCATTGATTTTGCTTCCAATTCCACCCTGCCCTCACTTTCTCCTCATCCATCTCTGACTACTCCCTTCCCTTCCTCAACATTTCTGTTTCCTTCGCTGGCAATAGACTAGACACTAATATCCACTATAAACCCACTGACTCCCAAAACAACCTGGACTTTACATCCTCATGCCTTGCTTCCTGTCGAGACTTCATCCCATTCTCTCAGTTCCTCCGTCACCATCACATATGTTCAGATGAGGCCAAATTGGTCAAGGGAGCCTCCGAAATGTCACCTTTCTCGTCAACCGAGGATTCTCCAACTCTGATGTCGACAGGGCCCTCAACCAGGTCCGACCCATGTCCCGTACTTCGGCCCTCACTCCTTCTCTTCCCTCTCACAACAGCGATAGTGTTCCCCTTGTTCTTACCTAACATGCCACCAGCATCCACATCCTGAAGATCATCAGATGCCATTTCCACCACCTCTAGCGAGATGCCACCACCAGACGTGTATTCCCTTTCCCTCCCTTGTTCGCTTTCCTCAGGGAACGTTTCCTCCGGGACACCCTGGTCCACACTTCCTTCTCCCTCAACACCCCCCACAGCCCTACAGCACCTTCCCCTGTATCTGATGAAGGTGCAACACCTGCCCCTTTACCTCCTCCCTTCCCACCATCCCAAGGTCCAAACACACCTTTCAGGTGAAGCTCACAAAGTGGTCTCCTCTACACTGGGCAAGGGAAGCGTGGACTTGGTGACCATTTTGCAGAATATCTACCTGCACAAAAGAGCCTTGGTTTCCAATTGCCTGCGACTTCAACACACCACCCTGTTCCCTGGCCAACATCTCTGTTTCAGGCTTGCTGCAGTGTTCCAGTGAAGCTCAGTGCAAGCTGAAAGAACTGCATCTCATTTTCCAGTTGGGGACCCTACAGCCCTCTGGACTAAATATCAAATTCAAAAAATTTAGGGCCTACACTCTTCCATGTCCTATCCCCCTGCCCCACACACCAGGCCTTGTTATCCCATAGCCTGCCATTACACACTTCCTCTTGTTAGTCACTAACAGACCCCATTAACAGCTTTTCACCCCCCTAGTCAGATCACTATAAACTTCTTTGTCTATCCAACTGCTCTTCTCTCTCTTTGGGCTGTATCCCCACCTATCAATTACGCCCTCCCCTCCCCTTCCCCATCTTTTCCATAAACCGAAGTATTCCTAGCTACCGTCAGTTCCGAGGAAAGGTCACTGGACCTGAAACAATAACTCTGATTTTTCTTCACAGATCTACCAGACCTACTGAGCTTTTCCAGCAACTTCTATTTTTGTACTGGACCAGGTGGCCTGGGTTCAAATCCCACCTGTGCGTAATAGCATGTCTGAGCAGGCTGATTGGAAAATAAATAAAAGACAAAGGGTTGTTACAGGTGGTGAAAGAGGAAAAGGAGAGCTGTAAATTTAGGTGTGCAAGAGAGAGAATTGGTCCTTTCTATTGAGACCAAAATAAACAAGACAGTGGGGATGAATACTACCAAACTCTGGTTTCACAATTCAATAACATATGCTTGCATCGTAAAACTTCAGCTTCTCTTAGTTATTACAAATTTCTCTGGAAGTGCAGAAAATGTACTAACTTTGTGTCGACTGAAGAGCTCCAATACATATTATTCAAGACGGTGTCCCTGTACCACCACTCTCATACAAAGGCTGCACTAGTTGAATGGCCCAGACAGAACCCAAACTGAACATTAGTGAGGAGAATATTGATGAATAAGTGCCCCTCGATAGCAGAGTTAATAATGCCTTCCATCACTTTACAGACTGAGAGTAGTCAAATGGGCTGGTAATTAGATGGATTGGACATATTCTGCTTTTTACAGGTCTAGCATGCCTTGGCATTCTGTGATGAGAAGGAATAATAAACAATTAGTTATTGTTTTATGGTGCGGTCTGTTTAATCGTTCATTTCCATAGGTCACACCTCTCTGGAAAATGTAGTCACTCATCTCTGAGACCACAGTGCAGAACGATTTATTGATTTCAAAAAGCAGCTCCGTAAAAGTTAATGGACCAGAATTTCCGAAAAAAGATTTGTCGAAGGTACGGCATAAGAGTACAGTAGCATCTATTGTTTTCCCTAAGGAAATCACCAGTTTTAAATAAAACAAAGTCTTTATTAAAGAACTTCCTCAATCACTCGCATCAATTCCGAGATACCTTTGCTACTCATATGTACAGCCCTGCCTCATGCAAAAGATCAACTCATGTGGAGATCTTGGATTGGCATCAGTAAAATGCTGGAATAGATCTATGGTCAAAATTTTAGGTGTCGCAGAGTTCAGGTTTACCAGCTAAAGGATGCTCCTGCTAGCTGATGATGTTGTGATCAATCTCTTTGTGCTTAATTTGTTGCTGAAATCTGCAGCATACTCAAAGGAATTGTTGTCTAAGCAACCTGTATTTATTGTGCATGCTCCTCTTCCTTTCCTCAAGAGGAAATAAAACCATGGAATAATTCCTCGAGAAACATGGTAATGCCAGACGAGGAAGATTCATATGGTGTGACAACAGCATTGGCAGAAGATTCATGCATTGAAGTATCATAACAGAGCATAACAGCCCACTTGCTCTTACCCTTTCAGGTCCAATTACATTTACATGTGTTTTACACTTGACTTTACATTTGATATTGACACTAAACCCTTAAAGGACGTTTGACACATACCCAGTGGCAACATCAACAAAGAAATGCCACTCGGTCAGTGTCATCCACGAAATCATGAGCTAATCTGACCTAATCCAGGAAAATCTTTAACATGCCTTTTGGCTTTTATTTCAGACCAGAAGGAATATGAAAATAACGAGGCCTTGCCAAGTCTGTACAAGGCACTAGTCAGGCCACAGCTGGAATATTGTGAACAGTTTTTGGCCCCTTTTCTACAAAAATATATGGTATTAGAGACAGTCCAAAGAAAGTATAAGGAGAGGTTAAGTGGGTTAGGCCTCTATTCATTGGAATTCAAAAAAATGAGAGACAGCATTTTTGAATCATGTAGTATCTCAGGAGCCTTGACAGGGGAGATGCTGAGTCTTTTTTCTGTTTGTTGGAGAATTCAGGACCAGAGGCCATAATCTCAGAGTAAGGAGGTGGCCATTTAAGATGAGGATGATTTTTTTTCTCTCTCTTGGAGTGGTGAATTTGTGGAATTCTTTACTGTAGAGGTCTGTCGAGGCTGGCTGATTAAGTGAATTCAGAGCTGAAATGGATAGATTTTTAATCAGTGAGGGACTGAACGTTCATGGGGAAAAGGTTGGAAAGTAAAATTGAGGATTATCAGACTGGTCATGATTTTGCTGAATGATATAGCAGACTTGATGGGCTGAATGGTTTATTTCTGCTGCTATATCTTGCACGCCAGAGTGTAATGGATGAGGTAAGTCTAAAGCTGAACATTTGGATTTCATAGTTATTAAGTCGAATATGTTAGATATAGTCTATAGGTGTGAGACTGGAAAAGCGCAGCAGGTCAGACAGCATCAGAGGAGTAGGAAAGTCAGTGTTTCAGGCTGAAACCCTTCGTCAGGACTGGGGACGGGGAGGAGAGCCCAGAAATAAATGGGGAATGTGGGGGGTCTGGTGGAAGCGTAGGAGAGATGGTGATAAGTGGATACAGGTAGGGGCTTATTGTGATTAGTCCTTGGGAAGTGTGGAGCAGATAGGCGAGTAAAAAGATGGATAGGTTAGGTCAGCTCAGGGATATGAGAAGGAGGGGGAGGGCTACAAATGGGATAAGGCTGGGGTTGGAGAGATTTTGAAGTTGGTAAAGTCAATATTGAGGCCATTGGGCTGCAATCTCCAAAGGGGAAGCATCAGGTGTTGTTCTTCCAGGTTACGTTTGGCCGCATTCTGACAGCGGAGGAGGCCAAAGATGGACGTGTCACTGGGGGAATGTAGGAGGAATTAAAATGGATGGCAACTGGAAGGCTGGAGTGGTTAATGCGTGCAGAGTGCAGATGCCCAAGAGCCAGTTCCCTCGTCTACATTTAGTTTCCCCAATATAGAGGAGACCATGTCAGGAGCAACGGATACAGTAGATCAGGTTCGATGAAGTGCAGGTGACTCTCTGCCGGATCTGGAAGGATTGTTTAGGGCCCTTGGGAGGAGGTGAGGGGGGGATTTGAGGTATAGGAGCAGGTGGTGCACCTCCTGCGTTTGCAAGGAAAGGTACCGGGTGTGGTGGACAGGTTGGTGGGGAGTGTAGAGCTGAAAAGGGAGTCACGGAGTGAACAGTCCCTGCAGAAAGCAGACAGGGGTGGGGAAGGAAATATCTTTTTGGTGGTGGGGTCTTATTGTTGGTGACGGAAATGTCGGCTGATGTTGCGTTGGATTCGGAGGTTGGTGGGGTGGTAGGATGTGGGCACCAAGGGGACTCGATCCTTATTGTTGTTTGGGGGAGTGGATTTGAGGGCAGAAGTGTGGGATATGGAGGGAGATGCAGTTGAAGGCATCCTTAATTACAAAGGAGAGGAAATTACGGTTCCAAAAGTAGGAGGATATTTGCGATATCCCGGAGTAGAATGCTTCATTCCTGGGAACAGATGCAGCAGAGGCAAAGGAATTGGGAGTATGGGATAGTATTTTTGCAGGAGGCTGGGTGAAAGGAGGTGTAGATGAGGTAGTTGTGGGAGTTGCTGGTTTTGAAATCGATGTCGTTGGTGAGTCAGTTTCTGGAAATGGAGACAGAGAGGTCCAGGAAGGGGAGGGAGGTATCTGAAATAGTCCAGGTCAATTTGAGGAGGGGATAGAATGTGTTGGTGAAGGCAATGAACTGCTCGATTTCTGTGTGGGAGCCTGAGGCCACACCGATGCAGTCATCAATATAGTGGAGGAAGAGGTGAGGGATGGTGCTGGTGTCGTTACGGAACAGAGATTGTTCCACGAATCCTACAAAAAGGCAGGCATAGCTCAGGCCCATACCCACCCCTTTGGCTTACAGGAATTGGGAGGAAGGAAAAATTGTTGAGAGTGAAGACCTGTTTAGCGAACTGAATGAGAGTGTGAGTGGAGAGGAACCATTTGGGCCTACAGGACAGGAAGAAGTGTGAGGATTTTAAGTACTCCATGTGAGGAATACAAGAATACAGGGACTGTATGTCCATGGTGAATATGAGGTGAAGCTTCACCAGCTTCAAAATCCCTCTTCCCCCACCCTGATTCCATATCCAGCCCTTCCACTCCACCTCACATCTCTACCTGATCCACTCTGCCCATCTTCCTACTCACTGATCTGCTCCACGCTTCCCAAGGACCAATCACAATAAGCCCCTTTCTACATCCACCTATCATAATCTCTCCTACCCTTCCCACTGACCCCTGCTCAACCCCCTTACTGTATTTATTTCTGGGTTCCCCTCCCTCTCCCCAGTCCTGATGAAGAGTTTTGGCCTGAAATATTGACCTTTCTACTCCTCTGACGCTGCCTGACCTGCTGTGCTTTTCCAGCCTCACACCTATAGACTCTGGCTTCCAGCATCTGAACTCCTTATTGTCTCTATGTTAGACAACAGCTCAGTTGCCCCATTATTCAGACTAGGTGAGGCAGAGTGAATTGATGTCCCTTTATCTAAATCCTTTCTGTGTGTACTGAGTGGCTGGTTTGTCCAACTTTTTTCATGTTAATTAATTTATTAAACTCTGTATTCTGTAATCCACCAGTAATCTGGACATAGGCATTACAAAGCAATTTGAATTATTTTCAGTTTACATGTGTAAAGTTTAAAATCATGTCGCCATTAAGTGCAGAGTTGTTGCCCTCTGACTATCATATTGTCAAATTTTCTGCTTGTACCATCACAGATTTATATTCAGAATTACTCCACAGACTGTAAGAAGTAATCTTTTGAAAGGTAAATTCAAAAGGAGACCTCATGTTCCCTCTATTAATGTGTGTTCCAACATGCAAACCTACTTGGCTCCTAATCCCTCCATGCCAAACCATATGCACAGAACGACCTCCAATGGCCCCTCATAACCCTACATCCACAGTATGTCCTCCGAACATTCTTCAAGACTCTTAATGCATCTCTGCAAGGTATGACCTTCCTCCTGGATCCATGCAATTGTCCTTATATCCCCATGCCAAAATAGGGCATTTCCATGCCCATTTGTCTACAATACATTGCTGTGAAGTAATGTTAGATGTGTAAAATAAAAGTCTTTTCTTTCTAAAGAAAGGAGAAGCATTCATAACTTTTCATTTTGTTCCATTCACTGCAGGGCAATAAAAACTGTCAATCATCTGGTTCCTTTCGAATTTCAGTATTTAAAATCAAAAGAAACTTGAAATCACTTAACCTTGTATAAACAAATATTGTGACATTGATGGAAATCAGACAGTTGTAGGTGTCAATCAAGCCAGGGATCAGCTGATTCAGAAAGGCCAATGGTTTTCTAGGCCAAGAATATGGAATGGGGCTTGGTTGAAACGTCAACGTAAACATTTGAACCACTGTTTGACTTCTTTTTAGAAGCTTGGTTTAAACATAAAATGCCATGGGAGAGGGGGATGTGGGACCAGGGGATTACATCGATATGATGGGCTAATGGGCTATGGGAGGTGTGGAAAAGGACATACCTTACTACAGGAGGAACGTGAGAGGCAGCGGAGGTGTCTGGGAGGCATTAGGTAGCATTGATGGAACGTGGATATTGTGTGGGAATTGGTAAAGGCTGAGGGGATGAGGGTTGCAGGCACTTATTAAAGCTGGGATGGAGTCCCACAGCACAAACATTGGGTGGGTGCATCTGAACTTCCTCCAAGGCTAATTCATCCTCTGGGATCAGCATTTCTTACTGTGGGTGGCCACATCCAGGAATTGTCCCAAAACTTGCTATTGGCCTTGAGATGAAAGTTCAGCCCTAAAAGTGAGATAGAGAGATATGACAAGAAAGAATGAAAGAAAAGCGAAGGAAGAGAATTATGAGGAAAGGGAAAGAGAGGAACCAGGGAAGAAATGGAGACTAGTAGAGTCCGAGAAGAGGAGGCAGAGGAGAGCAGTTAGAGAGAGGGTAAAGGGAGAAAGGGGAACGTGATAAAGTGAGAGAAATAAGAAGCCAAAAGAAGAGAAGGAATAAAAGGAATACATTCTTGATCATGAATATGCACCCATCAAATGTACTTATTAATTCTATCCTTTCATGTGAGGATGCAAAGTTATATTTGCTGCATCCAGGCCATTGCCACTGCTACAATTTGCCATTATGCTGACTGTAATGAATGTGTATTGGCTTCAAAGTTAGGTTTTGGAATATTTGGAGCATTATGTAAAAGATCCAGAAAAGGGCCAATGGAGTATCACCAGATGGCCCTAGATTATGAGCTGCAGATTCTTCTGGCTGGTTAATGTAATGGTGTTATTTTCATGCAATGCCCCTAGAGATTAGAAACTGACAAACCTTCCCGTTATCTGTAATAGATTCCCCAGATTTATTCCATACCAGTGTTATCCCACGTGCTTCCTGTAATCATGGAATCACCGGAGAGCATAAAGAACATCTGTATAACAGCACTTATCTCTCATTAGAAAATTGAATTTTGGAAGTGCTATTTGACTGTTGACCTTTTCTGAATATTTGCAAAAGTATCGTCCAATCATTCTAATGAAGTAGAAGATGCTTACCGTATGATATTAACAATGGCTAATGACTGATAAAATACAGTCTTATCCAAAAAACAGCTAGTATGCAGTAACTATGGCAGCTCACTATCTTATTACGTAGTCAATGAGGGAGTGTCGTTATTCTTTTCTCAGGGAAATTCAAATACATGTGTAACCTTTAAATCGGTTTTTAGAATCACCAACATGCGAAATAAAGTATCTGGTGTTCTTTTTTGAAGTTAATGCCTTTCTGTTTTAGCATTCATAGGGATTGTAAAAGAAATTAAGTTTGTGTAGTTCGCCTCAGGATTTAGGTTGAAATTCAGTCTACTGGTGGGATAAGTCACTGTTTTCAGGATGTTTGTATCAAACCTACGGCCTTGAGCCTGAAGCACAGCATTTCAAATAATTTGCCACATATGAATGCTACATCAGTCCTCTCACTGAGACAGCCCTGGATAACTGGTGAGTGAAGTGAAGACCAATGCGACAGGAGGTCATCACAAGAGGTGTCCCTGACAGCAGAAAGCAACTTACTGATACCCAAACCTGTGAAGAAATGAGTATATGTTGCACCATCTCATGTTCAATGTACAGCAAGCTTTGTTCTAGCCAGCACCTTATGAATCGGCACACTCGATAAACTGGCCAGAGTCATACAGCACGAGACAGACCCTTCAGTCCAACCAGTTCATGACCATCATAATCCCAAACTAAACTAGCCCTACCGTCCTGCGCACAACCCATATCCCTCCAAACATTTCTTATCCGTGCATGTATCTAAATATCTTTTAAACATTGTAACTCCACCTACACCCACCATGTCCTTTCGAAGTTATTCTACACTTGAACCACTCTCTGTGCAAAATAAAAATTGACCCCATGTCTTTTTTAAATCTTTCCCCTCTCACCTTAAAATTATGACCCTAGTCTTGAAAGCCCCCACCCTTGGGGAAAAAAAGCTAAATTTACATACCTCAAATACAACAAAATTTACTGTATTACTCTGTCCAATTATTATAGCCTTTAAAATTTATTTGCTTCAATATTATAATTGTTGTTCAATCAAATAGGCACATGAAATATCAACTGTTGATTCAATTTCAAACCAACTTCTCCACAAATGCTGCGACATACCGAAATATTCAAGTTGTTGATTGAGAGTGGAAGTGAGAAGGCTCTTGGCTGGTAAGTTTTATTTCAGGCAAAGATGCATTATTCTTCAAGTGACGTGTTAGGATTCCGTTACTCAGTGTGTATTTTCACACTGATTACATGAACCTCTTAATTATTTGGAATATTTGATCAACCAGTACACGCCTGGTCCCATAGGTGTGGTTAATAAAATGTTTGCTGTATTCTAGGATTAAAACAATGAACATGGGTTTTGCTTCCCATTTCCTCTTATTAAACCTATCAATTTTTAAGACTGCCTTTTGGTGTCATCTGCTTAATACTACTTGTTTTTATTTTGTTACATTTTCCATTTTTAGTCTACATGGTGTTCTGAACTCTAGGCCTTACCTTTCACCTCAATTTCACAGTTTTAGTTTCAAAAAAATAGTTGATATGGAATGTGAAAAATAATTTCATCACTTCAATGCCCCAGTTTCAATTTCACTTACCGCAGACTTCAATCTAATTTACTTGACCTTGCAAATGGAGATTCTGCAAGATTTCTTCCTAAACCCTCGGGGATAATAAAGCAAAACTTAAGAAATTATATCCAGTCACTCAATCCCAATTATTCATATTTGAGCAATTGCTCTGCAGGAGATGGTATTCCCAAAACCATAGCAACTCCTGAAACGTTATATTGCATTGAGTTTTAGGTTACCTTCAGCAACATGTGTGAAGAAAATGAAAAATAAGCATTTTATTCCCTAACAGAGACAGCTGTTACTTACTGAAGTACAAAGTTTGCTGCTCATCAGCTGTGAGAACTGAAATTTATGAATAATATAGTCAACAAGCTTATATTGATAAGGTGCCAGGCTTCAAGGTATTTTGTGACATACACCTCAAATGAAAGGTATTACCATGTTAATCCATGGGCAGTGAACTTATTGGTGCAAAATGCAATCTTCAAACCACTACTTAATTGGAACTGAAAGCACTGCAGCTGCTGTAAAATGGAAATTGTTGGAAAAGCTCAGCAGGTCTGGCAGCATCTGTGAAGAGAAAACCAGAGTTAGCGTTTCAGGACCGGATCCAAAACGTTAGCTCTGATTTTTTCTTCACAGATGCTGCCAGACCTGCTGAGCTTTTCTGGCCACTTAATGGGAGCTGAGAACTACAGGAAGATGTAGGTGTAAATATTGTATTATACATTATGTGTGGTTTATGGCTTATCACAAGCCATTTATGGCTATGTTTTATGGTTTGATTCTCAACTGGGCTTCCAATGACAACTGTCGATGAAATGTTTGAAAAGCTCCTTTGATCCTGTGCTGAATGGTGTATTGATTTCAACTATTAAAGCTACATCAATCAGATGTTCCCATAATTATTTAAGTTTTATTTATAAATTTGTGAATGTGTTAATATTGAGTAATTCCTGGTGGTGCAGTACAGTTCTTGTCAAGCTTGACTTAACTCCTCTAGAAACAATGACTTATGGTTGATCACGGCTTTTAGATTCATGAATTATTTTATTAAGTTGTCTGGCATTCTGTCTTAAGTAGATTAAGTGTCTGGATAAAAGGTTTTGAAAGAAAAATCAACCAATTCAAACAGGTGAAAACAGAAATGCTTGAAGATAAAGTGCATCAATATCTGTAAAGAATAAAGGTGAATTAACACTTCAGGTGTGAACCCATCTTCGTCACTTAAAGTTGAATCACTTCAGACACAATAAGATACCTAGTATACCATTTAGAATTCTTAAGTGTGGAAAGAGGTGATTCAGCCCATTGGCTCTGCACTGACACTCCGAAGAGCATTCAACTCAGACCAGTGCCCCCACTCTATCCCTATAATTATTATGTCTAATCCACCCATGCTGCACATCCCTAAGCACTACAAATAGATTGGCAAGACCAATCCACCTAATCTGCACGTCTTTGGACTGTGGGAGGAAACCCACACAGACAGAGGGACAATATGTAAACTCCACACAGATAATCACCCAAGGCGGGAATCAAACTCAGGCTCCTAGAGCTGTGAGGTAGCAGGTCTAACCACTGAGCCGTCATGCCCCTTTGTCTATGGCAGTCATGTTTAAATCTAAAATTGGGCCAAAAGCAGGACTCAGCATCTGTGGAGCATTGACTTTCTAACTTGCCATTTGTTATCTACTCATTTTGATTATCATGTAATCTTTAACTTAGGTATCAACAGCTCCCAATGGAAACAGCCAAAGCTCTCATTAAAATAGATACCTTGGAATCAGGCAATGCAATTACATGATACATTTCTGTCTCAACCTGTACTGCTACTGACAGTTCTTCCAATCATTCCTGAACAATGGGTTATATAACATGAGTGGCAATAATTTCCTACAGCATTTGAAAGGACCCCATGATTTCCAGTAGTGTGCAATTGTTGCATGTTCCAGACTTATGTGAGACATCTTTCTCCAAGTTTCATGCTTTCTCATTGGCCGCACAGAATGCAACAGTCTACATACCAGCTCCTGAGATGCTGCTTGGCCTGCTGTGTTCATCCAGCCTCACATTTTATTATCTTGGAATCTCCAGCATCTGCAGTTCCCATTATCTCCTCTACATACCAGCTGAGATTGATGCCCAAGGGCCAACCTGATTTCTGCAGCATTGGTTAAGGTAGTTAGCAACACATTAGGACAACCTCTTAAATAGTTTATATCCTTTTGAACTCTTTGGAAGGTGGAGTTTAAAGTAAGAAATTTTGAAGTTATGCACTTTCTTAGGAACAATCAAAAGGTAGGCTATTATTTAAATGGGCAGAGATGCCAAGAAAAAGTACAGCACAGTGGAACTGGTTGTTCTTGTACCTGAAACACAATAAGGTAGCATGCAGGCATAGCAAGGAAATAAAAAGGCCGATCAAATTTTGGCCTTCATTGCTTGGGGCTTGTAGTTTAAAAACAGGGAAGAGTGTACAAAGTGTTGGTGAGGACTACTGTCTACAGCATTCATCCCTGTATTTATGAAAGGATATACTGGCATTGGAGGCAGTTCAAAAGGGAATCACTGATCTGATTCCTGGAATGAGGAGTTTGACTGATCAAGAATGGTTAAACAGATTAGAATTAGAATTCATTAGAGTTTTGAAGAATGAGATGTGATATTAGTGAAACAGAAGATTTGGAAGAAGTTTGGCAGGGTAGATGTTGAGAAGATGTTTCCATTATTGGGGGAATCTTGAACTGTAGGACCTAGTTACAGATCCTGTGTTTAAACCAATTCATGGTGACCATAATCCAAGAATAAATGAGTCCCACTTGGTCCATATCCCTGCAAAGGTTTCTTATTCTTGTATTTATCTAAATGTCCTTTAAATATTGTAATTGCACCTGCATCCACCACTTCCTCTGGAAGTTCATTCCACACACTAACCACTCTTTATGTAAAACGTTGCCCCTCAAGTTATTTCTAAACCTTCTTCCTCTGATCTTAAAAATATTTAAAACTGAAACATGAAGGGATTTCTTCTCTCAGAGGATAGCGAATGTCTGGAATTCTCCACCCCAGAGAGTTATGGAGACAAGATCATTGAAAATATTTAAAGAAGAGGTAGATAGACTTTGAAATATCAGGCAATTGAGTACTGAGATGAGCTGAGACCCGGGGAAGATCAGCCATGAGCTTGCTAAATGCTAGAGTAGACTTGAGTGACCATATAGCCTACTTGTGCTCCTATTTCTTAGGTTCTCATTGCTCTTTTTAAATTTCTCTTGCAGAGCCTGTGGTGTTCCTGTGTCCTTTACTGGAGGAAATCTGCCCAGTCTAATTGACATGTGACTCCAGTTTCACAGCTATGAGTTTGCCTCTTAACCACTCTCTGAAATAACTAATTCAAGGGCTGTAAGAGGTAGCCTTGCCAGTGACACCCACATCTCATGAAAAAATATAGAATAAAAAACTTTCTGCTACTCTTTCTGGAAAAAACGGAGGGGCATTCAGTTTAACATCCCATTTAACAAGGCTGTAACTCCCTTTATATTGCACCAAAGTGCCAGCCTAAATTAAACACTGAAGTTCTCCAGCAAGATTTCAACCTGTAACTTTCTGACTCAGAGTTTGGAGTTCTACTTACCGACAAATCAGGTATTGATCTGTAATAAAATGTCATATTGTATTACTGTCAAACTAGCGCAGCACTTGTCAGTACAAGCTAATCCTAATCTACTGCACTGGTGGCATAACAAACTGCACTTTTAACAACAGTGTTTTCCTTGGTTTCTATAACAGAAACATATTAGTCAAACTTCACAGTGAAAGCAGGATCGAGCTATTTGTCAGCACCAACCGACAGACCCGATCAAAAACATCTCTGGAAGGTATTACTTTGATCTGAAACTCCTGTGGATAATGCTAATTTCTTTACGTGTGGCTTTGATTTAGATACATTTAAACCCGACACAAAGCAATGATGGAGTTAAATGTAATTCCTTAATTTTTAAGTGGCATGAAGAAAAGCAAGCTTCAAGCATACACTATATATATATCAATTGAACACAGGTGTTACAGTCAGTAAACCATCGTGTGTGGGCATTAGAAAAGCAAAAATCCTTTTTCGTTTAAATGTATAAAACTGAAAATGATTCTAATGCAAGAAGATAAAAATTCCAGATAGTGAACCACCTTCACAAATATGTTTTGGACAAACTTCATGTATTTTTTGTCAGGATCCAATATTGCATCATTTTGCTGCTCTTGCATATTAATGGAAGGGAGGTTTAGCTCTGACAGTATCTTTTTGCTAATTGTCCATCTTTGCCATCCTCAGGATGTTAACATTTTACTTGAATTTTCTACTTTTTATGCAGTCTCTGATACGCTTTGTGGTTTTCTGTATTTTAGCCCATATAATACACATATATCACAAATAATCAGATGTTTGTTGAGTCAGATATCTTCAAGCTTATCAACAGCACTATTTGCACGGCTTCAATATCTCAGAGTTAAACGCATAGTCTTGTTTTTACGCTTACTGATATTACTGTAGATTGTACATCCATAGCTAAGACACTACACTGACTGCATTGGACAGACAAAGTGACTGAAGATGAGGGTGGTCCATTCATACTGAAATTTCACATGTCGTGATGTCCTATAACTACCTGAAAGGTACAACACCTGTTTGATTCGAAATCTTTGCCACAATACATTTACCTTTTCTGTTTAAAGAATGCATGCCTTTTTCGATTAATCAAGTACAAAAATGCATGTATGAATGTTATCTCTGTACATTTGGAAAATGCTTTAGTAGATTGGATGCATACCATAATCAGATTTAATCCTGTTACACTTGTCAACTACGGTTTGCGGTGTGCTATCTGTTGCCTCGGATAGATGTTCATCGTTTATTTTAGCAGTACTGTCAATGTCTGGTATGATATTTTCAGAGTTCAAGGCATCGTCCTGTTTTCCTGGGTGGTTAATGAGATACAGTCTGGATATGTCATCTATTTCTTTGGAGGACTTGATCTTTGTCATGATCCAGGCTGGACACAACAATATCTAAGTTTCCATGAACTCATGTGTTTGCATGAAAATTTCAAACTCGTATTCTTTGTTCTAGTTCAAGTGTCTGCATGCTCATTAATTATGACTTTGTCCCATTTTCCCTCCTCTCCAACAATACATCATATACATGTGATTGGATGGTGAGTGTGGGAGGGGAAAACTGTGGATTTGTCCTCTAAACACAAGAGCAACTGATGAATGGAGCAGTAGCCTAAAAGAGTAACACGTGGATTTAATGTAGCAAACTGAAAATCTTGGAAAAAACGCTTCATATTTGATGATCATGGATTTTACAGTATGAACGTATATTCTGGCAGACCATTTGGCTGAGAGTAGTGTAGTAAAAATGGAATATGTTCAAAACAGCATTTCCTGTACATGAGTAACAAAAACAAAATTGCTGGAAAAGCTCAGCAGGTCTGGCAGCATCTGTGGAGGAGAAAACAGAGTTAACATTTCGGGTCCAGTGACCCTTGTTCTGAGGAAGTGTCAGCGGACCCGAAACGTTAACTCTGTTTTCTCCTCCACGGATGCTGCCAGACCTGCGAAGCTTTTCCAGCAACTTTGTTCTTGTTCCTGATTTACAGCATCCGTGGTTCTTTTGGTTTTTATTTCCTGTACATGTCTTGGCAGGGTACAACTAGTGTGCTGTAGACTGTTGTTAGTCACAATTTGTTGAGGTACACTAAACACATTGAATATGGCAGCCAATACATCAACAAGCATTGCACTATTGATATCTTTGATTTGTTTCACAGAAGGGTGAAATAGTTAATCACAAGAATGTAATTGTAGATATGGAAAATATCAATCACAGACTTGCACCAAGACTTGAAAGGACGAGGTTCTCTTGATTGTTACAGTTGATGGAATAGACGCATCTGATATGACTTGAACGGTTGATCAATGACCCCTACAAATGCTTTGCCAACCTATAGATTCACGTCAATCTCTTGGGGTTTTTTATGCACCCTTGTGACCTATATGTACGTGTCTTAATATAGAGTTTGTGGAATCACAACTTGATTATCTTTGAAGATTCCGTGTTTTGCAAGATCTAGCTCATCCCTGAATGACAACTACTAATATAATAGATCAGGGATCTGATGGATACCTTCAGGCCACTTATTGAGAGTGATCATTTTTGAACCATTGCAGCCAGACATTATCTAACACAGCTGGTTGAACGCATTCTGCTTGCCCACGATCAACACGTATGAGATCGATGTTTTCTTAGTGAGGTTTACAAGTTGGCTAAGAGCATCAGAGATGGTCTTTTGGTAGCTTAATTTGTGTATTTCTAAAACATAATCTTTCAGTCCTCACAGGTGGGATGTCATAGTCATGAAGGTGCATGTGTGAATGATATTCAATGAACAATCATAATTATTAGTGGTTGGTATGAACGCTGAATTTCATGCCAATATTAAACCAATATATCCCAGAAACTATACAGAAGGATTCACTTCCAATGTTTTTGTTCATTGGAGCTGTTTTAATCCTTAGATGCAATTCCTTATTAATAGATTTACCTTTCAAGGGATACATCAACTGGGATGCATCTATTTCCCAAGACATGAACATATTCGAAAGACTGGAAAATATATGCGAGCACGAGGGGACATAGCTTTAAATTGAGGGGTGAAAGATTTAGAACATAGAACATAGAACATAGATCATTAAAGCACAGTACAGACCCTTCGGCCCTCGATGTTGTGCCGACCTGTCATACCGATCTCAAGCCCATCTAACCTATACTATTCCATGTACGTCCATATGCTTGTCCAATGACGACTTAAATGTACCTAAAGTTGGTGAATCTACTACCGTTGCAGGCAAAGCGTTCCATTCCCTTACTACTTTCTGAGTAAAGAAACTACCTCTGACATCTGCTCTATATCTTTCACCCCTCAATTTAAAGCTATGCCCCCTCGTGCTCGCTGTCACCATCCTAGGAAAAAGGCTCTCCCTATCCAGCCTATCTAACCCTCTGATTATTTTACACGTCTCAATCAAGTCACCTCTCAACCTTCTTCTCTCTAATGAAAACAGCCTCAGGACCCTCAGCCTTTCCTCGTAAGACCTTCCCTCCATACCAGGCAACATCCTAGTAAATCTCCTCTGCATTCTTTCCAAAGCTTCCACATTCTTCTTATAATGCGGTGACCAGAACTGCACACAATACTCCAAGTGCAGCCGCACCAGAGTTTTGTACAGCTTCACCATAACCTCTTGGTTCCGGAACTTGATCCCTCTATTAATAAAAGCTAAAACACTGTATGCCTTCTTAACAGCCCTGTCAACCTGGGTGGCAACTTTCAAGGATCTGTGTACATGGACACCGAGATCTCTCTGCTCATCTACACTGCTAAGAATCTTACCGTTAGCCCTGTACTTTGCCTTCCGGTTACTCCTACCAAAGTGCATCACCTCACACATGAACTTATTCGAAAGACTGGAAAATATATGCGAGCACGAGGGGACATAGCTTTAAACTCCATTTTCCACTGTCTGCATTAAACTCAATTTGCCACCTCTCAGACCAGCTCTGCAGCTTATCTATGTCTCTCTGCAACCTACAGCATCCTTCATCACTATCCACAACTCCACCGACCTTAGTGTTGTCTGCAAATTTACTAACTCATCCTTCTACGCCCTCATCCAGGTCATTTATAAAAATGACAAACAGCAGTGGACCCAACACCGACCCTTGCGGTACACCACGAGTAACTGGTCTCCAGGATGAACATTTCCCATCAACTACCACCCTCTGTCTTCTTTCAGCAAGCCAATTTCTGACCCAAACTGCTATATCTCCCACAATTCCATTCCTCCGCATTTTGTACAATAGCCTACTGTGGGGAACCTTATTGAACGCCTTGCTGAAATCCATATACACCACATCAACCAGTTTACTCTCATCTACCTGTTTGGTCACCTTCTCAAAGAACTCAATAAAGTTTGTGAGGCACGACCTTCCCTTCACAAAACCATGCTGACTATCCCTAATCAATTTATTCTTTTCTAGATGATTATAAATCCTATCCCTTATAACATTTTCCAACACTTTACCAACAACTGAGGTAATGCTCACTGGTCTATAATTACCAGGGTTGCCTCTACTCCCCTTCTTGAACAGGGGAACCACATTTGCTATCCTCCAGTCTTCTGGCACTATTCCTGTAGACAATGACGAGTTAAAGATCAATGCCGAAGGCTCGGCAATCTCCTCCCTGGCTTCCGAGAGGATCCGAGGATAAATCCCATCCGGCCCAGGGGACTTATCTATCTTCACCTTATGAAGGATTTCTAATACCTCTTCCTTCTGAACCTCAATCCCACCTAGTCTAGTAGCCTGTATCTCAATATTCTCCTCGACAACATTGTCATTTTCTAGAGTGAATACTGTTGAAAAATATTTATTTAGTGCTTCCCCTATCTCATCTGACTCCACACACAACTTACCACTACTATCCTTGATTAGGTCTAATCTTACGTTCGTCTTTCTTTTATTCCTTAAATACCTATAGAAAGCCTTAGGTTTTACCCTGATCCTATCCGCCAACAACTTCTCATGTCTCCTCCTGGCTCTTCTGACCTCTCTCCTTAGGTCTTTCCTGGCTACCTCGTAGCCCTCAAGTGCCCTAACTGAGCCTTCACATCTCATCCTAACATAAGCCTTCTTCTTCCTCTTGACCAGAGATTCCACCTCCTTCGTAAACCACGACAGATGTCAGAGGTAGTTTCTTTACTCAGAGAGTAGTAAGGGAATGGAACGCTTTGCCTGCAACGGTAGTAGAATCGCCAACTTTGGGTACATTTAAGGCGTCATTGGATAAGCATATGGACGTACATGGAATAGTGTAGGTTAGATGGGCTTGAGATCGGTATGACAGGTCGGCACAACATCGAGAGCCGAAGGGTCTGTACTGTGCAGTAATGTTCTAATATTCTAATGTTCTAATGTTGGTGATCACCACATGGTATGTTTTTACAGAGAAAGTCTCAAAGAGGAAATACTTTGGGTGTAATGTGAGAAGAAAACAAAGTTTAAAAAATTAGTTCTGAGATAGTAGGAACTGCAGATGCTGGAGAATCTGACATAACAAAGTGTAGAGCTGGATGAACACAGCAGGCCAATCAGCATCATAGGAGCAGGAAAGCTGACATTTCGTGCCCTAGACCCTTCTGCCAGATTTCCTACTCATATGATGCTGCTTGGTATCTGCGTTCATCCAGCTCTACACTTAGTTATCTTTAAAAAATTAGACAATTTTGTAAGTTACCTTTGTCTTGCAATCTTCTTGCAGTCATCTTCTGTGCATTTTCTGTTTTGGAAGGATTTGGCCAAATACCAGTTGACAGGTACATTGAACCAAAGAAATTTTGTTTGACTTTTCTTACTGTTGGAAAAAAGATACTGTTTCTTAGTGCTGTCATAAAATGATGGACGTTCTTTTGAGAATTGTGATATCATCTCTGGCACAGAGATGGCTTTTTTATTTTGAATGATATAATACATATGTTGTTGGTATATGTCCTGGTTGATGGATAACCCAAAGTGTAATCTGAGCAAACAACATCCATCAAAAAATGCTCTAACCAACGTCATCTCCTCTGTGATAATGGGAACTGCAGATGCTGGAGAATCCAAGATAACAAAGTGTGAAGCTGGATGAACGCAGCAGGCCAAGCAGCATCTTAGGAGCACAAAAGCTGACGTTTCGGGCCTAGACCCTTGTTTAGGCCCAAAACATCAGCTTTTGTGCTCCTGTGATGCTGCTTGGCCTGCTGTGTTCATCCAGCTTCACACTTTGTTATCATCTCCTCTGTAGTCATTCTTAGTATTAATTATGGATAAATGTTTCGCACCTGAGAATTTAGGATTAAACCCGTGAAGAGTGGGAATTTTGCACTGACATCTTTTCAGTACATTGTTCAGTCCCCTCGGATCTAAACACATATGTAGGCTGCCATTCTTCTTCAAAACACAATCAATGTAGTACAGTGCAAAGCTTTCACTCAAAATGCCCCTTTAAAATGTTCTATTTTGTGCCTGTAGATGGCATTCATACCAATAAAGAAGCAGCAATGACATCATTGCGCCTTTTCAAAAAGAATTGCGACATTTTGGAAAAACAGGTGGAACCTATAGGTGTATGGACACCAAGCAAGGACTTTTAGAGTAGAAGATGCTTTTGCCTGTGTTTATTTTCTGTGCTTTGTTCTAGCATTGCTTTCTTCGATCTGGGCTATCTTTCAGCGCTTCTTTTCAAAGAAAGAGTACCACTCACTGTGATTCAGTCCAGATTTGCAGCTTTTGAGTTTGTTGGAACGCTTTAGTTTTGGTTGCAGTTATAACTTTAGCTTTGATTTCAGACAATTTGATGGGTGACTGTTAGTTAAAATGTCTTTTGACAATTGGCTATCTATCTTCGGCCTATATTTCAGTCTTTGCCACCTACTAACTGCCAATGACAAGCTGTAACAATTAACTTCTAGTACCCACATATTTCTATCTTTGTGATTTTTTAATGTTAGCTCATGTTCCATATACCACAGAGTCAGGTTCTCACTGAGTCAAATATCTTGAAGTTTAATCACAACACTAACTATTTTCATGGCTACAATTTCCCAGACATACACATGCAGTCTTAGTTCTGTGTTTTTTGGTCTTACTGTATACATATCTGATTGACATATAGAGAGTGTGACTGAAGGCAAGGCAGATACCAGAACATTACATGTCATGATGTCATATCATAAAGGTCCAGTGCCTGGATGACCTGGTATGTGTGCCATAATCAAACTGTGCCTGGGACTTATGAATGCCAATTATTCATTTGTGACCCTTGATAGGTGTTTACAAGCATTTTGACCATGGACCGTTTCATAAGAATCCTTCATCCCATCCCTCACCCAATTGCCACTCAACCGCCATGCCCATTCAATTTCAGCAACAGTTGCAGAGTCATAGAGGCATAGAGATATACAGCAAGGAAACAGACTCTTTAGTCAAACTTGTCCGTGAGGACCAGATATCTTAAATTAATCTAGTCCCATTTGCTAGCATTTGGCCCATATCCCTCCAAACCCTTCCTGTTCATATACCCATCCAGATACCTTTTAAATGTTGTCTTTGTATCAGTCTCCACCACTTCCTCTGGCAATTCATTCCATACACGCCACACTCTGCCTCACAGGTCCCTTTTAAACTTTTCTCCTCTCACCTTAAACCTATGCCCTTTGGTTTTGGACTCCCCTACCCTAAGACCTTGACTCTTCATCCTATTCATTCCCCTCATGATTTTATAAACTTCTGTAAGGTCACCCCTTAGTCACAACTCTCCAAGGAAAATAGCCCCAGCCTATTCAGCCTCTCTCTACAGCTCAAACCCTCCAAAACTGGCAACATCCTTGTAAATCTTTTCTGAACTCTTTCAAGTTTCACAATATCTTTCCTATAACGGGGAGACTAGAGTTGGATACAGTATTCCAAAAATAGTCTAACCAATGTCCTGTACAGCTGGAACATTACCTCCCCACTACTATACTCAATGCACTCACAAATAAAGGCAAGTGTACCAAACGCTGCCTTTACTATTCTGTCTACCTGAGGCTCCACTTTCAAGGGACTATGAACCTGCAGTCCAAGGTGTCCTTGCTCAGCAACACTTTCCAGGACCTAACCATTATTACCATTGCTATAACTCCCACCCTGATTTGCCCTACCAAAATGTAGCACCTCACTTTATCCAGATTAAACAGCATCTGCCACTCTTCAGCCGATTGACCGATCTGATCAAGGTCCCATTGTACTCTTGGGTTGCTGGGCATTATGGAGAAACAGAAGATTTAGCCAACTTTTCTCTTTTGATAACCAAAGTGCCACTTTTGGTGCTGTTGGTCTGAGATTTATAGCACAGATAATGAATTAAAACTGGCTGTTTCCTGATCTGATGATTGAGCAACATGTCTTTTAAGATCCTCTTTCCCAGTGGAAACATTTGACAGTTATTTTGTTTTATACAATACAGAGCTGTCTAATCAGTGGAGCACAGTGTATGATTTCGGACTGGCCTAACTCTTCCAGCGTCAGCAGGTTATAATTCAATTTTCAGTCAAAGATTAGTCTAAGTAAAAGCAAGTAGACCTAACACATTCTCCAGTAGTTTTCTGGTCTCATTATAAATCAATTTCTAATTTGATTTGAATAGTTAGATTATTAAAAGAAAATGGCCCAGCATTAAAGTTGATGCATAAGGCTGACAGACAGCTAGCCCCTTACACTTGTGCCAAAAAACAATGGTACAATTGGCACATCAAATTGGTTACAGATTGCAGAGATGGGTCTTTTCCTCCATTGAAATGGTAATGACAGGAAGGTATGCAAGTGAAGAGAGTTGCTTCCGACACAGGTGAGACTTTTGACCTCCTGCATATTTTATTGAAAATATTTTAGTCACAAACAGCTTCAGCATGGCAGTATCTTGACATACCAAGATATCCCTAGCATCATTTTAAATTTGTACCCGAACGGTTTTACATAAAAAGAGGGACGATGAAATCGATGGTATAGAAAGTGCATGTGAAATTAAATTTTCAAAGACTTTGTCACCAACTGGAGGAGATTGCATCAGGAAATCAGTGGCTAGTATTATTGAAAGGAAGTTATTCTGCACCACAGCAGTTCAGACAGAATGAGTTTACCCTCAGCAAATTTTGACAATTAAAATTAGCTTCAGTCCTCTGTAATCAGTTGAAGAGATTTGCAATAATTGCGGTTCACTTCACCTTGCTGTACAGCTGCGCGCTCTGCTCAAGTTTTCTGAAAGATAAACGTTCAAATCATAGCTGACAGCACGAAGTGGACAAATGAGTAACTGACTTGTACCACATTCCACTCTGCATTTTACTATTGCAGAAATGAAACTGCTTATGCTAAATAGCTTAACGCTCCGCTGAATTGAGGACACAAGAATAAACAATTTGTTACCATCTACAAATATCACAAAAAAAATGAATAACATAAGGAATGGGATTCTGGTCTATGAAAATCAGCTCAGAATAATGATGTGTGACATATTTTGCTTATTTGTTTAAAAAAAAACTCACTGGCCCCAAACATGTTCTTTGCAAATACAGTTGTTTGCAGTTTGACAAATGTTTTGACCTAAGATTGAAGTAATTATCCAAAGAACATTTTTAAGGAATGGAATGTCTGAAAGGGCAGGAAAAGGAGATTCAAAAGCAACTTTCAGAAGATAATTAAAAGAAAAGAGGGAAAAATGCAGAGCTGTGGGGATGGAACAATGGAATGTGACTAATTAGATGACTCCTTCAAAGCATTAGGACAGACATAATGGGCTGAGTGGCCCCCTCCATGCTGTAAGATTGCATGAATGAAAATTCAGAACCTATTAATAACACGCACTCTTCTGAACCTTTAACATGCTGAAAGCTGAAATATTGAGCACAAGGAAACAGTATTTGAAATTAATGTATTGTTTGCAACTTGTTGTTATATTAATCAAAAATTCTGAGATGACCAAACTGAGAAGACAAAATAAGCAATTGGGAATTCTTTCACACGTCTTTATTTTTGTTAGTGTTTTATACCTGCCGAAAATGAAAAAAAAATCCAACTGCATTTATTGAAATAATTAAGAGCTTTCTGCAATCAACACTCTCTAGTTTTTGTGACTTGCACAGCAGTACAACGTTGTATCCCGTGATGTGGCTTATGCCTTTAGGTACTACTGACTATCTTCGGTGTAATGAACTTGGCTTTTTCTTCATTTTTGAATAACCAATTCAAATGGTGCAATAACAAAGAAACTAAATCAAAAGTTTAAAATGCTGTTGTGGTGCTATGATAGTGTCCTTATCTCTGTGACAGAGGGCCTGGGTTCAAGTCCCACCTGCTCCAGAGTTGTGTTATAACATTGCTGAAAAGGTTGATTTCAAATATTTGCAAACAGGACAGTTGAGTGGTTTGAGGTGCCAAGCTCAAAGAATTTCATTCCTGTTTGGGTGGTGAATTTGTCCCTTTGTTAGGGCAGCACATTTAAATCAAAGGTCCTGTGGTTCCATGGTAGTGACCCTACCTCAGGACCTAAATTCTGGCTTCCAGCCCTACGTGTCCTGGGGATGTGTTTTAGCTCGCATGAATGACTTTTAAAAAATGATTATTGCGGGTTTCAATGCTGCAATTTCCTGACAATGTCATAATCAACACCAAAGACCTCACCCATTAGCCTCACAGCCACCTGAATCTTGCTTATAACAAACAATTAATGTTTTTTAATGATTCTACCATCAGCGGCGACAAGTTTGCTGGAAATCAGCCCAAATACAAGCATAATTTGAGGAGGGTTGACCTAGTTTGATTTGATACAATGGTGAATTCAACCTGTGGGTAATTGGAAGGTAACTTATTGCAGAATGAATTAAGTGTAATATGTGCATTGTTTCCAGACACTATGGTTCACCATTTCCAGACATGGTGTTACAGGGCAATGGGTGCAAGGGCAAGAACGGAGGTAACTTGATGAGTTTACATGAGCATCCAGAAGGATCATATACTGAATTTGGTTGGGAAAAGTCTGAAATTTTCCTTTTATTATCAATGGCTTTGCCTTCCAGAATTCTTCCACTGCTCGTGTTAGTCGTGGCTTACTGGTAGCACTCTCCCTTGTAAGGTTCAGGTTCAAGTCCCACTCTGAAGCATACACATTGAATCTGTGATTAAACCTTCTAGTTGTGTCCTTTTACTTTGTCTTTGAGCAAGCTTATCTTCTAAGCGAAATGTAATTTCCTGAGCACTTTCAGTTCCAAAAGTTGCCAGGTGGCCACAGACAGTTCAACCCAGCAATGGGGAACATGGCCTTTGCAAGACATTCAATTGGTCACTGAGGAAGCAGTGAAGAGCATTTCCAGGGTTATGGTTAGTTAGAGAAAGTGTCGGCAATAGGAACAGTCTCTATGTAAGGAGTGCAAGCATTTAGCAAACAACAGAAACACTCTAGGTCTATGTAGGAAGTACTAAAAAGAAGTCAATAGCAGTTGAATATTCCCGTGCTGCTCGAATGAAAGTCAGTCATTGTAAGAAGCACAGAGTGTAATCTCCAAGGCAAAATACTGATTTTTAACAGCTTGTGCAGGGAAGACAACTGAACTACATGGGAATCTGTATAGGGGACAGTTGAATATCTCTTTGCTATTAAAACTGAGAAAAGTTTTAGACTGCAAAATGTTCTGGGTGAGCAACTTTAAAGCTCAGGGAAAATACAGGAAAGATATAGCTTGGGAAACCTGGCTGTCCCCTAAAATCAGGAGTGATGCCTTTAAGTATTGGACAGCAGTTTTCAGAGTCTACGGGAGCAAAGAAAATGAGAAGAGAGATGGTCAATACAGGGCTGAAGGTGTTCTATCTGAAAGCGTGCAGTATACAAAATAAGGTAAATGAGCTTGTGGTGGGCATCATGGACATATGGCTGCAATGGGATCAGGACTGGGAGCTATATATCCAAGGATATACATCCTATCAAAAAGACAGGCAGGTGGGCAGAGGGAATTGGGGTTGCCTTATTAGTAAGAAATGAACTTAAATCGATAACACAAAACAACGGAGGGTCAGGCAATGTAGAATCTGCGTGGGTAGTGTTGAGGAACCACAAAGGTAAGACAACCACAATGGGAATTATGTACTGGCCTCCAACAGTAGTCAGGATTTGGGGCACATGATACACTAGGACATAGAAAAGGCATGTAAGAAGGCAAGGTTACAGTGACCATGGGGGATTTCGATATGCAAGTGAACTGGGAAAAATCAGGTTGGTAGTGTACTGCAAGAAAAGGAATATGTTGAATATCTACAAGATGGCTTTTTGGAATAGCTTGTGGTGGAGCTCTCTAGGGAATAGGTAATTCTGGATTTAGTGGTGTGCAATGAGGCAGACTCAATATGGGATCTTAAGGTGAAGGAACCCTGAGGGGGCAACAATTATAATATGATAGAATTTACTCTGGAATTTGAGGACTTAAATGGAATCAGATGTAACAATATCACAGTTGAACAAAGGCAATGACAGAGGCATGAAGGAGGACCTGACCAGAATTGATTGAGAGAGGAGACTAGCTGGAAAGACAGTGGAACAGCAATGGCAGGAGCTTCTGGGAGTAATTTGGGAGACACATCAAAAATTCATCCCTTGGAAAAGGAAGCATACTAAAGGGAGGATGAGGCAGGGAAGTCAGGGATAGCATGAAAGCAAAAGAGAAAGCATATAATGTGGCTAAGGGCAGTGGGGAGCCAGAGGATTAGGAAGTCTTCAAAGACCAACAGAGGACAACAAAAAAAAATGAGAGAGAATATTAAATATGAGCGTAAGCTGAACAGTAATAAAAAAACAAGATTGCAAGAGTTTCTTTAGATACATAAAGCCAAAAGAGAGGCAAAAGTGTCCATTGGGACATTGGAAAATGACATTGGAGAAGTAGTAATGGGAAACATAGAAATGGCAGAAGAACTGAATAAGTACTTTGCATCAGTCTTCAGAGTGAAAGACACGAGTAATATGCCAAAAATTCAAGAAAGTCAGGGTCAGAGGTAAGTATAGTCACCATCAGCAAGGAGAAGGTGCTAGAAAAACTGTGGAGTATTTCATCATAGTCTGGTACCCTGCTTACCATATATTTATTCTGAGTATTAGAACATGGGCTGAAGGATCTATTACTATTCTAACTGATAAGGAATTGTTGTTTATAAAATTATTTGAACCATGTGGCTTTATTGTCTTAGTAAATCCTCTAGATTGCATCTTTTGTCTACTTTAAAAACAAAAGTAACTGATCCATAACAGATCACAAGATATTCTAATGATCTCATCTGGGATCACACCATAATGTTAGAGGTCTCGTTTGGGATCATAATATAATTTGGAGGCTTGTCCAGGCTCATAACAATAAATTTGGCAACATATTGTGGGATTTTAGCCTGTCGACCAATCCAGTGTGCTCTGGTAGAAGTCCTATGATTTGTTGCCCTCTCAGCTGGGCATAAAGGACCACGTGCATGATTTTAAAGAAGACCATGAGTTATCTATTGATCAACATCACTAAAATGTCTATCTAGTCATAATTACATTGCTGCTTGTGAAAGCTGGCTGTTGTGTCTCCTTCATGTTTAGTTCCCAAAAGGGGAACATCATATGATAGGGCACAAAGAGGTTTTCCAAGGAGTCTTCTAAATAATAGAGCTGAAAATGGTCTTGATGTAAGCCTGGAGGCAGAAGTGAAGTGTGGGCTGAAATATGTGAAATATAGAAGTGAGCTAATTGTCTCATCTCGGCCCACATGGAGGAATGCCAACAGCAGCAAAAGGGTAGAGCTGCATTTATGAATCACAATCCTACAATATAGCAGTAATTATGTTTCATTGGCTGTAAATTGTTTTGGGAAATGTAGATGTTGCAAAAGATACAATAAAAATGCAGATCTTTTTTCCTCTCAATGACAAACAGGCCATTTATGGGTCTTCAGGATATTCTCTACTTTCTGTGCTCCTGTGTGGTCAAAATCAGGGATAGTCAAATGCGTCTTAATCTCAAGTTACTCAGTTTTAAGGATTCTCATAATAACTGATTAGGAATATAGGTACAGGAGAAGATCATTCAGCCCCTTGAGCCTGTTCTACTATCTAATGAGATCATGGCTGATTTGTGGCCTATCTCCATATACCTAACATTTGCCTAAACCTCTTCATACCTTTCCTTCACAAAAGTTATTCAATCTCATATTTAAAAATAACAACTGATCTCTCATCCACTACCACTTGCGGAAGAGAGTTCCAAACATCTGCCATTCTTTGTGTGTAGAAGTGCTTCCTAACATCTCTCCTGAAATATCTAGCCCAATTTTTAGACTATGCTCCTAGTTCAAGAACCTCCAATCAGTAAACAGTTTATTGTTATCTATTCTGCCTTTTCCTGTTGGTATCGAAAAGACTTTGGTCAGATCACTCCTTAACCTTCTAGATTCTAGAATTTACATAAGTGGTCTTTATAATTTAACCCCTGAAATCCAGTATCATTCTAGAAAACCAATGTTTTATTCACAATATATCCTAGTCAAGGTGTGATGCACAGATTTATACACAGTACTCCAATTTGAATCCAATATAAACTGGAATTAAAAGCTTAATGATGATGATGAATCCATTGTTAGTTGTCAAAAAACCCATCTGGTTCACTAATGCTTTCTTTGGGAAGGAAACTGCCATCCTTACAGGATCTGGCCTCATGTGACTCCAGCCCAACAGCAATGTGGTGACTCTTAACTGCTATCTGGGCAATTAGGAAGGAACAATAAACGCTAGCCAGCGATGTCCTCATCCTATGAATGAATTTTTTAAAAAGCCGGGTATAACCAGGGCTTTCTACAACTGCGCTGTAACCTCTCCATCCTTATACTTCAGTCATCTGGATGTAAAGGTCAACATTCCATTAGGCTTCTTGATTATTTTCTATGCCAGTTCATGTTGTTGTAAGGATCCATGCATCTGAACCCCCAAGTCTCTTTAGATATCCACTGTGTTTAACTTCATACCATCTAGAAGGTACCCTGATCTACCCTTTCCCAGTCAAAAATAGAGAACCTTACACTTGCTTACATTGAACACTATCTGCCACAGTTTTCCCCATTCACATCATCTATCAATACCCCTTTGTAATTTTATGCTATCCTCTACACTGTGTACAATGCAGTCTAACATTGTGTCACCAGCTATTTACATGAATTTCTGTGCCATTATCCAATCCATTAATAAATAATGTGAATAATTGAGGCCCTAACACAGATCCTTGTGGCATACCACTGGTCACATCCCGCCAATTTGAGTGCCTACCTATTATCGCTATTTTCTATCACCTGCCATTCAACCAATTTTCCAGCCATGTCAGTAATTTGCCTTGGGTTCTGTGGGCTTCTACTTTAGCGAGCATTCTCATACGTGGGACTTTGCCATCTGGAAGACCATATAAGCAACATCCAGCATCTTAGTCTCCTCATCGGAAAATGCAATGAGGTTTGTCAGGTATGAATCCATGCTGGGTCTTCCAGATTAACTGAAAAGTTGAGGTGTTCAGTGATCCTTAATTATAGACTCCAACAATTTTCCCACCACAGATGTTAGGCTGACTGGCCTGTAATTCCCTGGTTGCCCTCTTCTAACCTTCTTAAAAAAAACTGGGATGACAAGCACAATTATCCAATCCAGAGTGATGACTCTTGTATCTAGGGAGCTCTGAAGGATTAAAGTTCGAGCATCTGCAATGTGTTCCCCTAGTTCTTTTAACACACTTGGATGGAAATCATCAGTCCTGGGATTTTTTTTTTCTCTTTATTTCCATTAAATTCTTCATTATCAATGCTTTACTTATGTTAATTTTGTACAGTCCTTGTTCCCAGTCCACAATTAATTTTCTTGAGATCTCTGGAAAATTATCCTCCTTTTTACTTAGACAAAGTATCTATTCAACATGTCTGCCATTTCCCCACAGAATCATAACAGCATGGAAGCAAACCATTCAGCTCATCGGGTCAACACTGCCCCTCTGAAGAGCGTCCCTCCCAGACCGACCCCATCCCTGTAACCCTGTATTTCCCCCTACACTGCACACTATAGAATGATTTAGCCTAACCTAAACATCTTCAGAGTGTGAGAGGAAACAAGAGCACCCGGACAAAACCCACGCAGACATAGAGAGAATGTGCAAACTCAGACAGTCGCCCCAGGGTGGAATCGAACCCAGGTTTGAGGCGCTGTGACGCAGCCGTGCTAACCACTGAACCACCATGCCACCCATAGTCATTGGCAATATCCCACTTTTAGTCTTTAGTGAATCAACATTTCTCCTGACCACCCGCTTTTCCCTTTACATAATTATAAAATTTCTTATTGATTTTGACATCCCCGGCAGGTTTCCTTTCATAATTCCTTTTCGTAGCTCTTGTAGACTGCATTGTGGTCCTTCGCTGGTCTTTGTAACTTTCCCATTCAGCAGGATCTGTGCTGCATTTTTTATTACATTTTTGTGAGCGCTTTCTTTTAGTTTCATCTGGTCTCATATCCCTTTAGTTGTTTTTTTCTTTCTGTGAAGTGAAGACTTTCCCTCTTGGGATATAAATTGGTTCTGCATTGCATTAAATGTTTCTTTAAACAACTTCAGTGGCTTTTCCCAGTTTGCTGTGGACAGTCTGTCTTATCTCATCAAAATTGGAACCCAGACAGCTTATTAGAGATTGATTCTTGATTCTGGTAAAATATTCACCTGAGTAACTTCATTATTCTAAACAGGCTAACATCCTTTTAAGGGGACACCACTCAAAATTTGCAACAAATCCTTTGTTCCACAAGAGCGCTGATGTTATTAACACAACTTTTACATGAACTGACACAACGCACATATTGCCAGTATTATCTGTCCATAAATCTGCAGGCTGTGTATTTTTATAATGTTTGAAAAAGATCGCTTTTCATGTAACTAACTCAAGTCAGCATGTTTTCTCCAGTAAAATAAATAAACACTCTTCATTCTTCAAAATTTCCTATGTTTTGAGATAAATCTGATCCAAGTAATGATGTGAAGAAAATATCCACGACCCCTGTATTAAAATAAAACAACTTGGGATGACCTTGGAAGCATAGAAAAGGTTGCATTTATGTAACGCCTTATAATGTGCCACCATTTCCTCTCCACTACCTCACACTCAATCTATCTCTGCTAATTGTACTCTTTTGAGAAATATATCAAAGCATTTTAAATGTGATGAAAGCTGCTAGAAAAGGAAGAACATTCGCTCCTACGACAACTTTCATAACTCAAGGCTCTTTGCAGTCAATGAAAGCTTTTGAAATGCACTCACTGCTGTAAATTAGAGAATGCATCAGACAAATTGCAGAAAATCCCATAATCAGTAATGCAATATCTGGACCTTCCACTTTATTGAGATTTTCTCGGACTCAGAGAGGAAGGTAAACTTGGTTCAACCTAGTCAAGTGATCAAAGCAGCAATTTTCTGTCCATGAAAGTCTCAGGTATTTAGAATCAGATGATGGAAGTTCAAAAGCAATAGTCTATGTTTACTGTTATCATAACAGATTGAGGGACGAGAGTCCACGAGGAGAACAGAGCTAATCTCCTCTTCTGTTTCTCGATTATAGTTATGGAATCTTTCAGAATGAAAGGACTGCCGTTGTCTTAAATTAACATTATACCAAAAAGACGGCTCTTGCTTTGCCATTGTGTTGGAATACTAGAAAGATTTCATGTTCAAATCCTTAAAAGATGTCTTGGGATTCATGCAATACTGAAACCAGGGTGCTACTACTGAGGCAGTGTTGTGTGGCTCAGATTTAGCACACTGCCTGGTACAGCAATCAATGACTTGACAAATAACCACTTCTCATGAACATTGGCACATGTTGGATGCCAATCTTTACAAACAATCATGGCACATTGTCAATCCACTTACAATACACTTCTGTACTTCAATGCCACACCCTAGGTTGTACTGGTAACTCTCACTATACTGCTGCAGCAAGGACATTGTGTGTTTAGAGACACACACCCAGCTCATGGACTGCATCAGGCTGCATCTCCAGGCCCTTTGTTTGCTCTCTTAGCACCCACTCTGAGTCTGTCTGGATTTTCACAGCATCACTGCTTTTCATTGCCTTGCTTTTCCCCCTCATACAGAGATTCTGGGCCCACTCTATTGCTGTGCTGTTTAGCACAGACACAAAGTCAGGAAGCTTTTCATAGCTGTCAACAGGCCTCACTCAAGTGAAGAGTAGGAGCCTTTGCTCAGATATTCCTTCATAGCAAGTCAAGGGCAGCTGCAATACAAGCCCAGGGACTGCTCAGGGTAGTCAAAATCATTATGTTCTCCTCATTATGCATTAGGAGACCAATGAGAGGCAGCACACCACCCGTCCTGACATTTTCAGTGTGGGCTGATTTCCTACTGGAATGAGGAAGATGCAGGTATCATGGATGATGAAATTGGGTGCTGCAGCTATTACTGCTGGTGCAGGCGGAGAAGTGTCCCAGATGAATGCGTAAGCAGTGCAGAAGGCATGCAGTGTTAGTGGGTTTGAATAGGTGAGAGTAAGTGGGGAAGGCATTGCAAGTATTAGTCAGAGTGGTAAGGCATGAGCTTTGGCAGGAGGTGGGTACAGTGGCAGAGATAGGGTAAGGGGGAGGTACTGGAGTGAAGATGGTGGCACTTATATTAGTGAAACAGAGAAGGCCATTGTCTATCTTTCTACGTTGCTGGGCATTCCTGTAGATGGCTGGGTCTGTTTTAACCTGGATGGCATTGGGCAATACCACATCAGCTCCAGCACATCCAACAGAACCTCCAGTTCTCTTTCTGGAAATCAGTGTCCCTATCTGTCTGCTATATCTACGGCAAATGTCATGAATTATGCAGAGAAGCTCCGGGCTGCCAGTGCCTGTCTGGATGCATAATGGCCTTTTATTTTGTGCTGGTGCTAGGCCTGCCCATAAATTTTGGTTTATCTGCTGAGTGCCAGTTGTTTTGAGAACAGTGCGTGGTAAGATGGAATGGAATTCAGGCTTGAGAGATGCCATAGGATGTAATAGCTAATTAATGGGGTGCGTTTAGTAAGACATAGTGAGCAAACACATTCGGTCTCACATCAACAAACATTCTAAAAAACTCCATGCAACTTGACTCAGCCAAAAATATACAAGATCCAGACATTTTTGTGATGTAGACAATGAGACAGCTTATTTGCACATCACAAGCTTCTACAAAAGAACTATCAGATAATTCCAGACAATCCATTTTGGTGATGTTGGTTCAGGGAATAAATATTGACCAGGAATTTGAGTGACGTATTTCCAAATCAGAATGGTAAGTGGCTTGGAGGGGAACTATGAGGTGATAGTCTTCCCACGGATCTGTTGCCCTTGTCCTTCCAGATAGAAGTGGTCATGTGTTTGGAAGGTGCTGTCTGAGGATCTTTGGTGAAACAAACTGAGCTGTAGCCAGAATAGTGACAGTAGGGATGAATGTGAATAAAACTGAATGAAAACAGAATAGATAAAACTGAGAACTGCTAACTGGATGTCGAAAACTAATATGTCCAGTTAAATGATATTGAATCTCTTATCATTGACTTTTCTAGCTTCTAGTCACGTGCTTTTGTTGATTTTTCAGCAACGTAATACAGGCATTCCTGTTATATCTATTATATTGCTTCTTCCTTACTCAATTCCTTTTCTCCTTATAGTAGCTGCTACAGCGGAGACTCTGTCAGAAAAATCTTGTTGGCAGTAACCATGGCAAAAGTTAAACCACTCTTACTGGGGATCAGAGATAATGGGAACTGCAGATGCTGGAGATTCCAAGATAATAAAATGTGAGGCTGGATGAACACAGCAGGCCAAGCAGCATCTCAGGAGCACAAAAGCTGACGTTTCGGGCCTAGACCCTTCTCTTACTGGTAAAGGTTTAGGTGTAATGATAATACTAATGGTGACTTCTGTAGGAGAGGTCTCTGAAAGATAAGTAGTGATAGTTTTACCATTTACAGTAATAATAGCTTTTCACAAAATAATGATAGCTGCTGTAGGAGAGCTAGGTGCCATGTATATCTTAAAATTTCAGTGAGCTAAGGTTTTGGACACAGACATTCTTAAAATGATCTTTCATTTCAAAGCAATCGTATAAGTACAACTAAACATCTCATTTTGACATTCAACAGCATTGCAATCATTGCAACACACACACACACACACACACACACATATACATATTAGGACAAGTCACAGAATGCTTTGTCAAAGAGGATAATTTTAAACGAGGTAGGAGAGGTTAATATGTAGTGTACTTTAGGAATGCAATTCCAAAGTTTAGAGCCCAGATAGAGGTCAGGTTGTTAATGGTGAGGTGAAGGAAGAACTGAGATAAGGATGTAGGAGAGGTGAGAGTTGGAGGAATGCAGATAACAAGGTGTGGAGATGGATGAACACAGCAGGCCAGGCAGCATCAGAGGAGCAGGAGAGCTGACGTTTCCGGTCAGAACCCTCCTTCAGAAATGGGGGAGGGGAAGGGGGCTCTGAAATAAATAAAGAGAGGTGGAGGCAATGGTAGAAAGTGAACATTGGAGCAGATAGATGGAGAGAAGACGGGCAGGTCAAGGAGGTGGGAATGAAGCCAGTAAAGGTGCATGTAGGTAGGGAGTTAGGATGGGGGTTGGTCAGTGAGAATGGAGGGGCAGGAAGGTGGGAGGGAAGATGGACAGGTCAAGGACACATGAATGAGTCTATTAGGTAGGAAGTGGCGGTGGGAGTTTGTCAGTGAGGTGGGAGGAGTGGATAGGTGGGAGAAAAGATGGACAGTTCAAGGAGGCTGTTATGAGAGGAGGTCAGGGGTGGGGAGATTTTGAAGCTTGTAACGTCCACATTGAGACCATTGGGCTGTAGGGCTCCCAGGTGGAATATGAGGTGCTGTTCCTCCAGCTTTTGGATGGCATCATTGTGGCACTGGAGAGGGCCAGGATGGACATGTCGTCCAATGAGCGGGAAGGGGAGTTGAAGTGGTTCGCGAGTGGGAGGTGTTGTCGTTTGTCGTGAACCAAGCGTAGGTGTTCCACAAAGCAGTCTCCAAGCCTCCGCTTGGTTTCCCAGATGTAGCGGAGGCCACATTGGGAATAGTGGATACAATATACCACATTAGCAGATGTGCAGGTAAACATCTGTTTAATGTGGAAGGTTTTCTTGCGGCCTGAGATGGAGGTGAGGGAGGAGGTGTAGGGGCAGGAGTGGCACCTCCTGCGGTTGCAGGTAAAGGTGCCGGGGGTGGTGGGGCTAGTGGGGAGTGTGGAGTGGATGAGGGAGTCGCTGAGAGAGTGTGGTCCCTCTGGAAGGCAGACAAGGGTGGGGAGGGAAATATATCCTTGGTCGTGGGGTTGAATTGCAGGTGGTGGAAGTGGCAGAGAATGATGCATTGAATCCAGAGGTTGATGGAGTAATATGTGAGGACAAGGGGGTTCTGTCTTTGTTGTTATTGCAGGGAGGGGGGGTGTGAGAGCTGAGATGCGGGATACACAAGAGATACAGTTGAGGGCGTTTTCGACCATTGTTGGGCGGGAAATTGTGGTCCTTGAAAAATGAGGACATCTGGGATGTTTGGGAGTGGAATGCCTCACCTTAGGAGCAGATGCGGTGGAAGCGAAGGTATGCGGAATAGGGGATGGCATTCTTGCAGGAACATGGGTGTATTCTAGGTAGCTGTGAACATCACTCCCACCAACATTTATACTCCAAGAGAATCCATTGATTGGTTGGCAGGTGGACTCTGATTGGTAGAGACATTGGCAGGGAGAATACACCAGGGAATGATGATTGGCAGTTAACTCTCAGACATCATTTATTTTAATCAGACAGGTTGAATCTGATTGGGCAAGGTATTACCTTGAGAAATGAATCAATGTCTGGCTGTCACCTATTTTGTTGAATTTGATAAAGCCACAATGCATGTACATGTTCATCATGTCTGTGAAGAGCAGAGCTCTATTCCATGATGTGCATGTTTGCCAGATGGAATGCCTGTCCAGTAATCTTAAATTTATTGTCAGTGTAGTTGTTTGCCCACTGAAGCTTATCCAGCAAAGTCTGTCCAATTGCGGAAGCTGGAGTCCATTGCCATCCAGTCAGCACTGTCCTTTCATATAGTTTAGATGTTGGCCTTCCCCTTAAATTGGTATTTCTTCAGCTTGATCCTGATGAATGAAAGATGCAAAGCTTCCATAAAGTCTCTCTTTTTTTCAGCAATAATAACAATATCTGGAACGGAATGCTCAAATTAACATTTATTGTCAATATAAAACACATTTGGTTCACTAATGTCCATTAGGAAAGAAAATCTGCCATCCTTACATAATCTGGCCTATATATGACTCTAGATCCACAGCAACCTGGTTGGCTCTTAACTACCATTTGCAATGACCTAGCAAGTCACACCATTCAAGGGCAATTAGGAATGGGAAACAATTGCTAGTGTCTTTCAATACAGCATGTATATTTCACTTGCTAAACGACTGTACACTTTTGCTCATGAAGCAGCAGTAGTTAGTTTATTTTATGTTTTGTTATTTGTCTGTACTGATTCCTTCAACTTTAATAATTGGTCTAGCACAATTATTCAAGCCTTTTCTAGTGTTTTGCTTAAAATGTTGCTCTGGTCACTTGGCATTATTTCCAGGAGCAATTATTGATGGAGCTGTGATTGTGCAACATAAAAGCGTAACAGCATTAAATCTTTTTCCATCCTTGTAACAATCCTGAAGAATAGAATCCCTACAGTGTGGAAACAAGTCTTTCAGCCCAACAAGTCCACACTTACCCTCAGAGCATCCCACCTCAACTGATTGCCCTATAACCCAGCTAATCTACACATCCCTGGACTCTATGGACAATTTAGCACAGCCAACCCACCTAGCCTGCACAACTTTGGACTGTGCAGATACGGGGAGAACATGAAAACTTCAAACAGACTGTCACCCAAGGCTGGGATTAAACCCATGTCCCTAGAGCTGTGAGGCAGTGCTAACCACTGAACCACCGTACCACCCATAAGAATAAGAAAATATTTCCCTGACTGGCTTAGAAAGAAGAAAAGGCCACCTTCAGTGTTTTGTGAATCTGCTGTGTTTACAGGGTTTACATCCAAATGGACAGCACAAGGGACAACATGAAAGAAGGAAGGGAACAAACCAGGGATGGAGGGAGGACAGGAAGAGGAAAGGATGAATAGGAGACAGAGAAAGAGAGGAAAAGAAGTAAGGAATAATTTATGCCATTTCATCACATTTTTCAGGGCATACTGAGGATAATGAAGTAATTCTGAAACACAGTGATAAAGACCAAAAAAAAATCCACAGAAAGATTTCCAAACAGTATAGAGATTAATGACTAGCTAATCCTGATCTGCATGAATGGCCAGCACATATACAGCCGGATTACTTTAGATCACTGAGCTGTTTCTGGTACCAATACAACATATTGATGTGTCCTAACCATTCCTTACATTCTTTTAAAGGCATTCATACCAACAAAGAACTTCTTGTCAAATGGTAATTTGTGAACCACTGAAGAACTAATAAAAAGTCACCCTGCTGCCATATCAGCATATTTTGACAACTGGCCCCTGAATTTTGGATCAAGCTGCCACACAGGGCTGTTGCTTATATGAAGTAAACAGAACATATTTACACTTCATCACTCTGATCAACTTGGCTTGGGGTGTCCCAAAAGAAGGGTGTTGTTTTTCCATAAACATTTGGCACAGCTTGTTAAAATGTTTTTTAAAAGATAATGCCTGGCTTGACCTACAAATGGGAAGCATTTTATTTATTCATTAACAGTCAGGAGGGAATACAAACAAGACAGACCAGCTGAAATGATCATGACCATGACTTCTGACTTGCTATGTGAATAGCAAATAAATAAATGAACCAACACCAATATATCAGCTTGCCTGCATTCTTAACTTCAAACCAACACATTTCATTTGCAAATACATAAGACCCAAACCTCTGGCAGTGTAAAGAATCCCACTGTCTGGTCAGTGCTTGCAGTAATGAAAGCTGGCAATTGGTCACATAGAAGCTCAATATGAATTAAATCACAACCCTTATTTTCATTTTTTTTCAATCACAATACACATCTCAATTTTTTCTGAATTGTCAGGTCTTCAGTCTCCAAATGAGACCTCAGTGTCTCTTCACCACGTCATGATTTTTCAGATTGATTTGATGTATTAGCATCTTCAATCTTCTCCTGGACTGATTAACATTTCAGTTTGTCAGATCTAGTGTTGTATCAACTCATGTATGAAGGTAAAGATGGGAGTAGACCGTAGGCCCCTCATTCCTGCTCCATTCTTCAAGCTAATCATAGAAGATCGCCTAGTTTGACTCCACTGTCCTGTCAGCTTCACATTTTCTCTGATTCCTTGAGAGATAAAAGTACTATTTATCTCTGTCTGCAGTATACTCGGTGATGGAGCACTGGCAGCGCCCCAAGGTGAGCAATATCAAAAGTTCACAGCCATTTGAAAGAAAGAAATTCTCATCATCTCAATCCTGAGTAATTGATCCCTTATCCTGAGAATGCGCCCCTGCACTCTAGACTTCTCAACCAAGGGGAAAAGACCTCCAAGTGTCTACGTTTTTAAAACCTTGTATGTTTCAATGCGATAACCTCTTCCTTACCTAAATTCAAAAAGTACAATCCCAATGTATTCAACTTCATAGCATTGGAAACCCTTACAACCCAGGAGTAAATCTTACCTTTGCTACATGGCTGCTAAGGCAAATAAATCTTGTATGGAAATTAACAATAACATACATTGCTCCAAATGTGCTTTCACTAAAGCCATCTGCAATTTCAGCAGTGCTTTATTATTCTTGCTTTCCAAACTGATTGTAAAAGGGCCGACATGCAATTTGCCTTCCTATGCGCTATATACGCATGCGAACTTTCCAAGTACTTTGAGTAAGTGCACACAAGTCTGTCTCAACAGCTATACTTAAAAAAAAACACAAAGGACTTTGGTTGCTGAAAATCTGAAACAAAAACAGAAAATGCTGGAGGTACAAACAGGTCTGCCTGCATCTGGTCAGCGAAAAACATTTAATGCTGGTGACGCCCCGTTAGAACTCTGCGATTCTCCAGGTCTCTCTGTTATTGCTTTAAAAGTCTTGAATTTTAATATTATCTACTTATATTCTTGCTTTCCAAGCAAATAACATACAAGCATGTGAATTAAGAGCAGGAGTTGATCATTTGACTCCTTGTTTGCCACTCAATAAGATCATGGCTGATTTGATTACTTCACATTCCCAGCTACGTGTGGTAACTTTTCACATTACGTTTAATAGAAACTTATCTATGTCTCCCTTAAAAATATTTAAAGACTCGACTTCCGCTGCCTGTTGTGTAAAAGAGTTTCAAAGACTCAAGGCCCCCCCAGTGACAAAAAAATCCTCATATCTCTTTTAAATGACGTTGTCATCCTTGATTCTCTCTCTCACAAGAGCAAACATCCTGTCGACATCCATCAGGGCATTACACATTTCAATCAAATCATCTCTTATTATTCTAAACTCTAGTGGATACAAGCCAAGCATGTACAACCATTCCTCACAGGACAACCTGCTCATTCCGGACTTATATAAATTTGATCTTAGAATCCGTACAGTGTGGAAACAGGCCCTTTGGCCCAGCAAGTCCACACTGACCCTCAGAGCATCCCACCCAGACCCGTACCCCACCTAATCTACACATCTCTGAACACTTTGGGAAACTTTAGAATGGCCAATCCACCGAACCTGCACATCTTTGGACTGTGGGAGGAAACCGGAGGAAACCCACGCAGACATGGGGAGAATGCGCAAACTTCACAAAGACAGTCGCCCAAGACTGGAATTAAACCTGGGTCCCTGGTGCTACGAGTCTGCAGTACGAATCACTGAGCCACCATTCACAAGATGTGGCTATTGCTGCCTCAAAAAGCATTTTCTGTCCAGCCCTAATTGCCCTCAAGAAGGAGTTGGTGAGAAACCTTTTACTGAGCTGCTGCTATCCATGTGGAGTATCCATAGTGTTGTGAGGGGGGGGAAAATCAGGGATTTTTGAGCCAGTGATAGTGAAGGAATATTCAGGTAGTTCTAAGTCAGAGTGATGTTTTACTTGGAAGGATGTTGAAGGTGCTGGTCTTCCCATGTACCCGATGCTCTTGTTTATCAGATGATAGTAGTTGTGGACTTAGAAGGTGTGTTGTAGCAGTGTTAATTAATACACATTGCTGCATCTGAGCATCGGTGGTGCAGGAAGTGAATGTTGAATGTGTTGGATGGAATGCCAATCAAATGGGCTATTTTATACTGGATGGTGAAGCTTCATGTTTGTTACTAGAAATACGCACATCAGACAAGTAGACAGCATTCTACCATACTCCTGATTTCTATCTTTTAGATGGTAGATTGGGTTTAAGAGTCAGGAGGGGAGACATTTGCTGCAGAATTCCCAGCCTCTGACCTGCACTTATTCCATATAATATGTCCATGGCTGGTCCAGTTCAGTTTCCGGTCAATGGTTACTAGCAGAATGATCACAGAGAGAGAATTGGATGGTAGTGCCGTTGAATGTCAAGGGGTGATGTTTGGATTCTCTATCGGAGATAGTCATTGTGTGGCACAAATGTTGTTTGCCACTTATCAGCCTAAGCCTAGATTATTGTGTCTTGCTGCATAAACTGTTTCAGGAACAGAGGAGCCAAGGATGGTGCTGAATATTATGTGACGATCAGCAAACATCTCCTGGACCTTTGTAAAGGTTTAACACAACTATTAGAAAATTCACAATTTACCTCCGACCGACTGACATTCAGCAGAAAGCCAGGCTATGCCAAGTTTCTTCAGTAACAATAAAAAGACGGTGTAATTGGAACATTCTCAGCTTTACCTAGTAATAGATCAGGAGCTCTAATGCATATGATTTAATTTTTACCCCTTTTAAAACTCACCAGCCACACAAAGAAAGAAACAAATAATATGAGTGGAGGGAGGAAAATCAGTAGTCAAAATGATAGTGCTCCATATCACCAGTTCAAATCACCAAGTTAGATGAGTTGATTACACAATCTTTTTGATCCTTGATGTTACCCACACTGCAATGATCAATCTTCAGTTCACTGATTGCTTGGTTGGACTCAAGGTCTTCCTTGTTGCCTCTGGATTTAGAATCATTTCCCTCTGCATTTCTAAACATGTTTTCTTTTCCTGCTTTTATAACTGAAAATTAGAGAGAGCAAATTTACAGGGAAAGGGGAGAGAGAGAGAATGATTGATGGGCCTACCTTACAGAGGTCACCACACTTTGCTTTTTTTCACCCTCCCCCCTCAAAAAAGAAACCTGACCACTCAGAGGGTTGTTGCTATGCTGTGCACTCCTGAAACCATAACAAACAGTGCTAGTGTGTCTGCACTCAACGACCCCAAAAAAAAGCATTGTTTCACATGTATCAGCTAGCTTCACCTGTTTCTGCAAGATGCAAACAACTTCTTTACACTCTTCCTTTTTTAAAGCCATTTTTCACGTTTTCAGCCTATAGTCCAAAAAATAAAAAGAAAGTGCTTCCCTACACCTGTGAAGTGAAGGACAATGATGAAGATCGAAGATGGTTGGTCTGAGACACTATCTTGAGGAACTCCTGCACTGATTTTCTGTGGCTGAGATGATTGACCTCCAACAACAAAATCTCCTCAAAATTAACAGTTAGTTTTCTTAACTGTGGCAGGGAAAATAAAAAAAGCATATTATTTGAATGGCAAGTGATTGTAGAGCTATAAAATGCAGAGGGATCTGAATGTTCTACTGCGCTAAATGTTAATATGCAGGTGCAGCATGTAATTAGGAAAGCTAGAATTAGACAGTCATTGACCTGTACAGAATGGAAACAGACCTTTTGGTCCAACTCATCCATGCTGACTATATATCCTAATTAATCTAGTCCCTTTTGCCAGTACTTGGCCCATTTCCCTCTAAACCCTTCCTCTTCATATAGCCATCCAGATGCCTTTAAAATGTTGTAATCTCACCAGCCTCCACCACTTCCTCTGGCAGCTTATTCTATACATATGCCACCCACTGTGTGAAGATAGTTGCCCGTTAGGTCCCTTTTAAATCTTTTCCTCTTCACTTAAACCTATGCCCTCTAGTTTTGGATTCCCCTGTGCAGAAAAACACCTTTCTCCCTATCTATGCCCCTCATGATTTTATAAACCTCAATAAAAAGTTATCCCTCAGCCTCTGATGCTCCAGAGAAAATAGCCCTAGTCTGTTCACCCTCTCTCTATAGCTCAAACACTCCAACCCTGAAAACATCCTTGTAAATCTTTTTTGAACCCTTTCAAGTTTCCCAACATCCTTCCTATAGCAGGGAGACCAGAATTGCACGAAGTATTCCAACAGCGGTCTAGCTAATGTCCCATACAGCCAGACCATGACCTCCCAACTCCTATATTCAATGACCCATAAAGGCAAGTGTACCAAACGCTGCCTTCACTACCCTGAGACTTCACTTTCAAGGAACTATGAACCTGCACTCCAAGTCTCTTTGTTGGGCAATATTGCCCAGGACCTTACCATTAAGTATTTCAATCCTGCCGTGAGTTATCTAAATTAAACTCCATAAACTCTCCTTGACCCATCTGATCAAGATTCCAATGTACTCTGAGGTAACCTTCTTCACTGTCCACTACACCTCCCATTTTGGTGCCATTTGCAAACTTACCAACCATAGGTGGCTATGTTCACATCCAAATCATTTGTATAAAGCTAGTCAAGTATTATCTTTCATTTGGCAAGGGAAATAAATACAACAGTGGAGAGATTATGCTTTGGCTGTACAGGACATTGGGGAGTGCTTATCTGGAGTATTGGGTAAGTTGTGAGAAAATAAACATCCTGTCGTAGCATATAACAAGTGTTTTTCCTCTAGACCCAAGTTCAGTCTGGGTCAGTGCCTCAGCAAGCTGAGAAAGAGTGCAGAAATTATGTAACATTCTGGGAGTTCATGCCAATACTGGCCCCAAAGAACAACAGCAACTGAGCTTTAACGACATCAGTCAGTTGCCTTGGAAGCTGTCAGATTCATTACCTGAGGATCTATCAAATCGTGGAGATGAACTGTGTTGAACATAGCAGTCTCCATGCCCTTCATAAGCCAAACACAAGTTAGAATTAGGTTCCTATTGGCTACAAGCTACTGTTTTTAAAACTTATTGACCCCGAGCACTGCCATTTTATGTTGTATCCTATCAGATTTTCTCAATACTCTGGGGTGTTGAACATAACATTTGTACCCTCTGCAGCAGAGTTAGAGAGAGATATCACCTTTGGCATCCTTTGTCCCTGGCCAACCTCTTAGACACTTACTGATGATGATTCAATGCATAAAAGATCTCTCCTCTAACTCACTCTACAATTCTGGTGTCTATTTCAAAGTTGGATTTTACTATAGTCAGAGCAAGCACAATTTTTGAAATCAGTTGCTGAAAGTGCCACCACTTACCATGCAGGATGTAACAGAAGAGTGAAAGATGTGAATAAAGTCCATGCGAGGTCTCCTCTGTGAGTATGTCCTTTAATTTTACATTAATAGTTCAGCCACAAAGTTGCAGTTAAGTACAGGCAACATTTTGCACTGGCTATCCCTTTTTCAGAAAGGACTTTTATCCTGATCTGTAATCACCAATACATTTGCTAAGATAATCCATCCCTCCAGATGGATACAAAAGAAACCTGAAGATTGTAAACTACCACAAAGTGATGAATCTTTGCTCTCCCCTCTAAGCTTAGGATCGGACTCCTGAAATTTGTTATACATTTCAAGTCACTAATTGTTATTTGCTACAACATATTGTTGATGAATTTTACTTTTGCTAGTTTTTCTTGCTGCTGTAGGACAATATTCCTGCCCAGACTGGATCTAAAATAAAGGAGGAAGAATTGGGTGAATTCAGTACTCCCAGTAAGATCTTGATTGGTGGAATGATGGACCATTAGTGTTCAAGCTCAAACTCCAACTTAGTTTCCAGTCAACTGACATTCAGGAATTTACCTGAACATTTTATCACATATTTAAATTAGTCATGCTTATTAATATCAATTTGCTACTTTTGTCATTATCTCCTCAAGAAGACTGAAGTTAATTATGCATGTGTGTTCCCTTAAAGACAGTTGTTACATGAAAAGTAAAATTTATATAGTGAAAGCTTGACAGTATCCTTCCAATGCTCAATGAATGACATTGACCACAATTTAGGACATCTCACTGAAAATTGTCATTGAAAGCAAGACTTGTGGGCTCATAATAAATTAAGTTGTTCTTTCACATTGGTTTCATGTAATAAGGTTACACTCTTTCACCAACTTACCTGTGGATTCAGACAAGATTTTTAAAAAAACTGCTTGAGCTTCATCATGATGTTTAAAGCATCAGAATCCCTATCTCCCTCTTGTCCATGTCATATTCAACAACTTAAAAAGTCCACAGTCCATGGAAATTTGGTGTTTCGAAAGATTTCCCAATTGCTGAATATGAATAGAATTTGGAGTTTTACAATGATAGGGTGTGGCATTTTACGTAAATTTATAACGTTTAAAACAAAGTTAAAAATTCTTCAATTGGACCGCAACATGTGGTAAAGGAATATTGTTACAAGCCTCAACAGGTTAATTGACTCATTTCCATCTAAATAGCCAAGCAAAGCAAAAAAACTACCTTTTAAGCGATTCCATGTTGTAATTTGTAAACTGCTTGGTTTATCAAATCATAACTTTTAGAGTAAAATATAAAGGATACAAGTATGCAGACTTTATGTAGAAATACATTGACTGTGTTATGATATGCACTTTGTTCAGATTGCTAAATATATATATTTAAGGTTGAAATAAATTTTTTAGAGAATTCTGCATTATATGTTCAAAAAGACTTTGCATTTGTTTTTGATGTAGCTTGAATCTTTGAAAAATGAAGTACAGGATAATACATATCAGAAACTGCCAGAAGCAGAAAAACTGCTTCTTCTAGCCATCTGGTGAACATATTCTTAAGGACGGCTACAGCACAAAGATTATAAATGTCATTTAATCTGCAGCCTCAGGATGTGGATCATGTCTTCCATTGAAATGAAAGGCTTTATTTATTGCCAACCTATCAGTGCCTACTGTTCACACAAACAGGAACCTCCAAAAAATGCACTTGGGTCTGGGATTGTGTTGACATTGATGAACAATTGTCTCAAGATGTCATAAGCTATCAAATATACCGGGGTGGTGGTTTGGGGGCAGAAATGGACTGGGAAGCACAACCATAAACCAAAGACAAATGTATTCACAATAAATTTAGGAGTGTAATTTCATAAAGCAATTTTCTAACGTAAAACAGGTTTTCAAACTACGACAAGTTTCAAAAAGTACAAATGTCATATCTGTAAATCAATTTAGAATTGTATTTGACATTTAAGTTGTTCATGGAGCAATTTTCATATGTCTATTGTTGTGCAAACTTACAGAATTTCCAGTTTAACCATATTCTTTTGAGGTCTTTCTTTAAATCTAACAACATTACCACAACAACTACAGTCTGTCAAATCTTCAGTAACAGTAAGGATATGCTGGCATGTGGGTAATTAATGCACAGTTTTATCTACTGTGCACAAACACCAAATTAAGGCTTCCACATAAATTGAATCAAGATACACATTCAGATATTTACAAGACCATGTAAATAGAATCAGCCATCTATTTTAACCAGTAACTTAAAGTCAAGGTTCAGATGACCATTTAAACCATTAAGATTTGTTTTTTGTGGTTTTAACGGTTTTAGACACTTAGAATTATATTACTTTTATACAGTTGCACTCTCTCATTAAATCAGACTTCCTCAGAAAAACCTGCTGCACAGATCATATAAAATTGAAACCTTTGTCATTTGCTATCCAGTCACAGGAAAACCAACTAAATAAAGTGATATTTAGCACTGCAATTCCAGTTCATTGATGAGGCAATATTAATCCTACAAATATCCCAAATCTACTTCAACAGCAAACGTAAAAGATCTTGACCACATAGTAAGTTCAGTATCTTTCATCTTCCAAACTACTAAGGTGAAAGTTTGCAATTCTGTTGGTAAGCCTGGCTTTGCAAACTCATTTGATTGGCTTAACCTACTATCTTGCAAACTCCACAACAGAAAGCTGCAACTATGAACATATTTCACTCAGCTTTCTGCTTATGGCAGCAAGTCTGGTCATACAACTATCAGCTCAGATTTTGCTTCTGTAGGATATTTACTGCTGGGTGCCATAAGACAGACTTTTTGATGGTCAATTAACTGATTGGTTAAGGAGAATACACAGTTACTTGCCCTGTCCAATCAGGATTGTGAAATTAGCAGAAAAGGACTGTAAAGGCTAAATTCAAATTGGTGGATTTAATGTCAAAAATGGTACCAGGAAAAAAATTGAGGGAAAGTATGGTTAGATTGAGAAGAACAAGTTATATTTTCAAACTGTGTTCTTAAAATCGCTTGTAACAAATTAATTTTTGGAACCAGAGATGTTGAGTGCTAGTAGTGAATGAACAAGTACTTCAACTTAACTTATCTACTGTGCAAATATGACAATTTTATTATTCAATGCATGCGGTTGGGAAGGTAGGGGATAAGATGCAGTTATCACAAAGTTCATTGCATCTTAGAAACAAATGTTGCCATCTTCGACTTTAACCACTTTGCCAATCCTTGACTGAAGCTATTGGGCCAGTTATTTGCATTGGCCAATGACAGCAAAATCTCTCAATCACGTCAACTGCAGCATTACAGCCTGAGTCAGTAGGTTGTAGGTTCACAAGGGACTCAAAGAACTTGATTACAAAATGCTGGACAGGGTGGCATGGTGGCTCAGTGGTTAGCACTGTTGCTAACAGCACCAGGGACCTGGGTTTGATTCCACCCTCAGGCTACTGTCTGTGTGGGATTCTGCCAGGCGTTCCAAATTCCTCCCACAGTCCAAAAACATACAGCTTAAGTGGATTGGCAGGGCTAAAATGCCCATAGAGTTCACGGGTGTGTAAGTTAGGTGGGTTAGCCATGGGAAATGCATTGTTATGGAGAAGAGGGTAAGAGAATGGGTCTTAGTGGGATGCTGTTGGGCAGTGTGGACTTGTTGGGCTGTATAGCCTGTCACCACAACATAGGGATTCTGTGAACTCTTTGCAATACTGCACCAGAGGGACATCAAAGACCATGACTGTACATCTAAAAAGAACGTGGGAGCTGTTGTCATTATCTGGCCCAATATTCATCCATCAATCTTGTGATCTTATAACCTGTTTGGAATTATCAAGATGATATGTGTGACTTTGAAGTTGGCAGCTGTATAGTGACAACACTTCAAAACTACTGGACTATACATCCTCCCACCCTGTTTCCTGTAATGACTCTATCCCATTCTCTCAGTTCCTCTGTCTCTATCATATATATTCATGAGGCCAACTTTGACAAGGGAGCTTCCGAAATGTCCACTTGCTTCCTCAACTGAGGATTCCCCAGCACCGTTGTTGACAGGACCCGCAACCGGGTACAACCCTTCTCCCACACTTTGGCCCTCACCATCTTCACTACCTTTTTCTTCTTGCTTGCAACAGCCATACGGTCCCCTTGTCCTTACCCACCATCCCACGAGCAGCCACATCCAGAAGATCATCAGACACCATTTCCACCCTCCAGCAAGATGCCACCACCAGACACACATTCCCTTCCCCTTCCTTATCCACCTTCTGTAGGGACTGTTGCCACCAGGACAGCCTGATCCACTCTTCCTTCACCACAACACACCCCACCCCCCCACAACAGCTGACAAAAGCGTCCTCCCTCCCTGGTATCCAAGGACCGAAACATACCTTCCAGGTGAAGCAACACTTTACCTGCACCTACCAGAATCTAGTCTACTGCATTTGCTGATCAGCGATAATGGGAACTGCAGATGCTGGAGAATCTGAGATAACAAAAAGTGAAGCTGGATGAACACAGCAAGCCAAGCAGCATCTTAGGAGGACAAAAGCTGACGTTTTGGGCCTAGACCCTTCAGAGAGGAGTCTGATAAAGGGTCTAGGACCGAAACGTCAGCTTTTGTGCTCCTAAGATGCTGCTTCGCCTGCTGTGTTCATCCAGCTTCACACTTTGTTATACTGCATTTGCTGCTTACAACATTGTCTCCTTTACTCTGGGAAATGAAATGTAGACTGGATGACCCCTTCGTAGAATATCTACTTTCTGCTACAGAAAAGACCCTGAACTACTTGTTGCCTGCCAGTTTAACACATCACCTTGTTCCCTGGCCAATGTATGTGTCTCAGGCTTGCTGCAGTGTTCCAGAGAAGCTCAACACAAGCTGGAAGAACACTTCATTTTTCACTTGGGAACTCTGCAGACCTCCAGACTCAATATCGAGTTCAATAATTTTACAGCCTAAAAACTCTCCCATGTCCCAGCCCCCTACCTAACACACCAGGCCTTGCTATCACATAGCCTGCCATTACACACTATTGATTGTTAGTCACTAATAGTCCACATTAACAACTATTCAACCTCCCAGCCTGATCATGATCAACTCCTTTGTCTGTCCAACATCATCTTTCTTTAGGTGCTATCCTATTGTTTACTCCCTACCCCACCCACTTACCTATTTTCTGTATATAAAGTGATGCTTTCCCAGCCACCATCAGTTCTGAGGAAGGGTCAGCAGAACTGAAACGTTAACTGATTCCCCCCCTCCCTCACAAATGTTGCTAGACCTGCTGAGCTTTTCCAGCAACATTGGTTTTTGTTCCTGATTTACAGCATCTGCAGTTCTTTTGGTTTTTCTTCCAAACTACTATTTTGCGAGTAAAACACTTTGGGATATCATGCAGTCATGAAAGGCATGATACATAAGCAACTTTGTTCTCACTAATACAAACTTTTAATAGCATTTTTAACTTAATGAATGAGGGTACGGTTACAGGACCAAAGAGAGGAATTTAAATTTACATAATACAATGGTTAGGTCACTGGTAAGCATGCTGCTTGCACTTTTGGACACCCATCACAGAAATTAAAGTAAAAAGCATTTGACTCTATAAAAAATTATCCCTACGGAAAACAACTGATATGAAGATAGACTAGGATTATTTTCCACAGAACGGGAGACTGGAAATCTACTGAGTTTTTTTTAAAAAAACTGTTTGACAAGCAAAAGATTATTTCCTACTTTCTAGGAACAAAAAGGGTCAACAACTGAAAAAAAAGAGTTGAGAGAAACTTCTTTGCCTAGAAAATTACTGGGAATAATGGAAAATAAAAGCAATTGGGGTAAAGAGAATTGATGCGCTTTTTAAAAAGAGAGGCAGGATTAACTGAATAAATATTTGAAGCAGAAATCAGAAATAACGAGTCTGGAATTTCTCTTCAAAAACAATTATACAGACAATGGTTAAATGCCAAAGTCGCTGGAAATCCTTGCAAAACAGCAGTCAAAAACTTTGGAGGCACCTGTAAATCTGGAACATGAGGGTTAGCTCTCGATCTCTATGTAAACACGTTAATGGAACATGGATTTGCTGTCTTATTGTTAGTGAGATTCACAGAAGTCTGTTCTTTCCAGTTGAAATGATTGGTGGAAAGCAAAAATCTAAAAAGTACTTCATTGACTTAAATTTTTTCTGCAAATTATGTTTTTGGATGCAATTTCAAGTACAAGTAGTTTCAAAACAACATCTCATGGATTTCAACTACAGAATTACCTACAGCCTGAATGACAAAACCCACCAGCAGTAATTGATTAAAGCTAAGTCAAGCCATGAGGTTAGAGTTATATACAGGAGTAAACTGGACTTAGAAATATTACAGGCTATGTAAGTTATGCTGAGTAAAACAAGGGTATTTTAAAATGCCAGTTTATGGTTGATAAAATATTATTTGGTCTGATATTCCTGGCAAATTGTGCCTCACTTTAATGAATTACAAATCAAAAACATGGGTTTTAAATTACGGCAGATAACTGCCTCAAAACATAGAAGCTTTGATCTCATGTATTGCATGAATAAAAATTAACCTTTATAAAAGGATTACTGCACTTACATACGCTCAAAATGAATTTACACTGATCTGCATGTTGTGACAAGTGAAGATTAGGAAAGGAAGAGCTGGTTCCTTGTGTAAATTAAAATTGGAAACATATGCTGCAGTAATTGTATGCAAGTGATGACAGAGGTGCACATGCAATTAGCCAGGAAACAATTCCACATCTTAAAGCCAGATCTAAGACAAGCAAGGAGCATGCCACCGCCACCCCCACCCCCTTCAATGCCTTTGTTGGTAAAGACACTGCCTTGAGTAGAACAGACCCTTACAGATCAGAGTTTCAAGTTCAGTATTCACCCCAGTGGAGGCACTGGTTAAGATCCTACACTTGATCTCACTGCACTGTAGTGATAGTGGTCACAGTGGTGGGGAAGGTTGGGGGGGGGAGAGCGGGTGACGTTTGATAGTATGGTTGAGGGGAAGTGAGCTTAAGTTTCCGCTTCCAATTGCTTTCCAGTGAACCCTGCTGAAAAGTGCACAGATGTTGACATCAGACAAGGCAGCTATGATGCCTCCCACAAACATACAGTCTGCCAGAGAATGTGGGCTGGGTGAAGAAAGGTTATTGGAGCTAAAAGCAATAAAACTGTAGGCAGGAAAAAAATCCAGATTTGCAGACAGATGTTAGTAAATGCGGTGTTGTCAGAGAAAATAGGACAATACCTTCCCATAAAAGCACTGTAAATTTCATTTCAGCTTCTAATCACAAAGGTGATAATATCAATTTGGTCATGGTCTTATACTGCAGCAAACAACCAGATGAAGTTAGACAGAAGTTAACTTGTATTGCTTTTTTTAAAATTGCCAAGTTTAATATCACTGCTGTTAGTTTGTTTTACAAAATGAAGCAGGTGACTGGCCCTCAGGTTAAGAAAATTAGCCCTGCAATTTAAATGAAAGACTGCTGGCAGAGGAGGATATAGAATTTTGCTTTTTTTGGGGGCAGGGGGGGTGGTGGAAGAACAATTTCAATTCACAGTAATGCGCACATTTTGGCCCAAAGAACCTTTAATTGTAGGGTCAGAGTACAACGGAAGAAACCTAAAGTTTAAAAAGACCCAAAAAGACTTGAACATCCCAAACAGACACACAAGTTCTGCAATTAGAATGTGATCATCTGGAGCTTTAATGCAATAGTACTCATTTATACCCCTCCCCATTTTTCAATTTACACTTTACAAAAATGAACAGTTGTGTTCAGACTCCTTAAACAGATTAAATTTTACAATTTCAGAGACCATTCTAGCAACTATGGAAACAGCTGAATTGGAGTTAAAAGCAAGACCTTCCAGTGTGGTGAAATTAAGATTAAACACATTGTGCTACAAAAAATATTTCCAATCATCTTTCAATCCATACTTCTTGTTTTGCTCATGATGTGCTCTGACTATTTAAGATACTTTTTAAATAGCAAAATTAAAATACATTTTAGAGAGATAAATTGCCTCAGTTACATAACGTGTATAACTTCTTCCGGATAGAAAAGTGCATCTTAATTTTTTTTTCCCCTAAAAGGAAGGTCAGATTCCCCATTTGCATTGGGACATGCACTGTACAATGGATGGTGGAGGAAACTGAGTGACAATGTATTAACCATCTCACTGGTTTACTTGGAACGCTATCATTGTTGGTGACAGTGTCCCAGCAGCTGCACTGTAAAGAAAATCTAAATATACTTGCAACATTACAATAGATGATAAAAACGAAATTATTCCTAGCGTAAGGCGGCCAATGGTTTTCTTCGTTTTCACACTTGATCTCGGAGTCGTGAAAGCCTTTGGGAAAGCTCATCCTATATAAAACAGAATTAAATTAATTCAGCAATTAACTACTTCATAAACTTTCAAAGCCCTGAAAAATATGGCTGTGCATCAATAACTAGAGACTTGGATTAGTCATTCAGAGACTGCAAGTTCAAATATCATCTACAGCTGTTTAACAACGTGAATGACTTTTTCATTCCCAAACGAAACAAAAGAAGCAAGGTAATCATTAAACTCCAAAACAGGAAGGGAACCTGTCTTGGCCCAGTCTGATCGGCGTGGGGCTCCAATCAATGAGGCTGCTCCTCAGCTGCTCTCTCAAGTGCCCATTCCTTTTTGTCACAACTTGTATGAATATGGACTGCTGTGGGTAGTCTTAGGGCAACTAGAGGTGTACTATAAGTGTCAGCCTTGTGGGTGACAACCATTTCTATAATATTCATTTGAGAAGGAAAATGAATTTTGGCGAGTATGACTACAATTTTTTCATTGCAGTCGGTGAATTTTGTGCTGTAGTCATCTGACTTTCATTCTAGTAGAAACACTGTTGCCCAACACAGAGCAATGGTCATTTTCTCAATGCAATTACTTCTATAATGTTCAGTTTTGGCTTTTCCTACTCTCCCTTACCATCTAGTGGCTGAAGCTAGTAATTACCTTTTAGAATACTGTTCATCAGAACTTTAGTCCTGAAACAATCTCTCCCTCTCTCTCCACAAGCTGTCAGTTTCCAGCATGTTCTATTTTTAATCACACATGAGCAATATATTTGTTACCATGATGTCAGCTGAGACTCAACCACAAGGGTAACAGTTAAGGACGCTAGGGATGTAGACACACACACACACACACAAACACACACACACAAACACACACACACAAACACACACACACAAACACACAAACACACACACACAAACACACACACACACAAACACACACACACACAAACACACACACACACAAACACACACCAGCTTGGCTGCGATATCTCTGCACGGACGGGAACCTCTAATTGACGCCCTGCTGATCCAAAGCACTCAAACAGTGGTTGTCCTCTATTCTCGTCAATGGGAAATTTTTCCTCTATCTGCAATTTCGATGATTGATTTCTAGCACCTCTATCAAATCTCCTCCCTCCCTTCTCTTTTACAAAGAGATCATCCCAATTTCAATCAATCTACAAAATGGAGTTACTCAACTTAAAACCATTCTTGTGAATATTTTCTGTACCCAATAATTTGTTCTGAAAATCTCGTGGCCACAACTGGACACAGTACTCCAGCTGACACTAAGCTAGTATTTAATACAGGTTTAACATTACTTCCTATTTTTGTACTCTAACCTCCTCTTAATGTCATATTTCAAGAATTGCAGTCTCAACCTATCCTTCAATGATATATTCAGATACACCCCCGATTAATATCTTCTAGTAACCACTTCAGAAATCTATCCATGCTCTTTCTAGCAAGAGTGCATCCTATCCTACCATTTGTCTACCCAGTCCACTGTCTCTCGTTTTGAAGTTCTCACTGTTCACAATACTCCAAAGTTTCACACTATCTGGAAGTTCTGGAGTTGTGCCCTGTACACCATAGAGCCAAACAGCATGGAAATAGACCCTTTGGTCCAATTTGCCAAAATAAACTTGTCCCATTTGCCTGAATTTGCTCGTGAACCTCTCAACCCTACTTATTCATCTACCTGTCTAAATATCTTTTAAATGTTGTAACACGACCTGCATGTACCACTTCCTCCTGCAGTTCATTCCACATATGAACCACCTTCTACATGAAAGTGTGCCCCTCAGATCACTTTTAAATTTTTCTTCTCTCACCTTAAAATTATGCCCTCTAGTTTTGAATTTCCCCACCTATGGGGAAAATATCTTTGCTTTTCACCTTATCTGTGCCCTCATGATTTTATAAACCTCTACAAAGGCTCCCCCTCAACGTCCTATGCTCCAATGAAAATGTCCCATCCTATCCAGCCCCTCCTTAGATCTTAAGCCCTCCAGTCCAAGCAACATCCTTGCAAATCTTATCTGCAGGGCTACCAGAACTGTACACAGTTCCCCAAAAATGGCCTAACCAATATCGTGTACAAGTGCGAAGTGATGTCCCAACTCCTTTACTCAATGGTCTGAACAATGAAGGCAAGTGTGCCAACCACATTCTTTTGTAAAACCACCCTGCCTACCTGTGGACGTAACTATCAAGACGTTATGCACCTGAATCTCTAGGTCTCTGTTTGACAACATTAAGATGAGGTCGTTAATATACAGCAGGAAGAGCAGGGGTCCGAACCCGAAGCTCTGAGGGAAAGCCATCTAAATCTTCCTCCAGACCGACAAGCAACCTTTGACCACTACCCTTTGCATTCTGCAGTCCTTTTCACTCCAGTCTCCAACACTGCTCACAGATCTGTTCAGCCTTCAATCAATGAAGCATAAAACCGAAGTGACAGCAACCTGACTGTGGCCTCTCTCGCAGGTGATCAGAAATTATCTGTGGATTTCATTTCCAACCGAGCTGCACCAAAAATGTATGTATCACCATAACTTTCCTGCAGCAGTACATTTTGCTTTCATTTCCTCTGTAAGCAATTGTTGCAGTCTTTGTAAGCCAGCTGATCTTAATCCGACGAAATTAAAAAAACATAACTTTATTATTTCAGGAAATAAACAGAGGCTGCCTAATCCTTTTTTACATGAAACTCAAAGCAAACCGAAACTTTTAAAACGAACAGTCAGAGCTGGAATATCTTTAAGCTCCAGGGACAGAAAGTCCACTTGCAGGTGATTGCATTGCATGAGACATTATCAGTCCAAGGCAGATATAGGACCCCTGCATTACAAAGATCAATAAAGTGAGTGAGTTAAAATGACAGGCAGCTGTCAGAAAAACAACTTCATTCCAAATTGTAGAAAGTTTTGAAGGTGACAATTCTTTAATCCTATAAAGTATAATTTTTAAAAAAATAATTTATTGGATGTAGCCATTCCTGGGAGGTCAGTGTTTAATACTTGTCCCTACTTGCCTAGAGTCCAGCGACTAAATTGCTGTGGGCCTGGAGCCACAGAAAGACCCGAGCAGGTATCGATGACAGATTTCTCTCCCTATAGGACATTAGTGAGCCAGACAGGTTTTTACAACAATTGACAGTCACACAGTCACTAACACACTATTATTGAATTCAAAATTTCAAGCTGAATTCAAATTTCACTGTCTGCCATGATAGGATTCAAGTCAGGCACCCAGAACATTAGCCTGTGGTGGGATTTCTATTCCAGCGACACTGCAGAACTATGGTTAAAAATATACAAACATCATTTTGATGCTGTGATACTTTCTGAAATGGCAAATCCTTAAGATTGTTTAGGATATTACCTGTTCTGTTGATGCCACACTGGCACCGACTGATCCCATTTGGCCTTCAGGAAGCTGCATGTTCAAATCAAGACTATTAAAATAAAAGAAAGACAGTACACATTAGGCTTCGTTCCGCATCTTTGTTGTAGAAGTCACTGTACCCTGAGAAATCTACTTCAAAAAGGTATTTCAGCTCTACTTTGTAACTACAAAAACACATTTTTGACTCAGTGGAATTATCAGATGAAAGTTCATCATTGGGGTTTCTCCAGACATTTTTTTAAACCAAGCTGAAAAGAACACTGATATTAAAGAATGCAAGAATACATTGAGGTCCTGAATGCAGACTACTCTGTGAAATCATGATCAAGGTTTTGGTGTACTCATGATTCCTTTCTACATCACACGTACGCACTCAAGTGAAATGCATTGCCTGAACATTAGGCTCTTATGCTGTACATCAGTTACAGGACTTGTCATGTGGTCACTAATACAGGAGAGGGCACTCTCCGAAAGCTGGGTCAAGTTGCAACATTTTACTTCAGTGCAAGATTACTGACATGATAGCCACACCATATGCTGAATATAATCAGTTAATACTAGAATTAAAGGTCACAGCCATTTTATAACCAGTTATTTTGTCGATCGAGAATCAGGAATCATAACCAAAAGGGCAAAATGGTCTTGGTTGTTCTGTTGTATCAGTTTAAAAGGATAAAAATCCAGCAAACTAATCTCTTTCTTTTACGAGGAAGAAAATGCAACTTTCAAACTATTATTTGTGTATGTAAATAAATGAGGTACATTATACTTGAGCCCTGAAAAATGATTTAACAGTAGATTGACAAAATTTACAATTTGAAGTACATTTTTGACATCAATGAAGAACTCCTGAAAAATGTGGTGGATGCAGAGAGTTAATGAATATTTTTGAGAGAGAGGTAGATAAATTTTTGTCAAGCAAGTGAAAGGTTATCAGGGGTAGGTGGGAATGTGGATTTGAAATTATCACAAGATCAGCCATAATCTTGTTGAATAGCGAAGTAGGCTCGAGGGGTTTGAATGCCTATGTTTTCTCCTAATTTGTATGTCTGCACACATTTAAAAACTAAAAGGCAAGTCTATTATAATTCTTATTATTTTTTCCAAATGCTGCATCAATGTGAAATGATTTTAGTAATTTTCAATTGCTGACTTTAAGTTTTTTTTAAAAGGAGACTGTGACAATAAATCTCCCATTATGCCAAAATTTCACAAACTGCCACTAGTTGTGGCTGGATAGAGCAAATATTTCTATGGCTTATTACCGCACATCAATCCAGCTGCCAGTGATTGATATCACTGCCCTGCCAGATTATCCAGTGAATAAATCATTAATAGGAAATTGCCATATTGTACGGATCTTGTTCCACTAAACCACCAGGAAAAAAAAAAGTTGCCTGAACAGACCAGTAGCATTTTCAAGGCCCCACACACAGTTAGGAGCTATACCTGCCAGAAAGATTTGAACATTTAAGTAATAATGGGCTTACAGGAACCTTGTAGTGAAATGGAAATCGATGTAAAACTGGATCACAAATCTGTGCAATTCAACATGGGCTGAAGGTGACCAAACAGATAGATGAGAGTAAACTGGTTGATGTGGTCTATATGGATTTCAGCAAGGCGTTCGAAAAGGTTCCCCACAGTAGGCTATTGTACAAAATGCGGAGGAATGGGATTGTGGGAGATATAGCAGTTTGGATCGGAAATTGGCTTGCTGAAAGAAGGCAGAGGATGGCAGTTGATGAGAAATGTTCATCCTGGAGACTAGTTACTAGTGGTGTATCGCAAGGGTCGGTGTTGGGTCCCCTGCTGTTTGTCATTTTTATAAATGACCTGGATGAGGGCGTAGAAGGATGGGTTAGTAAATTTGCAGACGGCACTAAGGTCGGTGGAGTTGTGGATAGTGACAAAGGATGTTGTAGGTTGCAGAGAGATATAGGTAAGCTGCAGAGCTGGGCTGAGAGGCAGCAAATGGAGTTTAATGCAGACAAGTGTGAGGTGACGCAGCTTTTATTAACAGAGGGATCGAGTTCCGGAACCAAGAGGTTATGCTGCAGCTGTACAAAACTCCGGAGCGGCCGCACTTGGAGTATTGCGTACAGTTCTGGTCACCGCATTATAAGGAGGATGTGGAAGCTTTGGAAAGGGTGCAGAGGAGATTTACTAGGATGTTGCCTGGTATGGAGGGAAGGTCTTACGCGGAAAGGCTGAGGGACTTGAGGCAGTTTTCGTTAGAGTGAAGAAGGTTGAGAGGGGACTTAATTGAGACATATAAAATAATCAGAGGGTTAGATAGGGTGGATAGGGAGAGCCTTTTTCCTAGGATGGTGATGGCAAGCATGAGGGGGCATAGCTTTAAATTGAGGGGTGAAAGATATAGGACAAATGTCAGACGTAGTTTCTTTACTCACAGTAGTAAGGCAACAGAACGCTTTGCCTGCAACGGTAGTAGATTCACCAACTTTAGGTACATTTAAGTAGTCATTGGATAAGCATATGGACGTACACGGAATAGTGTAGGTTAGATGAGCTTCAGATCGGTATGACAGGTCGGCACAACAGAGGGCCGAAGGCCCTGTACTGTGCTGTAATGTTCTATGTTCTAAGAGTTGGGGGAACTTGCAGTAGGTTAAAAATACAAAACCTATTTCCACTAGATGCTAGCAGGTCACAAAGTTAACTATCTTCACTAACTTTTTCTTCAACTCAACTTTATAATTCCAGCTGCAGTTTGTGGAAATGATATGCGCAATTTATTCTCCAAATAGCACCAGAAACATACACAAATAGTTGCACTCGAAGTTGCAATAATCAACTTGGTGTTAGGTAAAATGGGCTCTCAAGAGGGCAAGCTTGAAGAACCCAGCCAGTGAGAACTATTTTAATGCACCTGTTCTAATTAAATCATCCAAACATTTGTCACATTTAAATCACATATGTGCAAGTGAAAAATCACACTTATTCGGTCAGATAATACTATTTATATAAGATTGACAGGGGATTGCCTGCATTGTAAACACTCTGGCAAAATTAACAATGGATAAAAACATTAATATTCCTCTCTATTAAACTCTACTGTGCTCTGGTCAGACAGCAAATGGGGTACTCAGTCTGGTCGATGACTGAATGGAGACATTCAAGCGCTGTAGAAAATACAGCCAAGGTAGCTGGCTTGATAATTTATCGTTCGATTACTTTGAGGAAAGACTGAAGAATTTAAAACTTTCATCCTACGAAAGGTGGTTAAATGTTGATCGTATTGAGATATTTAACATAGTTAATATGATGGAATATGTATGAGCGGAACATCCATTTGAAGTTGAAATCATGAGTGGACTAAAGGGATAATTATTCAAAGTATTAGAAAGATAAATTTAGATATGATTTGGGAAATTTTCTCCACTCAGTCTGTGATCAGGCTACAGAGCAGGCATACAAGACCACCGATGGAAATCCAGGAACTAATTTTAAAAATTAGATATTGAAATGTTAGGGCCTTTCTGAATGGCTGAATTGAAGTGGTCAAATAGACAACTCTTCCTTAATTACCTTGCACAGAATATTCACCACAGAAAACATATTTGTATAAACCAATTGAATTTGAATTCGTTAGCAACCTTCATATTTTCTGGATGTCCCATAACACTTTACACCTATTCAAGAACCAGAGGCAGCAATTTGTGAAATAAGCAGATAATCTGTTGTTAAATGATACTCATTCGAAAGATAAATGCTGCCTAAGGTGTCGTGGCACGCTAGCTCAGCGGTTATCACTGCTGCCTCTCAGTGCCAGGGACTCTGGTTTGATTCCACCCTCGGACAAATGTCGGTGTGGAGTCTTTACATTCTGTGCGTGTCTGCATGGTTTCCTCTTACAGTCCAAAGATATGCAGGTTAGGTGGGTCAGCCATGCTAAATTGCCCATCATGTCCAGGAAAAGTGCAGGCCAGGTGGATTGGTCATGGGAAATGCAGGGTTACAGGGCTTTTTTTTGGGGGGGGGTTCCTCTTTGGAGTTGATGGGCCGTATGGCCCGATACTGCACTGTCAGGATTCTGTGATTCGAAGACATTGAGAAAGCTCCACTGCTCTTTAAATCCTTCACTTACAATAAGAAAGGTTGAAAGGGCTCCAACGTGATGCCTCATAGGAAAATGTCACCTTTAAATCATTCATCTGCCCCAGAGTTACACAGATATCTCAGCCTAGATTCGGGTGCTCAAGTCTGAGGGGACCACTCTAACAGAAGTGAACGTACTAAAGGAACTTGAGAAATAAAGCTGGTTAAAATGTAAGTTAGGTCATTCAACAAGGAGGCAGTTCTCAAGAAAGAGATCAACATCAAAACCTCTTAAAAAACATGCATCCATACTAACCCAGCTTCATCAGCCATTTCATGCAGCAGTGAATCTACTTGGCCCTGGAAGGAAAATAAATAAATATAAACTGGAATATATACTGCTTAAAAAAGGAATGTGCATTTATATGATGCAAATTATATCCCCACGGACTGACCAAAATACTACATTAATTACTCTTGAAAAAAGTTACCAGTGATTTTCTTCAAAAAGGCAACCAGTTTACACTGTGATCTTATTAACAGCAAGCAGGTTATATGAGAAACTGCTCGAGTTTTGCTTTGGCTGTGCTGCTGGATTTTTTTCACACCACCTTTACAAGCTGGCAGTACTCAGTCTGCTGTCTGACTGAAGCGTCGCTTACACTGAGATACTAAGTTGCAGGAATCAAGTCTGGGTTCCCAAAGTTGTGACGCGAGTAAACATACCACCAAACAAGACAAGCCAATACAAAGGGTGTATCCTCAGACATTTAAAAACAGACCAAGAGAACAAAAAAAGCGGCACGCGTACTCAGTTATAAAAACTGATATATAAATGTTCTTGGGAGATTATTGAACTTAATTTAGTAGAAAGAAAACATCTCTACAAAAACTGTAATTTTTATGTTAAGATTTGAACTGCTCTGGAAATGAGGCGAATGTTGCCTCTCCTGAGACACAGCTACTGTTCGTTGCCCAATATCATTGTGCCTTGCCTTCCTTCCTCCTGTCATTTAAATATGCCTTGTTTACATCTTATTAAGTAGTGTTAAAATTGCTTTCTCCTTCGTTCTGTGCGCAGCGGTGTGATAAGTGTTCCCAGTGATGGCTGGGTCAATACCTTATGAACCATATCTAAGATGCGTATATCCTTACAGTACTGTAGTACATCAGTAAGTCATGGGAGCCTAAAACATAAGCATGAATTACTGGTATTTCCCTGCACTGTACATTTTAGAACAATAAGCCATACTTTCACTTTTTTGAATACTCTAATGAGACTTAAGGCAAGGTCTTTCCACTGGAAATTGCAAATGGCAGTTACCCCATACTTATGGAACTCACTGACAAATTAGCTTCCATTTTGCTAATACAATGCTAACATTGCCCCCGATATTGCCCACAATAAGTCCAACAGCAGGCTGAAAAGACAGCGCATGCACATTGGAAAAAAAAAACAGACCGTGCTAAGGCTCCAATGTGGCCATTACTCTCTAAATGATATAGTCATGCAGCCAACTGACCACAACCACAATTTAGTTGCAGAATAAGTTTCCAAACAGAGGCAAGTTTCTCATGCGTCATTTTTGATTATTCTAGAATACAAGAGAAATATAGGCTACAAAGTTAAGCTTTCTCCATTTTTTTTGAAATAGCATTCAAAACTGTTTATTTTTTACAGCACCAGTAGATCCCCCAAAGGAGGGCAAACATTATTTGCAACACAACACCTTACTTGATCTACTCCATCAGCAAATGCCAATGATATCCGTTGCTGACCTGTGGTGTGGTTAGAGTAGTTGTGCTACTCATCGTGTCCTCCATTTGCTGGGTTTGCACATCTAACGTCTCAAATTGATGTTCAAATTTATCCATCAGAGCAGAAATCTGCAAGGAAGATAACGCTTAGAGCACTGCATTACAATTAGCTGGAGCTTTATTGGCACAATTTAAAAGGCACAGAGGAAGGGAAGTGCACAAATTGCAAGGCCAGAACTTTTCGTCCATTCTTAATCATCCTTGTGAAATTGCACTTGGTGCTGAGCTGCCTTTCAGAAACACTGCACTAAATTGGAGATAAGCATACCGAGTACTCTTTGGTAGTTCCAGAAGTTTGACCTAGTGACAGTGAAAGAACGCTGATACGGTTCCAAAGGAGGATGATGTGTGGTTTGGAATAGGACTTGCCGGCGTGCTCCTAGATGGTAGATGTCACAACTATGGAAGCTGCTGTCAAAGGAACTGTGATGAATTGCTGCAGTGCATTCTGTAGAAGGCACACACTGCTTCCCACTGTCCTTCTGTGGTGAAGGGAGTGAATGGGGAACCAGATGGGTTTTATTCTTGATGATAGTTAGATTGATTGTTGTCAGAACTGTACACATCTAGGCAGGTGGGGAGTATTCCATCACACTTCTGACTTGTGGCTTATAGATGGTGAATAGGTGTGGGGGAGTCAGGAGTTAGTTAGTTGCCACAGGTACCACAGAATCAATATATTCCAACAAGAAAAATTCCATAGGGGAGTGCCATTTCTCTGGTGATTGTGATTTTCTTGAGATCTTCCCTTTCATTTCCCAATTTGCAGCTATTGCTGGGATATTACTTATCTCTCATTCTAGTGCCGTGTGCAGTTCTGGTTACCATATCACAAGAAGGATGTGATTGCATTAGACTGCATGAAAAGGAGACTCACTAGGATGCTGCCAGGGCTGGAGCATTTTCACTGACAGAGAAGCTAAGTAGGCTTGGGTTGTTTTCTTTAGGGGAGAGAAGGTATAAGATTATGAGAGGCATAGACAGGGCAGATAGAAAGCAGTTGTTTTCCTTAGTTGATGGCTCAATAGCAAGATGGCATAGTTTTAAGATGAAGAGCAGGAGGCTTAGAAGGGATTTGAATTGATTTTTCCCCCACACACAGAATAATGGGAATCTAGAAAGCACCTGGGTAAGAGAAGCATAAAACCTCACAACCTTTAAAACACACAGATGACCATTTGAAACATTGTAACACTCAAGCATACAGGCCAAAGTGGGACTGGTGTAGATAAATCAGCACAGACTGGAGGGGTTGAAGGGTGTGCTCTGCACTGTGGGACTTTATGATCCATTATTAATGGCTACCCAAAAAGTTCAAAGATCATATCAAACTTAAAGCAAATAACTGGTGCAAAAAGTGGCAAGTCAGAACATTTGACTGAATATGAAACACAAAGTAAAGTGACATACCCGTGAACAAACAAAAACCACAGGACGTATTGTACTTACATTTCCTGAAGACATTTGATAAGATGTCATATCAAAGATTACATATCAAAGATTATTATGGAAATTAAAATATCATGCATGGGTTAATATACTGGAGTAGGGAGATGATTGACTAGCTGACAAAACAGCAGGTAGAAATGGAAAATTTCCTGGCATGGACCTCAGCCTTTTACTATTTACACAAATGCTTCAGCGACTGCACCGATGGTATGTCATTAATTTTGCTGATGACACAGAGATAGGTAGGGAAGTAACTCATGAAGAGGATATAACACTACAGAGAAAAATGAATAGGTTGAGTGAGTGGGAAAAGATCTGGCCAATGGAGTAGAATGTGAAAGTATCCATTTTGACAGGAAGAATATAAAAGCTCTAAGATACAGAGGAATCTGAACCACAAAAGGTTAATATGAAGGTGTGGAAAATAATAAAGAAAACTAATAGAATGTTATGACTTACTGAGATTAGAACTGAATACAGCGGTAGGCAGGCCATACTGCAGATATGTCGAACATTGTTAAGACCATATGTACAATATTGATGTTCTAATTTAAAGAAATATGTAAATGTATTGGAAGCAGCTTAGATAAGGTTAACTAGATTGTATCTGGAATGGACATGCTGTCTTATGATGAAAATACACAGTCAGGCTAGGCTAGCATCCATTTGAGTTTAGAAGGGTAAAAGCAACTTGATTGAAGTGTGTAAAGAGCTGAGGGGGCTTGACAGAGTGGATCTGGCAAAACGTTTCCACTTGCGGGAAAATCTAGAACCATTTTATATTTAAAGTCACCCACTGAAGACAGAAATACGAACCTTTTCTCGCAGAAGGTTGTGCGTTTTTGAAACATTGAAGACTGTTCCTCAAAAAGCAAATATTTTTTAAGGGAGAAATTGATGCCTTTTTGGGTGAGGGAGATAAGACAGGTTATCAAGAGCAAGTAGAAACATAACTAATCAGATAAACCATAATCTTACTGAAAGATAGCACAGACTCAAGAAGTCAGACTTACTTCTGCTCCTAACTTCTGTTTGCGTGAAATCCTAGCCTCTGACCTGCTGTTGTCGGAACATTTACATGGCAGGTGCATTTCAGATTCTGGTCAGTTACATATCGATGGTTGGGGGATTCAGTGAGGGTAATGCCACTGAATGTCAAGGAACATTCTATTCTGTCTGTTTGTACGAAGATCCTTACGTTTGTTCTTTTTGAACTATTCAGTTTCAAATACAAATTTAAATCAGCACACAAATTTGCAGAACAAAGTGGTCACTTTTGCATCTCATTCCTATTATACACAAATCTGTAGATCATTTCACAAATACAACAGTCACATTGTCTTTAAGAAAGGAACGGGAATAGTATTTTAAGTTGCGCCCTCTGTAAAGACAGAAATTCTGAATATTAGAATTCTATTATGTTTTCTCCATCATACGTTTTGAAATTCTATTTTTAGAGTGCCATTCACGAGAGGTAAAAAGTGAATCCGTCAGAATAGGAATCAAACATTTGAAAGGTTCACCTAGAAATCAAAGCCAGTCAAGTTTTGGCTGTGTGATAGGTTTATTATCAGCTGATAAGCAGTCAGATCCTCATTCCTGATCCCAGAGTCAAATTTGCACATGCAATGAATTAATATCGCTGCCTGTTTCAGGCAAATTAGATCAAAACCATCTCTTAAGCTTTGCTTTGTCCTTTTTGCCATTTTTTCGGGAGTATATTGTGGGGAGATTTTTTTTGATGGAATGCGTTGGAACCAAATGACAGACAGTCACTATAAAGTCAAAGGAATTATTTTGGGATCCAACGGGGCCCCAATTTAAGGATCTGATTAAATGAAGTGGAAATTATTCCACTCTGTCCGATAATGATGAACTTCTGCAATATTACACTGCACAAAAAAAGATGATTACAAAACACAATAAATTACTAATGAATGTAAGCCCTCATTGACACATGCAGCCACAATTACTGTAAAGATGATGTTACATATTGAACTCATGTCATCCAGAATAAGTGATACCTTTTCTAAATTCATGCTTTTTAAGGTGATGTCCATGGATTTGACAACCCCTGCCATAGATTTGGTTACCTAAAACAAAATGTAATAATTTCAATAAGTAAAGAAAATAATTCAGTCATAATTAATCTGTGCAATAAAACTGCTACTCAACAGATCCTGTATAATGAACAGATACAATGCAATACACAGATGGCTTCTATTAAAACTACAAGTTAAAGACACTTGAATTGCAAGTGGAATTGTTAGCCTGGTATAATAGCTTCTTGTATTTGGAGATGATACAATACCAAGCACTAACATTCCCAATGACAAGCTTGCAGTTTAGTAGACTGTAGGAACACGTACATGCTGGTAACATTTCTCGGGAATTGCTGGCTCCAATTTTGCTCATGTTCCTTATTGGAGTGATTTTGGCAGTCTTTTCTCATGTGGCCCAAGGACAGTTAATTTTTTGACTTGCACAGTTCATTTGCAGTGTGTTGGCTACATCATTACTGTTTGACACTTCTCCGATTATGATAAGAATGACTGCATAACATACAAAAATTGCTCAGACTTCTCGCGAGGTAGTCAAGATCAGGTTCTCACTCACACATTAAATAAATTCGGCGTTAAAATTATAGAATACATGTAATAAAAACAACCTATCACACTGACCTCATGTTGGAAAAAGGTGCAAGACAAATAATCTACACCTTTAATGTTGACTAACTTCCTAAGGCTCTTCCCAAAGGGAAAAAAGAGCTCTGGACCTTTAATATGTCACATTAGGTAAGGTGACCAAAAAGTTTGCTTAAAGAGCGGGTTTTGAGCAACAAGGTTCAGATAAATTGCAAAACATTGCCTTAAACATTGCAAAACATCCCAAAGAACTTCACAGGGCTGCGATCAGAAATCAAAGGATATAAAGACTAAAAATTTGGTCGATAGGTAAATTTTCAGGGTCAATTTAGGTGATGATTGACTGACTTTGAATGAATTAGCTTTAGTGTCACATTCTCAAATGAGCACACAGAAAAGTTCACACTTTGCCACTTAAGGCACCATCTTAGATGCTAAGGTACCTAGGTACGGGATCCTCGAGTAGGTTTACTCAAATGCAGAGGGGCTCAAGGAGGGAGTTCACCACTTTGGGTTCAAGCAGCTAAAAGTGCACTGCCATTGTTGAAGATAAATTGGGGATGTTAGTATAGGAGCACAGAGAATTTGGAACTGGAGAAGACAATCACCGTATCTCTAGAAGCTGTGGATAGATTTGAAAGGATGGATGGTAATTTTAAAACCGAGGCATTGTCATACTAGAAGTCAACGTAGTGAGTTAGCAGAGGGTTGTTGGTACAAAAGCTGAAGGAGGTGCACAAAGATGTTTAGGGAGGCAATTCATAAAAGCTAGAGCTGGGGTCAAAAATATTGTTGGTGTGAAGTAAAATGAGTGAGGTGACACAAGAAGCCAGATTGAGAAGAACATTACAGAGCCAGAAGTAATTATTGAAATAGGGATGTGCATGACCATAAAGCAAATTAAAACACAAAGGATGGGAATGCTAAAGGTGAGTTATTGAAGAATCAGGTGCCGATACAAGTACCCAAATGAGGAGAGAGAGATTTGGTCAGGCAAAGGGTACCAGATCAATTTTGAATAAGCTGAAGGAAGATCACGAGGACAAAGAATGAGGAGCCAACCAGGAGTGTACTGCAATGGTTCAATCTGGAAGTGATAGAAGGCACGGGTCAGGTGCTCTGGCAGACATCATACAGGTAGAAGCAGGAAGGGTGCAGCACTGATTCGATGGGGAAAGTAATGGTTCAGCCTGATGCACTGACCAGGGAGATGTTTAGTGGCAAAGGCATAAAGTTGCAGGGGTGGAATACAGAATACAAAACTATTGTCTTCCTGACAGTAAACTGGCAGCAATTGTGCATCATTCAAAAAAAGGGAGTCAGTGAAGCTTTCTGACAATGTGGCAGATGATTTCATCAAAAGGCAACATATAAAATGAGAAAATAAAGAAGTACACAATGGATTTTTAAGATTCCAGAGGCAGCATGCACAATAAGAAAGAAAAGCCACTGCTGGGCAGGCTGTGGCCACAAGTTGACAAGCGAGAGTAGAACCATGTGTGGGCAGTCCCAATAAGATGAAGAATGGTGCAGAAGTGTTGTACGATGCTGACGTAGTCAAACATGTTACAGGCTGAGCTGTTGCAGAGCGTTAGTGCATCATTTAATGTAACTATTATTACAGCTGTTTGATGTTGGTGAAACCTGACAGAAGTGATTTACTGGGATCTGTCCAGTTTCAAAGGTGTTACGAGGAAGTAAAGAATGTAGGGCAATTCATTATAAACATACTATCGAGGGCCACTTTTCAATTGAAATTCATAAAAGCACAGATAGAAAAAAAAAGTGTTACTGCTCAAATCCTGATATTGACAAATGGAGTGCACTTGCCAAGTTACGCATGACATTTTTAACACTTGGAAATGTTTTTCCTGTTGGCTCACATCTAAATATGTTTGTTTATTTATTTATTTAGAAAAATCCATTACCTTGCCCATTGTAACTGCACTCTGCACACGTGCTGCTACGGCATCCACTCTGGCACTCATACGCAAAAAGTTGATGGACTGGTTCTTTTGCCGGATTGCATTTTCTGCATGTATTCTTGCTACTTCCATATTACCTTTCTGAATTGCCTACAAACACAATCGGATAATGTGAAAAAGCAGACAATTCAATTTGGATAGCAAGTTAAACTTTGCTGCCGAAGGTCACATTGGGTTTGGCATAATCGATGTATCTACTTCACAATAAATCTGAAGTCCTCCTTTTCAGTTTTCCAAAAGTGGTTGTTTGTTAGTGCAGTGCAAATTACATTTATGGGCTTCTTTATTGAAAAACTCTTTTCATCTTCTGCCAAATACCATGTCAATCGATTGTTTAGAAAAACTGCAGCTTCTTTTTCAAAGCAGTTAAATTTCTGCCAAGTGACAAAATTGTACATTGCAAATTTCACATCTGTACATGTTCCTGACCACAAAATAAAATTTACAGCTACAAAATTCATCACACAAAATTATATTATTTTCCATTACACTTGTTTGCCTTCAATTGGTTTGGATGACAAACATAATCCTCAACTTTCATGCTTCTATTTATCATCAATTCCAGCTGGAATACAGGAAAAGCACTTGCAGTACCTCAAACAATAATTATCTACAAAAAAAAGCTATCAAATCCAATTGATGTCAAATTTGCCAAGACATTTTATCAAAAATATATTAACATTCAAGTTAACGATCTTAAAAATAAGTCATTTATATCTAATAAAAATTGTGACAGTCAAATCTCAGAATACCAGACAGATGTGAATGGAGCAAATTAAAAAGGTTTCCTCAACTATTCCTTGAGCAATCTGTTAAGGTTCAAAAATTTACTTATGCTGCTTACAATTGCACACTTAATTCTCCATTACCAAATCTGTTTCTTTTCTGTCTTTGAAATGTGTCAGTTTGCAGTTTGCCAAGGATGGATTTGCCTTCAAGTGTAAACAAGAACATCCTTCTTCGGTTTACCCAATTGAAAAAAAGTTCAAGTCTAATGCTCATTTGTAAATGACATAAAAGTCTTGCCTGGTGAGATTCAGATGAGAAAAACTGTAAAATAAACAGCCAACAACTGGTGTTCTGTGTGTTTGCATCACTTTATACACAGTGCACAAAATAGTTTTACAACAACCAATATGGGCTGTCTAAAAGAGAGTCACAGTGAGCAAACCAAACATTTCCCACAAACCTTTATCAGCTGTAGAGATGTCTGTCTCCTCTCCACAAGAAAAAGAATTCAACGGCATGATGCAGCCAACATCTCAAGTGCTGGCCCATACAGTATTCTACACCTTCGGCATATGAATCATAGGGAATTGCAGCTTCAAGATTCTATGGCTGTTGCATTTTCAGCCTTTATTTGACAAAAATCTAAACCTTGTAAGTGAGCTCTTGCGCCCTACAAACCAAAGTAAGAAACATCTGCTAATGCAGCATTGTCCACTGACTGAACAAAACTATTAAATTGCCATCTGTAATTGGTACCAGCCTCGTACTTAGTCTAATGAAAGAATAAGCATACTATTTGTTTAGATAAATGACCAATCTTGTTCAGTAACAGTTAACATTAAACAGTGACATAAGAGTCACTGCAGATGCTAAAGCAACGTCACCGCAAATGTTAAGAAAAAGATGAATTGGTGTTGTAGCAGGTATGCTGCCTGTGGACTGAATGCTACACCTACAAAATCTTTGTAATTGAACCATGAAAAAGCTTACATTCCTCCTGCGTCTTACAGAAAATGAGAAAAGTATTGGTTTGCAGCATTTGACTTATTAGCTTATTATTGAGCAACAAACTGTGGCTCTTCAATCAGACAAGACATAATACAATAAGTTCAAAAAGTACATCTCTCTGCTTTTGGAAGATGAGTAATTGACAATGCAGTTTCTCTAAATAATTCCAGGATTCTGACAATACAAAAATCTAACAACTGCATACCAATAGCAGATAGCACTTCATAGAAATTTTAAACAATTCCCTTAACATGGTTAACACGGGAAAGGTACTTTGGCTTATTCCTGAGAGTCAAAGATGGGGGTCATTTCATGTAGTGCATAAGATGTCATATTTTGATCTGTAGAAAAGACAAACATTGGTGAAAATAACATTGAGCAACTGAAGTAAAACATATTGTAGGAAGAAAGAATTGAGCCAGAGGGCAAAGTATAAGCTAAGGGTAGTGTTTCAGTGACACAGTTAACCAGCGAGAAAAGTGTGTCTGGTCCAGGAACATACATCTTTCCTCACCCAACAGTGATGTAAAAACGAAGGACGTAAATTACCTTTTTGATTTTGGCTTTCTCTGTTTTCTCTTCTTTATCACATTTTTTGGCACTTCTGGAAAGCTCCTTTGCAGCAAACTTAAGGTTGAACAAGTGTTCTGGAAAGAAATGTTAAGGATGTATCGCCCAAAATGTTCACAGCTATTGGCTCAACATGCAACAGCCGAGGAATAGCCATTTTGAAGGAAACCTCACCCTGACTCAACATTTATTGTAGCTGGGACAGACCAAGTGATTCCAGGTCATCTAATAAATTCTGATTTCAAAGCAGTAACAAAATTAATTTCAACCCATGCAGATAGATTTTAAATTATAAACACACTTTCTTACTGCAGATATTAAGGAAGCAACAAACAAATTGAGGCTCTAAATACTTAGTAAATAAGGAGCAAACTACTGCTGATGCTGGAATCTGTGCTGAAAAAAGTGTGCTGGAAATCACAGCAAGTCAGGCAGCATCTGTGGAAAGACAGCAAATTAATGTTGAGTCTGGATGCCCCTTCATCAGCTCTGATGAATCATCTGGACTCGAAATGTTAGCTTGCTTTCATCCCACAGATGCTGCAATCTCCAGCTTTTTTGTGTTTTCAGGACTTACTAAATAACATCATGATTTTCATTTTTTAGAAAATCAGAAAATGTTTTTTAGACAATTTTAAAACTGGAAGGCAGCAAGTCAAGATACAATATGGAACAATGTCACATGACTAAAAATATTTCAAAATAACATACGCAGTTCATTCAGTTTAAGACAGCATGAGCAGTGAGCTACGCATTAATGAACCATATCAAGCCACAAAAAACAGACAGCAGGATCTGAGAAACTATTCCACCCCACTTTGAACCTTCAGAAAAGAACAGAAAACTGGTAAACAGCTGCATCGGTCGGCCTTCAGAAACCAAACGGTGGATTGGCATGGGCGTGCGGGTGCATGTGTCAATGTACTCTCCATATGTACACTGTGTTGCAATGTCATTTAATTCCAGAAGATATTAAACCTGATTTGCTTTTTAAACAGCATCAATATAACTGCACCTTCCAGTCAAAAATCAGAATATCATTTAAAAGCATCAGCTTTAGCCAATCCGCACACTCCCTCAACTAGTTCTTCAACAAATTCTTACTAGCTGACTCAATAAGTAAAAGGTAAATGAAATGTTCACGATCTGTTCATGTCTGTTCCACACCAGGTTCCTTGAATTCTGCCCTGTTGTGCATTACCAAATGAAATGGTCATGCCTTCAGTTGCCTAGCACCGTACCACTCCCATGTCTCTCTGCCACTCTAACTTGCTTTTCTTCTCTAAGTGACTCCTCAGAAACCTACCAGGCTGACTATCTGTCCTAACATCCCCTTCTGCAGCTTGGTGTGCTTGATAATTGTTCCTCTGAAGCACTTTGGGATGCTGTTAACAGTGCTGCATAAGTTGTTGCAGGCAATACACATCAATGAAATCACATGTTTCTTGAAACTTGGAAACAATTTGATTAAAGCAGTCAGCTTAAACCCATTTTTTCCTTTCAGGTGGATGTGAGAAGCAAAATTATCACAGGGATGACAGCCAGTGATTGCTACATAGCAAAATCATTGAAAGACTCAGATGAGTGTTTACTAGGTATCTGATGTGAGTAACAGGAAATCTTCCTAAAGTATTGCAATGACATCAGAAAACACAAGGGACAGGCTTGGGCAATTCTTTACAAGTCACATGATTCCCATAGCCTGCTTGTTATTACAATCTCTCCCAGTCACGGATGGCTATTTTTATTAAGGCAAACAAGTAGTTTGCAGGTCAACAGAAGACCTATTTAATTGTCACAAACACAGGGCAAGTCACTTGCATTAAAACAAAATATCCTTGAAGCATGATCAGTATACAAGTTTGACAACCAAGCTCCAGAGCTATAGTGAAAATGAAACTTAGTGTGAAAAAGCAAATTTCCTGAAGGGCTGCTCAAATTTATAGTATTTGCAAAATAATATACATGACTTTTCTGCAATTGCATGAGAGTCTAAACTCAAATAGATTTGATACATTTGAAACCTAAACTGGATAGTCTGAAGGAAATTAAGGCTAGGCAATAAATGCTGTTTGTGCCAACAAGACTCATCCCATGAACAAAAAAACTGAGGTTCTATACAAATATTTCGCAAATGGCTGTTATTTTAATCATACAGAATTAAACTGAATAGTAGGTCATCAGAGTCGTGAATTTAGGCAAATGGTAATGGTAAATATTACTTATTCATGATGCAGAAAAAACAAAAATTTAATTATGTACACTTCTAGGTGACAGTGCCCTGAGCCAGTTTACATATTCAGCGTTTGGGTTCAGGAGATGTGTATCATAAATAAAGTTAAAAATAGTAGACTGTCAGAATGAGATATCATGAAAACATCAGACACACACAGTCCAGGGAACATTAGCAGCGACAAGCAGTAATTGCATACAGAGTTGGGGATATGCCAGAAATGAAGATAGAGGTTAACAACTGTCAACACCAGAAAAAAAAGTTGGACTTGAACTCTCAATCTCAGCAAGAGTCAAATTCAACTGGGAAAACCTGGTGTATGATAATATTTTACAATTAAAAACATTGTAGATTATTTCAGCATATATCTGACAAGGTTGCTTGGAATTTGTGGTATTGGTTTGGTCACAAAACAGCTCAGCCACTGATGTAACTTTAAAAATATTCACCAAATGATGAGGCATTTACACATAGCTGGTGGTTTTTGAGAATGAAATGGGACATTTATTGGGTTTTATGTAAATTGGTAATCTGTTGCGTCGCACATCTTACAAGACTAGGCTTTCTATCAGAGACAGAATCTATATTAGAAACTACGGCAATAAAAAGAAACATACCCCAGACGGAACAACGGCTAGCAGCTTAAAGCTAGACTGCGTTAGCATATTAATAGATCCTAATATAACTCTTCAGAAAATACAATTTTTTTTAAGAGAGTTCCATTGCTCTCATTCTCAATTTGCACCAGTTTTCCTACTGATTCGCGTTGAAGTGGGAGAAGCGAGAGGGTTACAAAATCATTACCGAGGAGGAAGCGCTCTAAGGGGATTGACAGAAGGAACGGAGTTAATACATACGTATAAAAGAAAGACACACATATGTATCTAAACAAAAAAAACGCCATTCCCATGGCACTCGTCTGAACCACAGTTGGGTAGATGTTGGTCCACCTCTCATTGTACCTGCCAGACCCAGGTAAGCACCTCGCCCAGGTACAGCAGGTTACAATCTGGGAGGACAGACCTAACCTGAGGCTGGCACCACCCAGGACATTGTCAGGCTACTCCAGCCCTGCCCGGGACTCGGTGTGCTGGGGCGAAATCGGCCTGCATGCCTGGCGGGCCACTCTCCTCCCCGCCGGGGGTAAGGATACTCTCGAGGCTGGACGACATCTTCAAGGCCCCGGGCAGGTCTCCAGCTGATCAGCGGGCCCGACGGACGACAACAACCAAGCGACACTTCCGCTTCCGGTTGCGGCGTCATGACGTAAGTGGGGAACAACGCCGGGCGCTTCGCGTCATCGCGATCTTAAATTTAACCCATTCCCTGCCAGGCTACACCCACTCCTATAAATCCCCACAAACCGCCATTAACCTATTCCCTCAGAGATAGTCGGAACTGCATAGAACATAGAACAATACAGTGCAGAACAGGCCCTTCGGCCCTCGATGTTGCGCCGACCTGTGAACTAATCTACGCCCATCCCCCTACACTATCCCATCATCATCCATATGCTTATCCAAGGACTGTTTAAATGCCCCTGTGAGAGATTAGAAATGTTGTTTCTGCAGGTAAAGATGAATGGTGGGGTTTTGCAAAAGAAAACCATTATAGTCATAAGATTTTACAACAGAAGTTTATCATTAATCAGAGACTAGGTTCTGCAAAGATGGCAGTTAGCACGACCAGAAACATTGTTTCTGCAGACAAGGACATGGTAGAGATAAGAGTGCTTGTAGCAGAGGCTTATTTCTGCAAACCTGACGATTCGCATGTACAGCATGTCTAGCGCTCTTTGGGATAGCCAAATAAGGATTGCAGTAAAAAAGGGAACAATAAACAAGGGCTGTCCGACAGGACGGGGAATGATAGGATAAGACCAATGGGAGCGGGGAGGCGTGATTTTGCAACTTGTAAATTGTATAAGAATGTTTAACGTGCTTTGTAGTGTGTGCCTGTCTAGCAGACGCCCTTTCTTGCAAGATCGTACAGAATAAAATTGTCTTGTTTCCAAGGCTTTGTCTCAGGCTGAATTTGTGAGCAGGTACTGTTTCTCACACCCCTAATGTGGCTGAGTTAACTACATTGGCAGGCAGGGCATTCCACGTCCTTACCACTCTGAGTAAAGAACCTGCCTCTGACATTTGTCTTAAATCTATCACCCCTCAATTTGCAGCTATGCCCGCTCATACAAGCCGACGTCATCATCCTAGGAAAAAGACTCTCACTGCCCACTCTATCTAATCCTCTGATCATCTTGTATGTCTCTATTAAATCCCCTCTTAGGTCTGTTCTCATTGGAGAGAAGAAGGCTAAGTCCCTCAGCCTTTCCTCATAAGACCTTCGCTCCAGACCAGGCAACATCCTGGTAAATCTCCTCTGGACCTTTTCCAATGTTTCCACATCCTTCCTGTAATGGGGCGACCAGAACTGTACACAATATTCCAAGTGAGGCCGCATTAGCATTTTGTACAGTTGCAGCATGACATCTTAGCTCCGGAACTCAATCCCTCTACCAATAAAACCTAACACGCCGTATGCCTTCTTAAAAGCAGATGCTGGAGAATCTGAGATAACAAGGTGTAGAGCTGGATGAACACAGTAGGCCAAGCAGCATCACAGGAGCAGCAAAGCTGATGTTTCGGGCCTCAACCCTTCTTCAGAAGATTTCTGAAGCAAGATCTAGGCATGAAATATCAGCTTTCCTGCCCCTCTGATGGTGCTTGGCCTGCTGAGTTCATCCGGCTCTACACCTTGTTATCTCATTAACCTATTCCCTGCCCAGCTACACCCACAACATTAAAATGCCATTAATTTATCCTGTTCCAATTTGTCCTGGTATAAATATAACCTCTACATTGCTTCAAATCTTGCTTTCCTTGTGGTTGTTGTGTTATTTGTAAAGGAAAATCACTGCTAGTCACCATGTCATAGTCTGCTTAATGGAGTCAGCCTCTTGTTTGATGGCAGAGTTGTCGCCTGTGAATCAAGTAGAAGAAATTCTGCTCTGAATTGTCCAACTGAGTAGAGATTGGGGTCTCTCCTTCGAACCTTGGATTGACATCCATATGAATTAAATGTTTCCAGATATGGTATGGTTCGAAGGAGCCATTAAACTTATAGAACAGGGAAATTTGTTTCTCGTAGTAACTTGCTGCAGACATGGAAGGAATAATCACTTTTCAAATATACTTAGAATATTAATCTGCCAACAAATCCTGTCATTATCTCATACTATGTGTGAATGCATAATAACGATCTGCTTGCTTTGGCATCTGCATTTTAACATTGTCACCATCATACCTGTGTGTTAATGTCTACTATGGTTCAATGGCACAACCCTTACATTGCCTGTAAATTTCCTGTCAGGCTTCCTTTTGTTTTGTACCAAGAAATAATTTATCACAGTTATGCCCGTTTCCAAGTTACACGTGATATCTTGTAGCTGCTGAACTTCCCATGAAAGTTGCCAGCATTCATTTTTGAACGTGGAGTTTTATCTTCAACTATTTTCCTGCTGCCGGTTTGCAAATCATTCACGTACAATTTGCTCTCTTTATAATTTCATAGAGTCATAGAATCATACAGGAAACAGGCTCTTTCATCCTAATTATCCATTCTGACCAGATATCTTAATAATATAGTCCCATTTGCCAGCATTTGGCCCATGTCCCACTAAACCTTCCTATTCATGTACCCATCCAGATGCCCTTTAAACGTTGTAACTGTACTAGCCTCTACCACTTTCTTTGGCAACTCGATCTATACACCAATTCATGTTCTATGTGGATCAAGCTTCTTACAAACTTGTGAAGATAAATGCTAATTTAACTAAACAAAATGATAAAAGCTACAATACAACATTATTCTAAGCAAAGAGCTTTAATTCTTTTATTGAATTAAACAGTGTGTCAGACACATTACTGTCACTCTTCAGTACTGATGCAGCTTAAACATAAAATGGCAAGTGTTTAATCAAGGCAAACACAAGAATGGCAAATTTCAAACAGCGTGCCAACTAAGGAATGTCTTTTCCTTGCAGAGTTTAAATTTTAGTGATAATCCAAAATCTGGCAATGCTGGCACTTAACGAACATAGGGTGAAAAGCCTCAGCAATGCCCCTGTCTTTTCAGCAAGTTTCAAGTTCTATATTATCAGGCAACAGTTATTCTGCAGTTACTTCCCTAAAGAACAATTAAGCTCTGAATGACACCCAGACTGTGTTTGCTGATTGCAAAATAATCTCCTGGTCTTAAAGGGACAATCATGACTTAAAGACATACGGTAATATTTCAATCACAGCAATAGCCCATTTCAAAATACAAAGTCACAACCTCACTTCAAAAATACATGAGAAAACAAGAAAGATTCAGAAGCTTGCTTGCTGGAAGAAGAGAACAATGCTCTACGCTGGTGACAACTGTAGCTCAGTCCTCATTGTCCATGAACTAGTCACACTAGACATTGATATAGCAGCCCTGAGCGAAGTCCCCTTCTCAGAGCAAGGCCGCCTGACAGAATACAACTTTGGCTGTACCCTGTACTAGCTCACCTCAAAATGAACAATGCATTCTCAATATCAGCCTCACAATGCATGCTATCAGAAAAACAATGGATAATGTATCTAGAGACTGAAACAAACATTTCTAAATTAAGCAAATAAAACATTTTCACAATGCAATAGTAAATCTATGATAAAAACATCACTGCTAAGTACAAGTACTACCTAGATGCTATAAGCATAGCAACCACAATGACACATCTGGACAGTTCCCCTTTGAGGGATCCATCTCACACCATGCTTCCTTTGATTTCCTTCAAAATGAAGGCAGAAAGCAAAATCTCGCCCCTGAATTAAGGTGCACATTGAAATATTCATGCATGCCTTGAAGCTATGGCAGAAATTGTTTTGCACACAAAAGCATGCAGCTAATTAACTTGTTGACAGAGCAACTTGGATGGCGAACATCTCTAGGTGCCGTTTGAGTTAAATTCTCAATCTCCTGTACCATGCAACAGTTGTTCAGAAAATTGATGGCCTTTATTGCTGAATCACTTTTGCCTATATTCTATTTGGGTTCCACCACTTTTATATTGCTTCTTTTCTAAAGAATGCTGCATTCCATGATGCATAAATATCTTGGAGCCAATTTTCTGCTCCTTAAATCCTGTGGGCCATGAATTAGATGAGCTAATCTCTGTGTTCAAATTCTTAAAATATACCTCTTTTTCTAAGGGGCAGTTTATTGGTCAAACATCCCTTATATTTCAGCCCATTTTTACACTTGTTTTCATGATTTCCTTCATACATTTCTTTGAAAATCATATTAGTTAAGTGGCTTATAGTAGTAATGTTACTACACTAGTAATTCACATTGCCAAGCTAAAGCTCAGGGGTTATAGATTCAAATCATAACCATGACAACTGGTTTGATAAATCATAACCTATTAGTTTTGTCATAAGTAAATGGCAAGTGCCACACATGCTAAAAAATGACCATTTCCAACAAGAGACAATTTAAACTATTTCCCTTGATGTTCAATGGCTGAGTCTCTGAATCCCCCACTATCAACATCCTGGGGTGACCAACACTCTCCAAACCATGTGTCAGGATTGTGATAGAATACTCTCCACTTTCTGGATGGGTACAGGTCTAACAACACTCAAGAAGTTAGATACTGTTTGGGACAAAGCAGCCTGCTTGATCAGTACCCTGTTAACCATCTTCAATGTTCGCTCCCAACCCCACCAGGTCACAGTGGCAGCAGTGTGTGCAATCTACAAGATGCACTGCAGTAACTCGCCAAGGATCCTTTGAAAACACCTTCCAAATAGCTGATGTCTGCCACATAGGAAGACTAAGGAAACAGATGCATAGGGCCACCACCAACTGCAAGATCCCTCAGTGACACATACCAGCCTGGCTTGAAACTGTATCAATACCCTTTCACTGTCACTGATCAATATCCTAGAAGCCCCACCCCGTCCTGACAGCACTGTTGGCAAACCTACACTCCATGACTACATCAGCCATTCAAAAAACCAGTTTACCACCACCTATTCTAGGTTGATTGGAGAGGGGTGATATGTGCTGATCTAACCAGTGAGGGTCTACATCTCAAATAGAAACAAAAGATGTGGAAGGTTCACAACATTAGAGATTACTCCAAAAGGAGACATAAGCAGAAGGTATCATTAGAAGTTAGGCCATCCTATCAGAATTAATCGTGGGTTAAAAATGTGAAAAGGAAATAACTTTAGTATGTTGTACATGAAGTTATACTTAATTCCTATATGTATCAAAGATAAAAATTAATCATAATAAACACACAAAATTCACTGGGAATCCATTAAGGCTAATGTTGTCAGGCCCCACTCCAGATTCAAAGCTCTGCTGGTTTTGATAGACTCTGCAGCATTGAATACAGGTTGCAAATTCATCACATCAGTATTAATAACCTTCTGTCTCACATGGGTTTCTGCAAAGTAGTATTGGCTAATGCATTAGGTTCCATTTGTTTGTGGCTAACTGTGAATCCAGATGTGGCTAAATGAAAATATGATTTGTAAATACACCTCAAGTAATGGACACTGACACCGGGTGTGCGATGGCAATGCTCATTTCAGTGGCAGCTACTTGTGAACTTTAACTCCTTTCAGCTTTTGTTGAGCTTTGCCTTCCAAAATGTGTCAGTGTTTCAATCAGGTGGCGATGTTAGAGTCATAATAAGTATGTTCTTGATAATCATAGGCATTGCATAAAATTAAGCATTGGAAAACCAATTCTGTGGATACAAGCAAATGTTTACTACCTTCTCATCTCATATAGTCAGAGAGTCATAGAGTCATAAAGCCTGGTAACAGACCCTCAGACCAACTAGTCCATGCTAACTATGTATCCAAACTAAATTAATCTCACCTGCCCGCATTTGACCCATATCCCTCTAAACTTTCCTTCGGAAATACCCAGGGCCTGATCAGGTGTATCCCAGAACTTTGTGTGAAGCTAGGGAAGAGATTGTTGGGCCCCTTGCTGATCTATTTGTATCATTCATAGCTATGGACAAGGTGCCAGAAGACAGGGGGGTGGCTAATGGTGTGTCATTATTTACGAAAGACTGTAAGGTAGAGCCAGGAAACCAAAGATCAGTGAGCCTGATATCAGTGGTGGGTAAGTAGCTGAAGGGGATTCTAAGGCACAGGGTTTACATGCATTTGGAAAGGCAAGGGCTGATTAGGGATAGTCAACATGGATTTATGCTTGGGAAATCATGTCTCACTGACTTCATAAGTTTTTTGAGGAAGTGACAATAAAGATCAATGAGGGCAAAGTGGTGGTCGTTGTTTATGTGGACTTCATCACCTTATTTGACAAGGTTCCACTTGGTAGACTAGTTGTAATGTTAGATCACATGGACTACCGGGAGAGCTAGCCATTTGGATACAAAATTGGCCTAAAGGTAGGAAACAGAGAGTGGCAGTGGAGAATCAGACTGGAGACCTGTAAATAGTAGTTTGCTGCAAGGATCAGTGCTGGGCCCACAGCTTTCTGTCATTTATATAAATGATTTGGATGTGAATATGGGAGGAATTGTTAGCACGTTTGCAGATGACATCAAAATGGGTGGTGCAGTGGACAGTGAAGAAGATTATCTCAGAATACAATGGGACCTTGATGAAATGGGCCAATGGGCTGAGGAGTGGCAGACAAAGTTTAATTTAGATAAATATGAGGTGCTGCATTTCGGAAAGGCAAATCAGGGCAAGATTTATACACTTAATAGTGAGGGCATGAGGAGTATTGCCTAACAAAGACACCTTGGGGTACAGGCTCATAGCTCCTTGAACGTTGAGTCACAGGTAGACAGGATGGCGAAGAAGGCATTTGGTACACTTTCTTTAAATGGTCAATACATGGAATATAGGAGTTGTAAGGTCATTTTGTCGTTGTACAGGACATTGGTTAGGCCACTTTTAGAATACTGAACTCAATTTTGGTCTCCCTGCTTTCAGAAAGAAGTTGTGAAACTTGAGGTGGTGCAGAAAAGATTTACAAGGATGTTGCTGGGGTTGGAGGGTTTGAGCTATAGGTAGAGGCTGAATAGCCTGGGGCTATGTTCCCTGGAGTTTCGGAGTCTGAGGGGTGACCTTACAGAAGTTTATAAGATCATTAGGTGAATTGACAGAGTGAATAGCCAAGGTGGTTTCCCCGGGTAGGAGAGTCCAAAACTAGAGTACATAGCTATAAAGTGAGAGAGGAAAGATATAAAAGGACCTAAGGGTCAACCTCTTCACGCAGACGGTGGCACATTCATAGAGCAAGCTGCCAGAATTAAGTGGTGGAAGCTGGTACAATGACAACATTTAAAAGGCAGCTGGATGAGTACATGAATAGGAAGAGTTTAGAGGGATATGGAACAAATGCTGGCAAATGGGACTAGGTGAGATTAATTTAGGTTATCTGGCCGGCATGGACGAGTTAGACTGAAAGGTCTGTTTCCGTGCTCTGTGACTCTATTCATTGACTTTTATAGATGTCATTTAAATGTTTTAACTGTATCGCCATCCACCACTTCCTCTGGTAGTTCATTACACACACAAGGTGTGAAAAGTATCATGTAATTATCATCAGTTTTTTTTACATAAGTACTATATTGGATTTATTTCGCTGCAGCAGTAGATTCAAAACATTTTGAGCTGTTCCTAAATAATTTGATACACTTTCCATTGTCAGTAATTTTAGAACTTGTAGATACCTACTGAAACGTGTGCATCACAGCAGTGGCCCACATAGCATTTAATGAAAAGTCTACATTTCTGTTGGGCGACAAGAGTCTCCAGCACCCTCATAGTCATAAAGTCACACAGCATGCAAACAGACCCTTTGATCCAACCATTCCATGCTGAACATAATTCCAAACTAAATTAGTCCCACCTACCTGCTCCTGGCCCATGCCCCTACAAACCTTTCCTACTCATGTATCCATCTACATGTCTTTTAAACATTGTAATTGTACCCGCTTCCAGCACTTCATCAGGAAGCTCATTCCGCATGTGAACCACCTTCTGTGTAAAAAAATTTGTCTCCTATGTCTTTTTTAAAATTTCTCTCCTCTCGCCTTAAAAATGTGCCTCAATCTTGAAATTCAACATTGTAGAGAAGAGGCAACTACCTTCAACTCTATGCATATCTCTCATTATTTTATTAACTTCTATCAGGTCACCTCACAACCTCCTACGCTCCAGTGAAAAATGTCCTAGCCTATCCAGCCTTTCCTTAGAACTCAAACGTCCTATACCTGGCAACATCCTGATAAACATCTAGTGAACCCTCTCCAGCTCGATAACATCCTTCCCATGCATGGGTGACCAGAACTGGACATGGCATTCTAGAAGAGGTCTCACCAATGCCCTATTCAACCTCAACATAATGCCCCAACTCTTATACTCAACGGACTGAGTGATGAAGACAAGTGAACCAAATATCTTTTTAACCATCCCAGTCGGTATGTGATGCAAACTTTAAAGAGTTATGTAATTCATTAACCAGAGCACTGAGCCATCAGCTAAACTTTAACTCCCCAATGGGTAGGTTGGGGTCAGACTTGAGATCAAAATGCAAGAAATCAGAAACAGAATCTCCATCCTTTTCATCTCCTGCCTTACCACAAGGGGAGGTTGAGGTAACCAACCCACTCACAGTGAGTGTGCACCTCATTATTAAAACCAATTCATTCATGGGATGTGCGCATTACTGGCTATCCAGTAGTTATTACCCAACCCTAATTGCTCGGAGAGTAGTTAAAAGTCAATCAAGTTGCTGTAGGTCTGTAGTCTCATGTTGGGCAGAGGTTTCTACCCATTAACAATATCAGTGAACCAGATAGGCTTTTAGCCAATAATCAACAACAGTTTCAAAGTCTTAATTCCAGATTTTTATTGAATTCATATTCCACAATGGCAAGATTTGAACTGGGTCCTTGAACTAATAGTCCAGCCAAACTACCACTAGGCATTCACCTCCTCCTTTAAATATTATGACAAGTCTCAAACCAAAATTTCAATCATCATTCTGTTTTTAACATTAGGTGGCTTTATTCCATCAGTGCTTTTGCAGCATTGCTTGTGGATCAAGAAGAGCAGAAATGTCTCCTTCAGGCCCAAAAAATTACCAGTAAGTTTGGGCACAAGGGAGTTGATTAGCTTAGTCGGCTGGCTGACTGGTTTGCAATGCAGAGTGACACCAACATCATGAGTTCAGTTCCCACACCAGCTAAGGCTGCCACAAAAGACTCTCCTTCTCAACTTCTCCCCTTGCCTGAGGCATGGTGCCCCTCAGGTTAAACTACCACCAGTCATCTCAGCCTGCTGAGAGAGCAGCCCAGTGGTGTGGTAACACTATGCTGACTTCACCTTTACCTTATCAGGAATCCTAACAAGTGCACCCACTCAAACCTGGTTGTGCTCGAGCTACTGAATCAATTTGAATTGCAGGTGGATCTCCTTGGGTGCTTGCACTGGATGGGAGAAAAAGACACTATCATAAATAAAACTCTAAAACTATGGAGCATCCAGCATCAGTGAGGGTACAATCCCTGTTAACCTTTAAGTGGCAACTGGGAAATCCCACCATCTGAAAAATCTTGTTCAATACTTCCACAAAAATAATAAAGTGTTAAACATCTCAATTAACCATGTAGCCCCTGGCAGCTAATTGTCATTATCTTTCCTTCTTGTTAAGTCCCTCATGTGTATCAGAACCAGACAGCAACAACCCAAATGGTACTGCAAAATAATAATGTATTGGATAATAATTGTCAATTAGCAAGATATTAATGAAGACAAATACAACTAAATCACACAAATGACAAATGTGACTGAGAATGTGGACAAGGTTATAACATATCCCAGTATTCAGACAGCTATGAAGCACTTGAATTACTTTCTAAGCTTGTGTCATTTTTTCTAATGTATCACAGTGTTTTAATGCATTACCCATCACTGTTTGTTTTCAATGTAATGTCATGAAGTAGACCGGATGACAGTTTTGTAATGCTGCTTATATTGAAGTCCTCAGTCAGCCAAAGATTCCACCAGTTAAATAGTGAAAAGACTGAAACTGTTGATTTCAATCCCTCTCTACACAATCTCCATTTCCCAGACACCCTCCCCCCTGCAGTCCTGTCCACAAAACTCAGTGTCCTTTTTGTGCATGAACTTAGCTTCTTACCCCATATCATCTCTCAACTTACCTACACCCAACTTGTAGTGTTGTCTGCCTCTGCCCATCGGAAGAATTTATTCAGCCCATCTGCTGCTGGAGCACCCACCCATGCATTCACAGCTGCCAGACTCTACTATCCCACTGCTGTCTGGGGCCAAAGAATGCTAAACAGAATTCTGTGGTATTCAGATGTGAATATTGCAAATTGTAATTTCCAAGTACATTTTTTCGCTTCCTGCCTGCAGATGATGCCAGGTATTTTATGTTGCTGAATTTCGACTTACAGTAAATCTGCTTTTTTTTGATGTTCCAATTTATGACCCCTCTATGCTGCAGCTTTTAGTACTTGTTTTCATTTCTCTTTATATCTAGACATAAACCAAAATACTATGGAGGACAACAGGCAGACACAATAATCCATTTAGGATTTTGTCATTTCCTCATTATAGAGCAGGCCAATTTTATAACATGATCCCTGTCATTTGTTAAGTAAAGATTAATCCCTTATTATCTTGTTTGCTGACTAAACATTTTAACAATAATATTGCTGTTTTACTTGAACCAACTTGGCTAATGGATGGTAATGACCCTCTGTGCTTATCCATTGTAAAACTGAGCCATGCAGACCAGGGAGATCCCAGACACAATCCCTGATCTTTGTCTGATTAGTTAATTGCAGCTGATCTG